>NC_063215.1:101411509-101734009 GCF_020740725.1 Corvus hawaiiensis | reverse complement strand
GAATTATTTTCATAGCTAATTTAACAGTATTAGTGTAAGCACTGTATCAAAAAAAAAATTCATTTAAAACACTTAAAATCCATGAAGGAAGGAGATAATGAGATTTACCGTGAACATATTTTTAACTATTTTCTAATAGAATTTTCATGTACACGATTGAACTCAGAAAATAAACTGCACCAGCCATTGAACTAATGCTATTTAAGCAATCTGATCTGAAACACATCTAAATACGTATAATTCAGGTGAATGTACAGACCAAAGCATTACTCTAGTCAAAACACAGATCTTTTCCTTTCCAACTCTCACTAAAATTATGACACCTAAAAAAGAATCAATAACCTAGATACTTCCAGCAGATCTGCCTAAGGTCTTGAATAAACTAAAGCTACAAAGCATTCATTTAGGAATCCACCTTAAAGCTTTTTATAGCACTGTGCCAGAGAGCAAGTTAATATGCATCAGTAAATGAACAGGGTTTTTTTTCTGGGATGTACTTTTACTAGCTAGTATATGTGCCATACAGGTTATTTCTCTTAGTTTATCCTGAAGGTGAAACACAAATAGCTGAGCTTTCAATCTCAGAAAATCAAGTTTCATATATGGAGATTACATTTTTCCTAAAATCTTACACATGAACACGTACACTGACCTTACACTAGAGGTGTATAGAGTTTAGAGGTACAGTAGTTTACAAAAATAGTTACAAAAGTTTAGCTAATAATAAGTTAGTAAAATCCCAGTCAAAACCTGTAGGTGTTTATGCAGTGTAAGGATGAAGGTATGAAAACCTGGAGATATCAAATTTCATCCTTCTTGAGAATAAACTCAATCACCAGGACAAAACTGCATACATCACTGTGTTACCATTAGAACAAAACCAAAACAGATGTGTAAATATATAGATAAAGGAAATAACAGCAGAAAATTAGGAGACCAGTGAATGACAGAACATGAAAAGAGCTGGTGTGAGGACACAGATTTTTTGAGAAGTTCCTGGGTGTATCTGACTTTCGTTGTAGCCTATACACTAACATTGATCCTGGATATTGAAAATGATTCTCTTTAGATAATAGAGCACAGTAGGTTCAGACACTATTACAAAATATTTCAGATAAGAACATTAAAAATTATTAGTCTGTGTTTACTTGAAGTGCTTTCTCTCAGATTTGATGCAGAACTCTTGGTGGGTTTTTGTTTTATGTTTTTTTCTTTTTTGGGGGGGGGGTGGGTAGGGTAGGTGGGTGGGGGTTTTTTGTGGCATCAGCCAAATCATACTAGACTACAGTGTAAAAAACTCAAAGTGACTGTTTATCAATTATGCTCTCTTTACAGCTCAAAGCAAGATTCAGCTGGATCTAACACCAAGTGAAAGAAATCAGTTTGCTACAAGAAATCTACAGCTGGATTTCACAGCCTTGGCCTATTTTGTAAACAAACACTTTTTTAAAAAGAAAAAAAAAAAAACAAACAAAAAAAAGACCACCTCCCTGAGCACCCTTCAGGATGCCTCTTCCTGCTGTTGGCAGCACATCTCACAGAACACAAAATCAAACTAAAAGAGTCTCCAGCTTCATATTAAACCATGCTCCCCTGTTACAACAAGTAACAAGCTGGTCACACATAGCACACACACTGCTTCCGGTCTTGGCCATTCATCACGCACAGTAAATATGCAGGAGGAGCTGATGTGTTCTCCAGGCCTTAAACCTTCCAAATCAGTCCTACATGCAGAACACCACTGCACTGATAGCAACCCATCCTGGACCCTGACACATTTCAGTAGAGGAGGAACACCTTGGCTCATGGTGCATAAAGGATTCACAAACAGTCCATTTTCTGGGGTTTCAGTGCACTCAAAGCAGTGGCCTGCAGGAATACCCTGCATCTCATCTAATGAATATTTAATAAAAGCATAAAATGCTCAAGAGCAAATTTATTTGTGATGGGTGTTGTTTGGTGCACAAGCATATTGAAACAGCTTGAATACCTACAATGGAGAGATGATAAAACAGATGCAGCAAACTGGTATGCGTAGTTTTGTCCCAGGTATTTAATGACTATAACACAAAAAACCTGAAGGACATCAATGACATTGTGCAAAATATTTATGTACAAACATTATGGACTGTAAACTACTTCTGTAAAACCAGATCATTCACACAGACATGGATATGCATGGAACTTAAATACATGCCAGGCCCTTTTTAAAAAAAATATTCCTAAACAAGGACCTGAAGAAGCAAGCAGGTCATCCAAGAAAAAATTGAGTAATTCTTCAAGCAATACCCCTGCAGCATTGAACCCTTTCTCATTCCTTTTAGCTTTAATAATACAGTCCATGATACCTATCAATGTCACCAAATTAAAATTTTAAACAAGTTACTTATATTCACATCAAGCTAGCATTCACTTGTTTAAAGACAGAATTTGACTTGAAAACAAAAATGCTAAAACTGAGCAGAGTATTTTACTTCAGAGAAGACACTTCGGTCAAAAAACCTGTTTGAACACTGTGCACAAAGACACTAATTGCATGTTTTTCCTACCAAACTATCTTTTCTGCTCACCTGTCAAACCAAAAAATACCCATTATTTGCTATTTTCACTCTGTTTCCATGCCGTGAATTCAAATATCATCGTCTATGACTATAGTCTAGTTTGGCCAAGCTGCAAATTTCACAGAAATTATTTGAAAGTGGGGGAAATACCAACAAAATATCTCCACATTTCTCTAGTCTTCAGAGTAATTTGTTCCTCACAAAAACTAAACCTCCCTCTTATGATCACTTGGATGAAACCTCAGGCATCTTTACCCTCAATCTAGCACTGATATTTGGGAAATGATGGGGCACTGCAACTCCAACTCTGCCTTGCTATACCCAGCTCTGAAATGGGAAAATATGAGCTAAAACAGCCACAGGTCTGCGACAGGCTAGCAAAGATTCAGGAAAACCTAGAAGAGGAAATCCGGTTATAAATCTTTTGCATGCTTTGTCACTGAAAACCAGACTTTTTTACCACACACAGCAGGAGGCACATAAGTCAAAATGTTTCAGCAAAGGACAGAAAAGCCACTGAACAATATTGGTAATCAACCCTGTGTCAACTTTTTAATGTCAAGGAAATGTGCTATTTAACTCTTGATATGAATGCATGTATTCAGAATGGAGAATTTAAAAAAAAAATACATATATAAAACATTCAAATGTTTTATGTAAAAAACCCAGTTAGAATCTATTGCTACATTACATACCAAATTTTTGTTGATCCTTTAAGCAAATTAAGAACAAGCTTCATTAATAACTAGTTGTGTAAACTGCTGGTTGTTTGTTTATTTTTTCAAATTATCACTTAATGGCACTTAGAGAAACCATTAAAAATGCATGGCAGTCATTCTAGCCAATATGAAGTGTTGCACTTCATTTAATGATTAAAATGTAATTACCTGCACAGAAAAGCACAAGATAATAAGAACACCATAAGGGAGTTTGACATGTTTCTATTCTGAATTTTGAGTACTGTAAATTGCTGTATATTATGGCAACGGAAATCCAGAGCTACAGGAGATGTGCAGATACAGAAAGACACGACCTGTTTGTGCCACAGAAAGGATTCAAACAATAGAAATGCTCTGCTAAAACACCTGTTGCTGCAGGAAGGGTTTGTTTTTATGCCCCATTGAAGTCAACAACAGTTTGAAAATTCAGCTATTTAGAGGTGGATTTAAGCCCTTAGTCTCTTGAAACATGTAGAAGAAATACTTCCATGAGCCTTAGCAGATTTTACAATCCTACATAAGCACTATGCTAAGCTTTATAGCACATCCACCCATCTCACTGGCAGTATTACATCATAAACTAGGTCTGGCTGATTCCATAATTATTTGATCATGCGTCCATGCCTGATTTAAATCACATACACAGGACTAGATGCTCTGATATTTATAAGTAGTAATAATAATGGGACTGTAGACAAGAGGAAAAAAAAATATAGCAGGACTAAATCAAATCTGTTTGTTGATAGCTGCAATGTTCCTTTACATATGAAGAACCCAGAAGTTTATTAACTATACCCCAATAACCCCCGTGACAAACCCATCTATTATTACACAACAAAACCTGTTATAGAGTTGTCAATTTATCTGCCAAAATAATTACTGTCAAAGAGAAAATCAGCTGACGCTGGTGATACTCTACTTCTGAGAGCCAAGTTCCTTCTCGACAGTCTTCAAAACATTAAATGTGTTCTGAATAAATAAACTATGCCAAACCAGAGTCTAGTATGTTCCCAGATGTACTGTTTAGTGCTCCATTTCACAACAATTTAAAATTCAAACATTTATCTGCTACACCATCAACTTATTTATAAAGTCTTTCTGTAAAAGTAATGCAGCTTGGGAAAACTACACTAAAAGAGCATGTGGACAAAACCGTTAACAAGAATGACTGATAGAATAAAAACACACAGCCTGAACTGCTACTTCCATGGCAAACTTTGCAGTAATAGCAAACTAATGGTTTGCCATTCCATACAATGGGAATACTCTCCACACGAGGTGTGCACCACTGAATGTGGAATGGTCCCAGGATGCACAATGCACAAGGTTTCTCAGCACGCTGCTCTTTTAGGAAGCCAGCCTTTACCCTTCCATTAATACATCACTCATTGGATCTTAAGATGAAAAATTACAAAGACTATAAAGTCATTCTCCAAATGTTCTACTGAATCTGACCATTTTTTGATTCCCAATCACATAATAAATTCTGACTGGGTCACATCTAGAAATAAATTACAAGCACTCAAAGAAGAAACCAAAATATTACTGTCTAATTAACAAATTTAAGACTTAAGTATGAAACCAACAAAAAGGATAGAATTATGATAAAGCCTAAGAAATCAATTCTGAGAGAATGCAGAGAGTTTGCTTTATCAGTTATGGCTGAGTTAATTTTTACAAGTACTGCTGTTGTTGTGCACTAGCAGTTTTTGTTCCTATGTCTTGTAAGTAATTTTTTTAACAGAAGAATCTTCCATGCTTCCTTTCATTTCTCACAATCTTTCTTTTCCTTTCCAGAAACTATATTCCTTGCCCTCTAAATAAGTCTCCACAGAAAATTCCAAGGCAGCAATTCAGAGATAAAATTAGATTCATGATTCCAAATCCACAGCTGGGAAATATCTACCTGTTTATTTCTTTTTTTTTAATGCTCCCTTCCCCCTCCAGTAAATACAAATGTCTGTGTTCCTTCCTTTTGTGAAGGGGTACGTCCAGTATGAGGTAATCATGACTAGCCCAATGTGAGAACAAAACCAGAGAGGTTATTTAAGACCATAAGCAATTTATTCTGAAGGACTGGGGAATCACTTCTCAAGGGCTTCTTATTATTGTTTTAAATAATCCTTTTGCAAAAAAAAAAAAAAAAAAAAAAAAAAAAAAAAAAAAAAAAAAAGCTGCAGAAGTGTCTATTGATTCCAAAGATTCGGGGACCTGGTGAACCAACTCAAGCCTTTCTCTGGCAGAAAATGTTCCACTCAAAACCATGACAAAGTAAAACTTTGGTTAATTGTTATAACCAGGTCCTTTGGACTGCCATTGTCTTTGTTCATGACATTATACTATCAGAATATGGTTTATCTCAAAAAACACACTGCACCTGTGATCCTGGGCACCAAAGTCTGCATTACTGGTGCCCAACATAAAAGTAAAACTAGAATGCATTTAAGTAAAATGAGGTGCAAAGAAAAGTTCTACCTGCCAAGAAAAATGTAACAGCATAACTGATACAAAGTCAAGTATAATATCATGATGCAATAAATCTTGGAGAAGTTTTCCAGCTCCTGTTTTGTTTTACACACAATCATTAAATCAGTAGCCAATTACAAGAAGTATGAACCTCTGAAGTATGAGCCTCTGATCCTTTCCCACCATCTCAGATTAGAATTATGATAGTTGATACTCATGATAAATGACTTACAGGGAACATTAGATAAATGATAAATTACTCCATTTTGCTAAACAGCCATTTAAATTCATTACTAAAATGGCTACACCATGCAACTTCCTCACTAATTTTCATGTCCTTTTATTTAATCACAGAGTATGCACTTCAAAAGTAGATTGGCAATTGGGGAGGGAGAGGAAAGCAAGCAGGAGTTTTCAGGAATGGTGCCATCTTAGTGTACATTAAATACTAAACTGCTAGAAGGTGAAAATAAGAGAACCTTTCTCCAATTAAGAGTTGCATCATTAATAAATAGATTACAGTGTCCTCCACTTTATATCTTAGTGATAATGCCTCTCCTATAATTCTCAAAACCGCAAAGTTTAAAATCATGATTTAAAGGCATTCCCGTTAAATTAAGAATAAACTGCAAAATATCAAAGACTCTCATATCAATTCTACACTCACAGGAGAAACTGCTATTACTCAGCCTTGCTGTTGCCTTAAAACTCAATTTTGAATTTTGGTAGTTGGGAAATCAGAGCAGCATTATACCAACAAATAAATACAGGCTTAAGTTTCTGCAACAAGCTAAAAACTGTGCTGGACAACTTTCCAAAGGCCTTTTCCAGGCCTCATGGTTTCCAATGACTCTATAGCTCAACTGCAAAATGCAGATTTGTAGCTTTCAAAGGATCAAAAGCACTGACTTTCAGTATCAGATTGCTTACAGAATTGGTAGAAAAACTGATGTTACAATAGGAAAAGATAGCATTTTAAATTTTACTCCCTGTAACTATATAACTTGTGCAAATACAAGTTTTAGAATTAATCTGCTTTGAGTGATGAAACAGGAAAGGTAAATTCTTCCTCTGCAGCCTGGGCTGGCTCTCTTCTGCTTGTATCTTACAGAGGAGAGCTGAACAAAAAACAAATGCAGTTGTTCTTGAAAAAATTGAAAGCAGCCTCTGTCCTGGACAAAAATCCATTTTCTGAACTGCTCCTTGGATAAAGAAGTAGCACCTTACTCCTTGCTGAGGGTTTTCCAAATGAGTTGCATTCATTTTTCACTGTCCTAAATAAAAATGTGGAATAGGAGAAGAAAGAAAATTTTTTTTTTTTCACTTTGTTGGCATTACATTTAAACACACATTTCAAATGTAAGAATAAGGAAGAAAACAATCTCTAACTAACATAGTATATTAATTTATCATAATGTATAGAAAGAGTTAACGAGTTAAATGATCTGATAAGGACCAGTTTCAAAGCTAATAAGAAACTTCTGAGACATCGGCTGAATACCTCTCTTATGGCACCACACAGCACTAGAGGATTAGTGCGGCATGTCCTGGGGTTTGGAAGCAATAAAAAACAACAAGCAATTTTCTAGTCCTAATTAATTCCTGTTAAAAGAACCCCTTTGTAGCAATAAGCTTTCCAGAGATGCAGAGGGAATGCCACTGCAGTGGTATTATGTACACGATGAGCCACTGCTGTAAAACCAGTTTTGCACTTGCCTCAGAGAGGTACTACAGGAATATGTAGCATTTGACTCAGTAAAAAGAGCTACAGCATGGTTTTGAAAAAGGTAAAACAAAACACCTTCCAGAGGGGATTAACAAAACATCACTTTTTTCTTATGTCTGTGGCTAAGACTGTATCACTGAAGGAGCATCTACATAAAAACTTTTGGGAAAAGTCTGTTCGATCTCTGTATTAGTCTTCAAAACATGTTTGGAAGAAGCTATTTATAACTCTTGGTCTTCCTATAAACATGGGAAATTTAATATGAAAACAGTTGTTTTATTACATCTTCCAGCCTGTTGAGGATACTCTCATTTAATATTTTAAATGTCAAGAGTTTTCACATGAAAACAAAGAAATATCTTTCCAAGTTACTGAGCATAAGAGGAATACGTTCTATGAAAAGATCCTACAGCAACAAAGGGGATCTGAGAAGCTGAAGTCTCAGGTGAAGAAATCTGCTGTTCAAAATAACAAGCAGAGAGATGTGCTAATGGCCTGTTGCTACACTAGAAATATTTGATCTAAACAAGCCATGCCTAATATCTCTTTGCAGCCCTGCCTCTTCAAATAAAGTGAAGGGAATTACTATGTCAGCTACAAAGAGTAAAAGAACTTTTTTATTGATTAATTCTGGATATAGAAGAACCTCAAAACTTCTCAAAGACAGGCAGACCATTAGTCAAAAAAACTCTTTGAGCTTCATCATCTTAATTAATTGTCATGTGGACAATAATTCAGCCAAAACTGTATTTTTTAACATAAGGCTTCATATAAGAAGTAGTATTAGGACCAAGAAGCCTTCTTGTGATGCATTTGATATTTCTTTTGGCACCCCAGAATTACCTTCAGCCACCATTACTACCTAAGTCAGGTGTTCAAATGAGCTACGGGATCAGAAAGGTTATTATTAAAAACTAATGTGAGAGTTACAAGAAATTCAATATAATGTTTTTGGAAACAGTTTTTTCTTTCAAAGGAAGACAAAGGTATAAGAATTTTCATTTAGTGAGCAAAAGAATAGTGCCAATTTAATTGTTTTAAATTAAATTAAATTTAAATTAAATTGTTTTAAATAATTCAGATCACCTTCCCCCAAATGTTAAATTGATTAATGATCACTGCAATGACTAATGATATTTTACCTTTATGAATGTAACTGATGGACAAAGCACTAAGGACAACACAAATATTTAATCTGAGCACAGCACAGACCTTTAGTGAATTGGGCTAAGAACAGACAATATTCTGCTCTGGAAAGAAGAATCAACTATGTGTCCACAGTTAAAAAAATAAATGTGTATTTTTAAATGGAGGCAAGTTTTAAAAGGTATTAGTAGCTGTCTGTATAACAGGGATTCTGTTCAAGGTCAAGGCCATAAAAGCAGCTGAACTGCGTGTACTTTACAGAGAAAAATACCCACAGGTATTTACACAGAACTGCAACCACCTGCATATGTATGGTAAGAAACAGTCAAGGGCAAATGCAGAATCAGGAAATGATTATTTAAAAATGCAGATGAAACACTCAAAAGGACTTCCCAACAAACAGAAAACCTTGATGGCTATGATAGTGCTGTTACCACTTCTTCAGCCTGTGACATACCTGCCTAGAAATATTTTGACCTATTAATTTCGGGTTTTCTCCCCCTGTTGTTTCAATGCTGCCCTCCACTCTCTTCTTCCCTGTATCTTAGTTTTTCTCCTTCAGAGACCTTTCTTACTGCACTGCAATCCCTGCTGAGAGGCAAAGATTGGCTAAGCCATATGCTGGTCAGTGTTCTCACTAATCAGCAGCCACTGGAAATCTCCATTCACATCTGAAGATCAGAATAAGTCCTACTAATAAAAAACCCTCACACCTCTATTTGTATTCTGTGTGCAGCAGTCAGATAAAAGAATATATAAAAGTAGGGACATGTTAAGGACAGGGGAAATGGTAAACTGAATTCAAACTAATTTAACACATTTTATTCTGGAAAAGACACAAAAGCTTCATGAAATTTACAGAAGTATGACAGATGATATTCTACAGTGATGTATTTTAGCTATTTTTTGCTTCTCTGGCACTATTGTTCTTAACGCTCACTTTCCAGGACAATTAAAAAAAAGCAAAACTACCACTACTTTTGTAATGGTTTGACAGAATATAACTGTTTTTCATACTCTTTCTACTCTCTACCTCCAATCAAAATTTAGGTTATGATATTTCAGAACGTGGGAGATGTTGAGGAAAGGGCACTGTACACATAAACAAGAGCCTATGTCTGAATGTAACACCAGGGTTTTGTATAAATAACAACCAGAGATATTCAGATGGTAATTTCACATGTGGCAGTCTCAAAATCTGATTTATCTGATAGCAGATAAAATATGTAAGTAAGATTTTTGTGTTAATAATCACAGATAGCTATTGATGCAATTTACATCAAGCTTTAAAGGAGTAGTAGCAGCTAGATAACAAAGAGTTTTAAGAAAAAAGTGTTGCTGAAATAAGTAATTTCCACTACAGAGCCACTTCATGAAACAAGCCTACTTATGGACATTCCGATTCTGCAGCATAGAAAAGCTTCTTTAACACATAGCAAGACACCAATGAAATGTTAAAGCTCTGAAACCTATTTCCCTATACCTTTTTCCATGATTGTCTAAAGCTTACTCACATAACACGATAAAGGAGGATACAATTCAAAGAAATTTGATGGATACCTTAACGTGTTTCAAGTAACAACTGTAGGTTGTTAAATGAGATAATTCTTGCTATCACTTCACAGAATCACAGAATGGGTCAAGCTGGAAGAGACCACAGTGGGACATCTGGTCTGACCTGCCTGCTCAAGCAGGATCATTCCAGAGCACATGGCACAGGATTGTGTCCAGATGGTTCTGGAATATCTTCAGTGAGGGAGATTCCACACCTTCTCTGAGTAATCTGTCCCAGTGCCTGCTCACCCACACAGCAAAGTTCTTCTTCGTGTTCAGGTGGAACTTCCTGTGCATCAGTTCCTGCCCACTGCCTCTCATCCTTTTGAGTAGAGCCTGGTCCATCCTCTGACAGCTCTCTTCAGACACTTTGCTGAGGTCTCCTCTCTGTCATCTCTTCTTGAGACTGAACAGCCCCAGCTCCCTCAGCCTTTCCTCAGGAGAGAGGTTCTCCAGACCCGTGACCAACTTAGTAGCTCTCCGCCGGACCTGCTCCAGGAGCTCCATGTCTCTCTTGCCCACAGGAGCCCAGAACTGGACACAGCACTCCAGATGTGCCTCACCAGGGCTGAGCAGAGGGGCAGGATCGCCTCCCTTGACCTTCAGGCTCTTCCTAATGCACCCCAGGACACCATTCTAGACCACAAAGACACACTGCTGGCTCAGGGACAGCTTATTGTCCACCAGGACCCCCAGGTCCTTCTCCCCAGCATTTCTCATTCTTCTTTTCAACACATAGCCAGGGCTTGGCAACATTCACTCTTAAACAGAGTTTAACGATGTTCTAACACACTTCCAGTAAGCTATAAAAAAAATAAGGCTTTCAAGAGCTACTCTTGACACCAATTTTTCTTTTAAATGAGACTTTCAAAAATTGATAAGCAGGTTTCTTGGCCTGACCATAGTTTTAAAACTATATGCGCACTGATTTCTTTTCAACTGTGAATATATAAAAAGAACTATGTCCAGATTTATATTTAAGGGACCATTTTAGGCATGTACTTTAAAAATACAAATGGTTTCTAACTTTCTCTAAGTCTTATTATCAAATCTGTGAAAATCCAAGAAAACTTCTGCAAGTATTATATATGTTACACATTTAGTTTTTTGAAGACTGACTAGCCCCTCCACCATTAACTCAGTATTAGCTCCTGATCCTTATTTTTTCAGAAGTCATAAGTCTTTGAAACTGCTTGATAAGGAGGCCTCCCTACTGAGATTACCAATAGTCTTTTTATAGAAGCCTGCAGGAACACTGTAAAAGCAAAAGAAGATTAGCACAGTATAAAAATAATTGGACTCTAGTGCTGTATTGATATTTTCGAGAAAAGATTTGCTGTCATGACTGGGCCAAGTTATCTGCTGGTAAATTCCACTGAAGACAGCACATTTGCACCACTTTATCCTTCTCTTTATGCAATAAATATGTCTAAGAAGGTGAGATACTTAGAGTGTCATAGATAATTTGACATATTTGCATCATTGCATGGATCTAACATAAAACTTAAGAACTCATTTCTCAGGTACTGGAAAAGGTAAAAAAAAAGATGTAGATAGAAAGAGTGACACTGTCAGAGATACTGCCTCATTTTAGAAACACTAGGTAATAAGAAGTAATTTCACCTCTTCAGGAACTTGTCTAAAATAACTGCTTAAAATACTTCAATATTTATTATTACTGTATAGGAGCTTAGCATAATTTGCAGCCTCATGCCCTACAGATATGAAATAAAAACAAGCCTGTAATCATCCAAAGAACACTTACAGAAGACAACACAATTGAAAAAATAATTTAACATATTTTACAAAGGCTAATCAAAAGAGAAAAGGAGTGACACTCTACTGACAAGCACATTACATAAATTTCAGGTTTGGATACTCGTACTTTTTCAAGAATCTAATCTGCATTCAGAGCCTAAAGTTTCTCTATGTCTCAAGGCACTAAGATTGGGTTCACCACAGCTCCTGGTACTCCACTTAGCTGTCAGCTGGAGAGGGCAGAGAAAGAAGCAATGGAGTCTGTATCCTTGCACCAAATGTTCTGGCAACTGATACCTATTTTCCACAAATTTCTAACTAATGTGGAAAAAAATGCAAGACTGAAGCCTGTGTCAACAACAGCAGGAACCACAGGTTGGTTCCTCCTGCACAGCTTGAGCATCACTGCTGGTTCCACACCAAACCACACAGGACTCAGGAGCAAGGACTATAACCAGATTGACTATTCACACACAAATACTGCAGCATAGAAAAAATTCTATGCAAACTTTCAATGTAATAAACCTCTTCTTTTCCCCTCAGGAAAAAAAAAAAAAATCCCTCTACAGGATAGAGCAACCGAAATTTTGCTTCAAATCATAATTTGAACACAAATGCTCTTACCAGCAGCCTCCATTTTTTTCTCTCCCACCTGTGACTCATAGGTCTCCTGTAATTACCCATCAGCTGTTTAGATGCACAGCCCCAGGGGCTGGTTAGGTTTTACATTTATTACATTAGGAAAATACCATCGTGCCATAGCCAGAGTGACAGGATCAATATACAGAAAATGCTTGTGCTCTGAGTTACAAAGGCTATTAATTCAACCTTCTTCTACAACCCTACTGTTTCCTTTGTGTTGCTGAATATAGTTTTGCTTTTCTTAAGTCCCTCCTCGTTTTATAGCACCCTGAGAAAATAAGTAAAGCCTTGTATTGTGCTGTATGCACAATACAGCAGATATTTGATTCTGAGTACATGTCATTACACTTCTAAAGCTATTAGAGTACTACTCTGGATACCTTCAAATTAATTAAAATTTAAGAGTTCTTGACAAAACACACTAACATTCATCATCAGGTCAGTTATTATGTTCACAAAATTATTTAAACCTTTCTGAACTTTCAGGAAAGGGAATTACTGCATCTGTAAAGAAATCATTCTGTAATTATTATCTATATTTCTCCCCAAGGCTCCGACACCCTACAGATTTCCTAAGAGCTTGGATTCAAAGCTAGTAGGAAGCTGTGTTTAAAGTATTTTAGAATCCAGCCCATCAGTTCGGTTATTGAGGTAACATTATATCACAGTATTCAAATGAAACAGTGGTACAGATGTAAATGGTTTAAAATTAAAGGTATGTGCTTTAAGAATTCTGCTTGTCATTAAATTGGAAATTTGCAGACTAGCAGTCCATTCTTTCTTAATTCTCTTTTACCCAAGTTCATTTCCATTGGATTCCTAAACTGAAATTTAGAGGTAAACCACAATTTACCTAGAGGTTAAGTTGATTATTTTATTATTCGAGGATTATTTGTTTGTGCATTAGTCTGGGGCTATGGAGACAATATGCACACTGAAGTATTTCCATCTCATAAGCAAAAGCAGGCAACATTCATCAGTCTGTTAGCCATGAAATTAGGAATGTTTGATGTATCCAAGGGCAGCTCCTGCAGCTCCTGTTTTTCCTGCTACACCCCTCTCAGTTATTTCCCTACTCCCCCAATACTGACTTAATAAGCAACTTTTCCATGCTGCCATACAAGAAACACAAACTAATTTAAGCAGTTTCAGGCTCCCCATTTTTATTTTCTATCCTCTATTCCAATTTTTGAGGCTTTTTGCGCAAACACAAAGAAAAGCTGAACAGCAACCTGCCCTGGCTCCTCAGGATGCTGTAACGCAATCAGAACTTTGTTCACCCATCCTGTTGTGGTTCTTTTGTCAAGTGGATGCCTAGCACAGGAAATCAGCCATTAAATTGCTAAATCCATTTACCCCTGTATTAGCCAAAACCTGCTTCAGAATAAAAGAAAACTGCAGCTAAAGATTCCATTAAAACTCAGGAATTTACCATGGATTTCCAAACTGGTTTCAAGACAAGCTGCATCTTGACCCATTTCTGGTGGTGCAATAATCAGCATCCAGATTTCTCCCTGGCTTTTGAGTAGTGCCAGGATAAGATAACTTTTAGGATTCCTTGGCTTCTCTCAAGACTCATAAAATGACATTAAATCTTCCTCTCAATGTCATCAATTTTTCAAGACTAGAATCATGTTTGGAAAAGCATATTTCATTCTCTTAACACTCTACTAATTTTGTAGAGTAACTTTCAGATGATCTACTACATCCTGTACTTACTCACTCCAGCCCAGCATTTGTTTTTTCCTACAGACACAGTTGACCACAGACAGTGATCTATGAACCAAACAAAACCCAAATTCTCAAGTGGGTAGACTCAGGATGATTCTGTGTTTTGGCTGCTATACACCCACAGCTTTCTCTCATTAATTGAGCTGTAACTTGGGTAGTGACCCAATTTTTGCTGTATCTTTTATTGTTAGAACAAAACCAATTATGAACAGCTCCCAACAAAGTTAAATCTTTTTCACATTTTTCTTACAACACCCTGCTCATTTCTGATACACTTAAATTTAATTCAGTCTCTGTAGACCTCCCAATGCCTTGAATGTACACAGATGAATGCAGAAAGATTAAACATTTTCTTACTGTGACCTACAACAATGTGCTGAAACTTTAATTATTATGTTAATTCAGGCATTGGGCCCAGTGGATTTATTATATCCCAGAAGCTAATACAATCTATTCTGAAGTGAGATGTAGGCATCAGCTGCATCTAAGTATTTTGTGTACAAATATTTAGACTGTGTAACAACTACACACTAAAACTAATCTTAAAAATCTAATCCTAATTTTGGGGCTTTTTCCTCAAGTAGATGTCTAGTTTCTCATAAAGAATCTGAAAATGTGGCTACTTGTAGGAACAAAAGCTTGTATCTTGGACAAACATTATCATCCCCAAATTCCAGGCTTTTGAAGCAAGACTGGTATTTAGTAGATTAAAAAAAAAAAAAAAAAATATTATACTTGTCTGGACTACCATCACAGGATAACACTGAGAAAAAAAAACCCAACCAAAACCTTTTTTTTTTTTCCATTGCAGGACAAGATCAGATACATTTCACACTGTTTTAGAACAAGAATATCCAATCTCCAAATAGTTCATTTGGAATAAAGATGGCTTATATATCTAAGACAATATCAGTCACTGAAAATTAAGGTTTGACCTTTTCCTTAATAGACAAAACAAGTGTTTCTGATCATCTATCCCTCATATCAAATACAGTTTTGTATCATTCACCAAGAAAAAACGCCTACTGCTTTCTTTTTTTAATTATCCCCCATCTCAGCCAATATTTTTTCTTATTTCCCATTAGCAACAAGATTGACAAAAATGAAACTCATATTTTAAATAGTTTTGAAGAGAAAAAGAAAGGTGAAGAAACTTGGAGTGAAGTTGCCAGACAGTAGACCCAGTGGAACTTAGCTGACTACATGAACCCTTTTTAAGCAATGGAGCTGGACGTAGCTCGTATAATCTTATTTTTCCTTGGTTTGCTACACCAGAGCATTTTCTATTATAGTATCACAAAAGTACCTGTGTTGTAATTAGAAGTAGTGTGGCTTTCATCAAAAGAATATTAAAAAAAAATGTTTAATATATTAAAGGCAAGCAGGAATTAATGAAAGCTTTATACTGCCAAGCCAGGGATTTTGTCCTATGCTCATTTTTGATTATATATTTTAATTGCTTACCAACATATTGCCTTGATAACCATCACAAAAATAATTCCAAATTACCAGACATAAATCTTTATGTTTTAAATAGTAAAAAAAAAAAAAAGGCTACAAAGGAATTCTTCTATCAATATTTTCTCAAGTTGATGTAAATAAAGATGCTTGATGTTAAAGACCATGAATACCTCAAGTATATCTTTGTATTATTTTAATGCAATGTGCCCACAAGAATATTTATTTCCTGCATTACATTAAATATTTTCCCACAGCAAGACCCCACATTCAAGGGATTCTTACACTTTTCTACTCTACTCAAGTCTTATGCTTACACTCATATCTCTCACCTGAAAATAAGAGGTTTAATAAAGCACAGCTCTAATACAAACCTGGTTATGTTTTGGGGTTTTTGGTATTTTTTTCCTTAAATTCTCCAAGATTGGAACTGGATCACACTACAAAGATAACATTTGTCCTTTAATTTATTATATGAATGCAATCTAATTCCCATTTGTATATATAGGAATATGTATACAAATAGATATCTATAGATAGTATTCTCTGGTTATGAACTTTCTTAATTTCCATTAAATTAGTTGCTTCTTCTCCATTTCAGTAAGTTTTTAGATATCTAAATTTAAAAAAATATTCAAAGCATTTTGAAAAAGATTTTTTAAAATATACAAGCTCATCTGCTAAATTATGTCCATTTTTTCTTCTTGCTCAAAACCAAGCGCTTTTTTTCCTTATAGTGAAAAAAGGTGCTTTTTTTCAGAGCTAAAGAAAGTTCAAATTTACCATGGTAACCGAACAAAGTCACTAAATACTTGCTGGTAAAGGCCTTTATAGTATATAAAAAGTACATTCAGTTGGAGTTATTGGAAGAACTTTTATGGTTATTTTAAATACATGGAACTAGCAAATTCAGTGGTGATTATTACGAACAAATATTAAAAGTATACGTCTTGGTTATTTTTGCAGTAAGGTGCACCACTGAGAGGCTTGTTAATTAAAGGTCAGCTATTCTAAATTGCATAAGAGAATACTGGAAAACCTATTCTTGTATGAACCTTGTTATACTAAATTTTCTCAGCTAAGTGTTTTGCTGTTGGAAAAGAAGATAATTTAAGCAAAGTATTCATTATACCTCAAATGAATTAACTCAAGTAATTTCTTGCCTGAGTCTGACAACTTAATGCAACAAGTTAGCAAAAAACCAGCTACGCCATGAGGTGTGTGAGAAAATACAGCCCTGCTTTTACATTGTTGAACATACCTCAATATATACATACATAAAAGCCCCACATAGTTCTAATTTTATCTTGTAAAGTGTGCTAGAGTTTTAGTACATTCCTATATTAGCTATAACTGATTTAAAATCATTAAGTGGATAATATTATACTTGCAGTTCTCAAGACTCGGACCCCAAACTTCCACTGGCATTCCTAGGGATAGGGATGCCACCCTCCACATGGGGCTGTGTAATTCAGTAGAACTTGTATTTTAGTGAACTAAGTTCTTAACTATTCCCCATTGCTGAGAAATTGTGTTATTCTACTCTCTTCAGGGCAGTCATTGAGCAATTCAGAGCCTTGAAAGGAAGACAGGCTGAAATTTGGTTAGGCACTTAAATTTACTCTTGAGATTTACCCAGACCATTAGCCAGCAAAGAAGGCATGAACAACTTTATTCTGTCCTTCACTACACATGCTTTTATTCCTATGTCTTTCTACCAATTGTATAAATAGTTCTTATTCGTTTTCCGAGGTCTCGCTACAGGATGCCAAAGTCTGCAAAGTCATTCAGGAAATTTCAATTATAAACAAGTTAATTGGCTCAGAGAATGAAATCCCACACTGGTATGCTTGCCACTGATTTCTTTAAAAGAGTAAAATAATCACATGCTTTTACTCCACATCCTATCAGTCATTGCACTTCACATACAGGCCTTGTAAATTTGCACCTTGTGTTAGGATGAACCCTAGAGAACTTCACTAATTAACTTAGGGCTGTATTTTAAGAGACATCTGGTATATTGTCATAAGCCTTTCACTGAAGTTGGGTAGAGATGAAAGGATGTTTGGATCAGCCTATACTTTTAAAAATCTGCGGTATTTTTGCTCCTAGTTTCCAGATCTTTCAGATTTATACAGCAGTAGTGCCCAGTGTTTGCAGTATATGGTGACACACAAGCACACCACCTCACCTAAGAAAAAACTTCTGAATTCTGCAGTTACTCACCCTGTGGCATGTTTTAGGTGTGTACACATTAATGTAGAACTTAATTCAGAATATTAGTGTGTATTTACCTTCCGGCTGAGCAGAAAGATATGAAATACCAACTGCAAGGGCATTGCAGTCATATGAGAGTCGCAGCAAAACCTTGCATATACAAAGGTTTATATTTTGAAGATTCCAGGTTGAAGATTTATCTTCTCTATTCCCTAGAATAATACTTTTCTTGCCTTCAGGAACCATGTTAATTTAACTAACATATGATGATGAAACCAAGTGTGTTCTGAGCTGCTTCAAAAGATGTGTGGCCAGCAGGTTGAGGGAGGTGTTTCTGCCCCTCTACCCCAGCCAGAGTGATCCACCCAGCTCTGGGTCCTCACCACAAGGAGGATGTGGACACTGTTGGACCCTTGTTGGAGAGGGTCCAGAGTAGGGCCAGAAAGATGCTCAAATGGCTGGAAAACCTCTCCTGTGAAGACAGGCTGAGAGAATTGGGGTTGTTCAGCCTGGACTTCAGGGAGACCTTATAGGACTTTCCACTACCTAAAGGGGACTTATTAAAAAAAAAAAAAAAAAGGGAGAATAACTTTTTGCTCAAGCAGATAGTGGCAGGAAAAGGGAGAACATATTTAAGTTAAAAGAGGAGAGATTTAGATTAGATGTTAGGAAGAATTCCTTTACTCTGAGGGTGGTGAGGCACTGGCACAGGCTGCCTAGAAATGTTGGAGATGCCCCTTCCTTAGAAGTGTGGCCAGCCAGCCTGGATGAGGCTTTGAGCAACCTGGTCTGGTGGATGGCATCCCAGCCCATGACAGAGGGATTGAAATGATGATTTTTGAGGTCCCTTTCAACCCAAACCAATCTATGATTCTAGGTTTTGGTAATTTATCAATCCTGAAATAGTTAACCTCTGGGGATTTTAGTATTCCTTTTTACACTACACCTAGTTATTATCAGAGCAGATGGGCACATACTGAGGGGGCAGTTTATGTGCCACAGCACATCTTATGGTTCTATTTATTTAATAATCCAGACTTGGGACCCATCTGGACCACCTGGAGCTTCATATTAGAGTCCATGTCCCTCATTTTATTTCCTCCTTATATATTGGGAGGGAGGAGAAGAGATAGCACATGCCTAGTTCTCACCCAGCATGGAGTTAAAATAGAACTGAATCACCCATCTAGACCCAGTCACTGTCAAATATTTCCATTCTCAAAGTTTAGAGAAGTTTAGAGCTTACTTGTAAATATTAGCCATATGAAAACAATATTTTTGTAATAATTTTCTACTGTGATCCCCCTGAAAGATCATGAGATATCCTACATGCAGCAAATGCACTAAATTTAAGAACTGAATTCAAACCCTGTAATTTATTCTCAGCACTTTGTGTTTCACTTAGATTTGAAAATGACAAGCTGTTGGGCCAATTTTTGTCAACATGTTTTTAATTAGTTCTGAATTTATGACAATTAAAGCTCACTGTTGCTTTTAAAATGAAGTTACTGAATTTGCCTTAATTTGTTTTCATTGCTCAGCAACGTGTGCATTTTAATTCACCATGGAAATATTCCATCCTTCCTGCTTTCTGTAGGGAAGACGCTACCATCAACGTTATCATCATTTTTTTCCCATGAAAATTATTGACTAGAAAATAGACTGAAAACATCTTTTGGGAAATGCTGGCCATGCTCCATATTTGACTAGCTCCATCTGTATCTCAGCTGACTCAAAGAACCCAATGTATTCCAAATCTTTTTTGTGGGGAGAAAAAAAATAGGAAAATTAAATATTGCACCATAAGACTGATTTTGTATTTCTTGTGTCTGCAGCTGTACATTTGCTTTTAGGTGAATAATGTCTATTGTTCACTAATCTAGGGCCATACACGTCACAAAAAATGTGAAAGATATACTTCACTTAAAAGCTGAGACACTACACAAAAATTAATTGTCACTCCTTCAACTTTTTTGGGGACAGGAAGATGAGGGTTGAAGTATGACTGGCATTCTAATGAAGAAATAATTTTGGCAGGTTCTTAGAGCCTTAATAATAAATGACAAAATTCTATATATTAGAAGAGCAAGGTTAATCTCATATGCCTCAACCTCATTTCTCCTCCCTAGCTTTCATTTTTCATCAGGAAAGTAATTTTCTCTTCACAGGTCCTCTGTGAATTCATATTGTTCATGCACCGTTTCTTTCATGAATGGCTGTAGACTGATCTATACTTATATGAGTATCTGCAGACTACATGTCTTGGTCTGAAATTGCAGCAGAATCCTCCAAAAGAGCGCTTTAAAAAAATCTGAAGTAACAGTAGCTAAAATTATTATCCAAGCACGTGAAAATCTAATAACAGAAGTACAGTATGACAACCTGTTTTCTACTTAAGCTAACATGAGTCTACTAAAAAAATACCTTTTGTAAGAAAACCAAAGTCAGTTTGGTTGGGGAGGATTTCCTCTGCTTTTTAACTTGTTATATTTTGTCTGTTAAGGTAGCTTTTTTATACTGTAACAATAAAACAAGAATTAAACAACACTCTTACAAGAAGAGCTTATAATTAGAAAAAGTAAAATTTTTATTATAGGCTATTATTTTTCTAGTTTAACCATTAATGTAAAAAAAAAGAAAAAAATCATCCTTGCTCTAATATCCAATTCAAATTACTAAATAATAGAGAAAGCCAAATGAATTCCCCAGGGCCCCAACTGCATCTCCATACTCAAAAAAACCCATTACCATAAGTGAATACCTAAAAAATTATGAGAGAAAAAACGAAAACATTCATAAATTTAATTCCAACATCTGTTACTTTTCACAGTGAAAGTTCAAGTAAGTTAATTTTTTTTTTCTTTTTTTTACTCAAGAAGATTCAATGTCATTGCTCCCTGTCTGTTTCATGCTGGTAAAAAGCTAACCCTATTACTAAGATTACTCTGTGTCTCAGTAGCTGTGTGCACTCTGTTAAATCTTGCAAGCTTAGTGTAAGTAATCTTGGTAACAAACAAATCTGTTAACTTCTTATAAATGCATACAGATGTGACCCAGCTCAGGAGCAGAGATCAACCTGGTTGCCAAAGCCACCAAAAGTTCAACAAATAGCAAGCGTTCTTCAGCAAAACTGTACTCACTTAACATCTAGCTTGTAACTGCAGTCCCTAAGAAACACTCATAACCCCCCCAATCCCTCAAATCCCTCTAACCAGGAAACAAACCCGTTAAAACCACACCCACCATTCCTATCCTGCTAGGAATCTCATTCACATACATATTACAGCTCTACCAGAGCTTTTGTAATTGACTTTTGGGGTGGTCCGGTGCAGGGCCAGGAGCTGGGCTCCATGATCCTTGTGGGTCTCTTCCAGCTCAGCACATTCTGTGATTTGGTGACTTGTAATTAAATCCCAACAATAAAAGGTGATAACATCGATTTTCTTTAAATTTTGCCTTTTGTGCCTGTATACAGAAACATAATAGTTCTTGATCACTTATCAAAGAGGACTGTAAAGTCAACAATGCTCTTGCCCCAGCACACATCCATATGGAGAAAGCCTCCTTCCCAAGAGCATTACTGCCTTTTGTTCACGCCTGTCCTGTAATTGGTGCAGTCAAGTAAGAGTAATGTGCTGGAATTCTGTTGTACTCTTCAGTGCCTCTTATCAGAGCTAGACTTTGTAATGTGTTTGAAATGTGGATTACTTGTTCAGAGAAGGAGGCCAAGTGGAAGCTGAATAACCCTGACCTTTCTGGCTAGGAAAATCAAAACAGTACAAAAAAAAAGATCATTCATGACTGGATTGAGATCTTTTCACCCTTTTCAGTTGCACATTCAGTCATTAGAGTGTGGTCTAATTAGAAAAAAAAAAAAAAATCAGGAAGTTGTTGAACATTTTTTTTTTGTTCAAAAGATATTGAGAAAGTTGCAAGAGTTCAAAAGCAGTCATGCCACCACTGATACAAGAAATCTAGGTAAACAGTGATGAGGAAATGCCTCTACATTAAATCTGTTTGTATGGTTTTCAGCTTCACACAATGTTTCTTCCATCAACTCACCTCTGAACCACAAGTTTGCTCTCATAGGTTTAATGAATATAATCTAAGGACTGTAAATCCAGCTCCCCGTTGAAAAGGTTATCCACTTAGCCTAACACTTGGAACACCCTTGTTATTGTTGTTGTTGTAAATATCAAACCCACCTTCAAAATGCAGCTATTCATTCTCAGAGTTGAAATCTCTTGTGGTGTGAGCCATACCTGCGTTTGAGATTACCATTTCTGACCCACTCACTAAACAGCTTGAAAGAACCCATTTACTTCTCCATTACTGACATTCCTCTCAAGGAGAGCCTTTGCATAACCATCATCTTGACATTCTCTTCAGATAAATCTTCTTTACAGTGATGAACATACACAATAAAATCAATATTTTCTAAAAGGACAGCAAATGGGAATGTATTTTGACATGTCGTCTACAAGATTTGCCGAAACTTATTTTACCATCTTTGTTGTCATCAAGAGTTATTCGAAGAATTTCAAGCAACTTGCCTGTAAAATCAGGCCTAAAGTTGACAATGGTTATGCAGGGCACTGAGATTACAGCTTCATATCCCATTTATTTGTTTTCTTCTATAATACTTATAGTAGAAAAAAGTCTTTACCTCAAAGAGACTGATACTTGTCCTTTTGTACAGCAGAAAAAGGGCTCATTGAACAATGAATTAATTAACTATCTATTTATAGGGTTTCTGGGTACTCCAGCAGTGCAAACAACAACAGCATTAATGGCATAAAGCACCTGATTTCGTAATACCCCAAGAAAAGTACAAAACACCTTATTCTTTGTATGGCTAAATACAGCATGCTCTTCACTCCCATTCAGTATCCTTGCATCTCTTGACTTCACTTTCCTGAGACATGCTGTACATACATAAGGGTACTTCATTTTGTCTTTCTCCCACTTCCCTCCAGCCCATTACCTTCTTTCACAAAGGCACTGCAGACTTGCAACAGTGCCACAACAGCTACTTAAACCTGTAACAAGCAAATTTGTTTGGGGTTTTACCTCCCAAAAGCAACCATTATGGCCAGGGCTTTTTTTTTTTTCCTTTTTCTTTTTAATCATCTGTCTGGATTTAATTGGTTTGCAGTCACAACAAAGATCATGTTGCATGCATTTATCACAAGACAGTGACTTTCTGAGGGGCTGTGACACAGGATGCTGTGATACCAGTTAGAATAGAATTGTTAGGCCTATTAAGCACCAGTGCCTATCCAGAGCGACAACAATGAAAGCACAAAAAACCCCAAAAACTTGAGGGCAGAATTAGTCATGATTCTGAAAATCAGGCTTCTCAGCTCATATCAAAATCAGACTTTAGTCTGGCACTATTAGCGTTTAATACCACTTTTACTCTGTATCAAAGCAGAGGTAAAAAGTTCTTACAAAAAAAGGACTAACAAGCATGACACGCATTATTGTCCTTGTTACTGAGTTATAACACTACTGTATTGCTGTGGTCTGGCAGGGGCTGTCACTTCCACTTGCTGCTGCTTCCAGTTACTGTGGTCTGATGAGACATGGTGCAAGATCACATGTCACATCTCTTGAATTGAAACACTAATGCAGTGATTTGCTTAATACAGAAACAGCTTCATAAAGAAATTTGCATGTACAAGACTTTATTTTCTTGAAGGACTTGGAGCAGGAGGAGGAGATCATACATATGCCTGATGTTGACATGTTTTTCTTAAACCACATAATACTGAGACGGTTCGAACTCCCTGTGCTCCATATTCTCTCATTTGGCCAGTGGCTGCATTATACACAAGTCTATTTTTTACATTTGTTAATGTGTGTTTGAATTTAGAACACATACTTACATCAGTTAAGAAAGAAAACCCTAAACAACATTTTAAAGCTGTGGCAGAGTTATTACAAATCATTAAATGATGGATTTCTATGCATCTTTTTTTGAGCTAAGAAAAAAGCACTTAAATAATCTTTACAAAAGTAAATACAACTGCAGTCTTTCATATTATAAAAATCTTCCATTCTTCTAGAATATCATAAAAGTGTGGGTAATTCAGCTGACCAGCACCCTGCAGGTCACACTTTAGTTTAATTTCACAGCATCAAGTTTTTGGCCTATATCTGTCGCAGTAGCAATCTCACTTTGCAGTTGCTATAAGGCACAGGGTTCTGCTAAAACACAAGTCCACATTTCCACACCAAATTAAAGAACTATCTAGTTGTACTCTTTTTAGATACAATTCTCCACTTTTGAAAGAATTACTTACATTTCACTAGCAGAAACATCAGCTTTAAACCTCACCTTGCTGAAGAGTGCCTTCTGTACTACCCAAATGCAACAAGACATTAGGGACAAAGAACTCAAAATAAGATCTTTACTTCTGTCTTGGATTTCAAAGTTACACCATAAGGAAGAACGTATATTTCCAAAAAGTAAATCAAATACTGATTTGGTCACAGACACTAAGTCATATATGACTGCATCTTTTAAGGAACTTCCTGCAGCACTGCCATGGGAGAGCAAAACGTAGTAGATGACCAAAGAGTAACTTGCTAAAAAAGCTTTAATGAACGGTTGTAACATTTTTCAGGCTGTCACCTTGGCCTCTGTCATGGTGCCCATCTAACATGAGCAGAATCAAGCCTGACTTTACACAGGAAACTGGAAAGTTTTAGGTATGTATGTCTTATCTAAAAGGCATTCACAAAATGTAAGAGATTTGACCTTAATTTCCATTGATTTAAGGGCAAGAAGTTGCAAGTGCAGAGATGTTAATGTATGCAAACTTACTAGTTAACCTACAGATATCAGGAACATTTTCTCTTTCTTCCTGTACTTATATATTTTATAAGGTAAATGAAGTGCTAGCTGATGAATTGGCATTTTTAGATGTCTTGTACTTGAAAGCTTCTTAACAAGGATATTCTTATTCTACGTCACCATGAACATTCTTACCATGTGCTTGTTAAAGTACTTATTGCAGTCCCTAAGGAGTTAACCACAAAAGTTACCTTTTCAAAAAAGGAATGTGCTGTGAATCTCCAATCACTGCACACTAACAAACCTGCAGTGCACAGTTTGATCTTTACACTTGAACAGAAACGGAAACTTGCATTCTCTACGTGACTACCAAATATCTTTGATACTTCACTGATTTTTTTTCCCCCTAACTATTCTTCAAATTCTTGTTTGCTTTAAGATATTAGAATTAGTGCTTAACAGCTGCTAATGAATCCTGCATCAACCATGCACAATTTCAAAGTTCTCTGGAGGAAGAGTCAAGAACCCACACCTTTCCTTCTTCTTTCAGATTTTAAAGCAAAACACAGAAAGAGGCTACTGGTAAAATAAGATTGATACAGGATCTGCAACAGCAGAATATGCTGCCAAATATGCTGAAATTTTGAAGGGTCAGTCTGTGAGAATGGACTGACTGCTCTACCAGCACTGTGGTGGACACATTCAGAGTTTGAGCATCAAGGCAATATTTTTATCAGGAATGGTAAAATATTAGCATATACAAGTGAAAGGAATATTCTATGCACTTAAAATGCAGACATGATCATGCA
Source organism: Corvus hawaiiensis (assembly GCF_020740725.1). Classification (NCBI taxonomy): domain Eukaryota; kingdom Metazoa; phylum Chordata; class Aves; order Passeriformes; family Corvidae; genus Corvus; species Corvus hawaiiensis. Next base: position 101,708,423 of record NC_063215.1, on the reverse strand, counting down.
GCCATTTGCTTTGTGAAGTACTTACTAAGGAGAAAGTATTTTAGTACTCTCAATCCCAGTATTCTTATGCCTGAGACTGATACCTGAAGCTATGCTATTTTGTTATTTGGCAGAAGCTACTTATTTTTACTTTCTATTTAAAGACTAATTGAAGCTATTCTCTAAAGGTTGCACATTATCATTACCTCTGTTATAATCAACAGCATGTTGTTTCTGTGCAATTCAACATCCTACATTTTCAGGTGCACAGATATTACCCAAGAAATATCTCTCATCTCCATCTAGCATGATTAAATTTTGCCAAACAGAATTCTAGCTCATTCTTTGGCTTCTGTCTCTTGTCCATGAATTATTTCACTCAGGATTGTAAACAGCCTTTGATTCATGAACCAAACTCTGGATTAAATTTAATAGCAGCTAACACTGCAAAACTGTGCATGTTATATATCCCCAGTGATATTAAAGTCACTAGATTCAAAAAAACATCCCTTTTCTCTTTCTAGGGCTCAGCTCAACAGACAAATGGTGACTACTGAACATTTTCTACCTTTGGGAACTTTGTAATTGAGAGTTATTCTTAAACACTCTCTTGAGGCAAGTTCAGACACTCAAGCTGACTCCCCTTCTTTTGAGGAAAGTTTAAACGTATTTGCTCAATTTCTACACCAAGTGGTTTGGAGATGGAGATCTCAATGCTCAGTAAATTCTAACTACTTAAAAGCTGTCACACAGCTGAAACATGAGTGGAGGAGGGATGGAAAGACCATTTAAGTGATAAAGATCATGGTTTCTTGCAATTGCTACAAAAAAATTTTTGAGTGGAGGAAAAAAAATATTAATTTCTTCTAGACAACATACAGTTAAAGATAACTACAATTAATATGCCAACAACTCTAACTAAGCTTTAGGTAGGACTCACACTTGCTGTTGTATTCAAATGTTGAAAAAAAATTGTTGCAGTGGTGCTGGAGTTCTCATTTCAGAAGAATAGTGATTTGTTCTCCAAAACTTTTCCTTTACTTTTTGGTGATCCTTACTGTATAGGTGAACTAATTTAAAATTCTTCATAGTAAACATGACTCTGTATTGATTATTTCAGCTCTACAATTTAATCCTAAAATATCTTTGATGCTGTAATAGAAAGTGGAAGATAAGAATCCTTATTTTTTTATGGAGCCGTGCATAGGACTCTGCATTTCTCCAGCATCAACACTTAATATTTAGGTAAGATTATTCTAGCATGTTTAACAACAACAGTCTTTAAAAAGAATGGAAGTCACCTTACCATGGACAAATAATGATATCATGAACAGGTTATTTACCATCAAAAATTGTCCACATCATCAGTGTGTACACAATTCTTTGTCCAATCCCCAAAACATGGCAGAACTTTAGGAAACAAACAGTAAGGCTGTTTCAGATTAATTAAATTATGGATAAGCTTTCATAAGGTTTCTAAAAAATTCAGTGTACTCTGGTGTTCTGGGGGTGGTTTTCATTATACTTCAAGATTTTTTCAGCTACATCAAGAGCAAAACAGTAGGGAATGGTTTCCCCAATAGGTGTTTCTCCCGGCTCACTACACATTTTATTTACATTTGAAGTAAACAGAAAACGGAGGTTTATCATTAAACTTTCAGCAACAAAACGGAAAAAAAAGAATAGTTACCTAGCAAGATTAAACAGCCTATAAATTATTTTGTTGAAGAAAGTTCCTAAACTTTCATCCAGTTTCTTCTGGCCTTGAGAAGGCACAAAAGTTATCAATTTAATCCACTGTCTCTAAAAGCGCACTGCTCTGATAAAGAAACGTCGCTGAATCTATAAATGGGATATTCTGTTGACTTTCTGAAAACATTGTGTCTGCTACCACAATCAACATAAGTCTACAAAAAGAAAGTGGCATTAGCTTAATGTTATCTAAGCCTGGCTCTTTTGACCTAGTGAAATCCCTCCCAGCAACAGCTGCATGGAAACCTGGAAAACCTTCCCATTGCAACCTCATTTAAGAGAAACTGCTATGAAACACAGCTAAATACTGATGATATAATTGGCTCCCAACTGGAAGTCACCTGAAAACACTCCAGACTCCACTAAGTTCATGCAGGCCACAAGAGAAATATCTTCTTTTGCATTAACTGAAGTTTCCCAACACTATTAAATCACATCATTGGAAAAAGAACTAAGTCCTAATACATAGTCTGAAAATTATGTTGGAATACTTATTTCTTCCAAACATGTTTCACTATTGTATTTTGACCAAGGATGGGGCTAAATTCAACAAGGCTGTACCAGAAAACAGGAAGGCTAGGAAAACCACGAGATTTTATTTATAAGAGACCCCTGAAGATGACAGAACAAGATTCATGATTATTCCATTTAAGAGGTATTGTAAATTTAAATTACCAAAAATAGTTACCAATTGGAATTTAGAAATTTTAAAGTAAAAATATGAAGAGTCAATAGAAAAGTTCCTTCCAGCAATATTTTGCAAGAAGAAAATGCTCGGCAGAGTGTTCTGTATGCGATAGGAATATTTACTTTTACCCTCACAGCCAGAACTAATTTGATGTTTATTCAACACCCACATTTGCAAGCAAGAATTCTGTGTTTGTGTCCCTATGATGCTTTACTACTTTCATGTGGCCAAAGTATATTAGGAAGATTAACCCCTGAAAACAAAATTATATCTTCTACTTTAATACTAAAACCTAAATACTACTGGAACTTGAGCAAATTTCTCAAAAATGGAATAAAATGGACAAGTTTGTTTGCTGGCCATTATGGCTCCACAGCTCAAAACATGGCCCCAGCTTCAGACTTTTTTTCACCTAAAGGAAAAACAGGTTTTCCAGGGCATTGTATTAATGTTATATGCATGTATTAAAAATCTTTAGACCTATTACTAGAAGCAATGTAATTTTTCACTTAATACATTTAAAGGGACTGGTCAACATCATCTAATTTGAACAAATATGTCATAGAGGTTATCAGATTTGCATGTTATTTTACATCTAAAGTTTCCTGAAAAACAAAACCAGCTGAGTACCACCATGGCTTAACCTACTGGTTTGTCTACAAAATAAAGTTTTAAACCTGACACCATCAGTAATGTGAGAGAGCTGAGTGACCCCATGCTTCAGCTTGAGATAATTTGAAAACATGGTGTAAGAACTACTGCAATCAACCTGTGAAATGCAGACCTCACCATTCAAACCTTCCACCTTCACAAACCCAACTGATATTCTGCAAAATATCCGTCACTCCCCACATCACATTTGAGCATTTTCAAGTAATATCTACTAATAGAATGATATACATGATAAAAGATACATGTTTCCTGATATCTTATCCTTTAAATCTTGATAGGAAACAGCATTTTATTCTAAAAAAGAAAAATCCTATAGAGAAGCCTTCTTAAAAGAAAGTTGTTGGTTAAATCCTGCAGAAATAACTACCTTGTCTTTCTACTACAAGACCTCATAACAAAGACCACAAAATATATCTCAGCTGATGACATCAACTAAAAAATTGGGTTGTGGGCAAGACAGTCTAAACAGCCTTTTATATCTCACTTGTGGCTAAAGAAGTGCAAATTCAACAAATTTTTTACCAAAAAAACCCAAGAAAAATTGTTTATAGTTTTAAAAGTTTGTAGAAGTACAGATGGGGGAAATTGAAAGCAAAAAAACCCCAAAACAAACAAAACCCATAAAAGATTAAATGTTGCCTTTGTCATTGGATTTACACTGGATTCTCCTTCCAAGCATTTATTTCCCAATTAAACCAAGCTTATTAAGTAAAATGGTAATTCATAAACTTTCTTTTTTTTGTTCTTTGAAACCAAACTTAAAATAGCAAATGTAAGCTATAAATGCATATTCATTTCATGCTGACAGTCAAATCATTATGTTCACTTCAATCAATATTGTAGCCTGAGGGACTCTCCCCATTTGAAACGATATAAAAATCAATATATGCACTCTTACATATATTCTAACTGCTCAAAAGAGAAGCATAGGAGAGATCTCCCTTGTAACAACAAATTTCAGGCTGTGACAGTTTCCTCTTTGTTAAGGGCAGTAACAGAGCTGTTCCTCATTTTGCAATCTTGCATTCTTTGCTGTAATGACACTGAAAAGTGTTTCTGTGATATAGTACATATAAAACAAGATGCAAAATTGGAGTACCTGAAACATTAACTTCAGAAATATTTAATTAAAAAATTCCAAATGTCAGTTATTCCAGGCCCTTAAAACCCATAACTTTTATGGTAGCTTAGAACAGACTCAAAATAAAACTTAACCACGTTGTGATTAATTAGACTATGATTTCTTACTAATAGATCCAAGTGTCTGACTACTATGAATACTGACCTTTTATCTACCCTTTTCTTTACTCTTTTGTTTTCCTACTTTGTGAGCAGTACTATGCTATAGTGTTTTGTGCTAACAGCAGGATCATTTTCTTTCTATTTTACACTTGCTCTCGTTTTATCTTTTTCAAGGTCAAAGCATTCTCTAAAAAGCTGCTTTAGAGCCTTTTTTAATGTTACAACTACTTCTTTCTTCTTCTTAATTCCCAGGCATGTTTAAAATCCTAATCAGACTGCAAAAAAGTTACACTTTAATTCAATCTAACACACTGAATAAAATTCACCCATCTAATAATACTTTGTTCTGGTTTATTTTATGAACCCTCCACAGAAAGTTAATTTTGCAACCAACCTCATTACATTTGTAAGTAATAACAGCCAGAGATAAGAAAACAGAGTGAGATTTATACTTTATGATCTAGCCACTCAGTGCTTTACTTAAACTCCCACTCATTACCAACAGTTTGTTCCTGTGTCACAGTGTCTGCTTCAGTCTCTGCAGTAATTCCATCTCCACACAACTTTCTTGAAAACTTCCTCACACTTACATCAGTACTGTGCTTTCCCACTGCGAAATTTTGGTGTGGCTGCCATTGTTAATATTTTAGGGCAGCAGGAATATTGCCAGAGCTGGACTATCAATTCAACAAATTTGATAACAATATGGAAATAAGGGAGTCTGGTCTCTAAAATCCACCATTCTATTTCCATCAGCTTCAAAACAATCAAGATTTTCTTTCTGCAAACCGCACCCTGGCATTTCTCACACTTTCCTTCCATAAAGCTCCCATTCAGGTACACAATTCCAGAATATCATTGTATCATATCTTACTGAACATAACATAATATCATACTGAACAACCTGCTAATTATCACACCCAGCTCCCCCTCAGAACCATATGACTGAAAAAAAGGTGGTGGATTTGTAAGAGCAGTTTAATACCTTTATTCAGAAGTTACCTCAAACCTATATCCACTGTTCACTGACAGCACGCTAAAAAAACTCCTTTGGGGGATGCAGGCTGAGTGAAGGCCAAACCAGCAATGGAGACATGACACAGTGTGGTACACACACTTCTTTCTCATATCTAAAATGACCAGGTCAGAACATGGGGTTTAGAAATGGGACTTATAGCTGCATTTCAAGCAGCAAAATAAGGAGACAGTTCTTCAATTAAAAATTAATCTCCCTGCCTACAAAAATGTACTTTCAATCTATATACCTTCAGCTAATGCAGTCATGAATGTAAAACCCAGCACTAGAGGGGATTATATAATTTTGAGACACTTTTTTAATATCTCTTTTCATTGCTGTATCTCCAGCATAGCATCTGATCAAGATACCTTCTCTGATAAAAAAGTCCATAAACCATGTTGAATATAATCTGCCAATATGGAACTGCAACCGTTTTGAGCAACTAAAGATTCCTCTGCAAAAGCCAGTCAGCATCATTAAAATAAATAAAAAAAAAAAATCCTATTTCCTTTTGAAGAAATCCAGTATGTGAGAAGATGGGACAGACAGAATCTCACTTAAAAGTCTCACTTAAAGTTGCAGATGGCACGCTTAAGACAAATGCAGAACACTTTGTGGCAGATGGCCTGCCTTTCAATCAGCAAAAGAAAAAAATATTAGATAAAAGCCTTTCCAGAAGCAACATGACATTGTTATTATCCTCACTTTACCTGTGCAAAAAATTAGAAGTAAGTTTCAAAAATTAAGTAGGATTTAGTGCTTGTTTATACAAGCTGGACAGAGCTATGATAATTTTGTTTCTCAGACAGAATAGCATTTTTTAAAATACAATTTTACAACTGAATCCATGTCCTGGCATGATGCTGCAGTTTTATTTTTCTATGGAAATAAAATATTTCACATACTTTGTATTCTTGGCTTGCTTATCATTTTTGCAAAGCTATCTGCAGTTTACTATGCATATAAAATAAAGTAGAAAAAATACATTGCCATTATTAGGGGAAAAACATGGACTCGTCATTATTAATTGTTGCAGATTTTGACCTCAGCCTCTCAGTCAGACATATTACAATGTTTTTCCTAGCTAAATTTTTAGATTCTAGTCTTTAGGATTTATTTTATTTCTTTATTTCCATGAACTGTTGATGTTAGTAAATTAGCTACATGGATTACTGCAGGCCATTTTCCTATAACTTCTAAATAGTAAAAATTTTTTTATAAAACAAGCCATAATTGCAAATCTATGGAAACTGCAGCTCAGAGCTTCACTTGACACATCATTATCATCTCTCAGCTAGGCACAAGGATTGGCTGGTAATATTCTGATTTCCTACAAGAGTTTATATCCTCATTCATGTTATCTTGAATATCTCTGAATAGGCACACAAATGGTAGACTTCAGGTTATGTAATGAGACACTAAAGGATTTCATCAGGCCTGCAATAAAAATCATATCATGCTTGGCATCAAATCCATTATGCCTCCATGAACATTTCATGGGAGAACCGGTAAACCACAGCAGTGGCAATGTCTGGGTGCATATCTTACCCTACTTTGTCTTTTATCATTTTCATTCTCTGCTCCTCAGCTCCCAAGCAGCCTCCCTGAGAGAGACACACACAGCTAAGTGAACTCTCAATTCTCCCCACAAACACTTGTCAGACAGTAGTAATTTAGAATCCCATTCTACAATGAGCTAAGCACATTCTGGCTCAGGTCCAGCTGAGCACTTAATGCCTAAGTACTCCTGCAAACAGCCACATGGCACTGGAGCAAGACTAGTAAGCTCAACACTAGCTTAAGCTTATCCTTCAGCTACTAGTGGGGTAGTTAGGTTTAAGTTACAGATCACTTTTGTTAGCCGCTATAAATTAGATGGGGTTTTTGCTGTGTCTATGTTGTAGGGAGTTTGTGTGATATTTTCTTAGCAATAAACAACCACCAAAAACCCCCCCAGACTTTTCAGTGTTATCCTTCCAAGTAGCTAAATATATCCCTTACATACCCCAAAAATCAAAGCTGCTGAGCTTCATCTATTCCAAGGTCTGAACAATTTTAATGTAGAGTTTATTTACACAAGGGCAAACAATTCCCAAATCTGCTTTTCAAGAAAGCTTGGCATACAGGCATGACTCCCCAGTTACATATTTCCTAGCATTCTGGCAATCACTTATTTTGACACAAGTAATCAAAACAGGGGCTCTGTTCCACTTTCAAACCACCTTGATATGCAGACCACTTGAATCCCACACCTCTGCAGAGGCTCGACAAAGCATTTCCTAGTCAAAGTAGGAATGGCCAGGAAAAAAGTGACCAAGTGGAAAATAATGTCACAGCTTTCTCCCAAACACCCTTTTCCCCATTTTTGTTGCTACATACTCTTCAAGCTCTGAGATAGTCAACAAACCCTGCACCTTCATTTAACAAGTTACAACAAGGTGTGTATACACACATATATATACACACATATAGATATCTATAGATATAGTCACACACTTTTACTGAGACAACACACTGGAGTTCTTTGCATTGGTGCACCTGCCCTCAGGAGGGACTCTGCTGACTGCTCCCAAGCAGAAGAGACAGGTGTACAGCAGGTGAACTAAGCAAAACCATGTGCAAGCTCCTTTAAAAGTGGGCATTTTTTCCACATATATAATTTTCATCTGTTTACTGCTATCACCTCAATAATGCGTAATCCATAACGTTCTTATTATGCTCTTTTAGAGTTAATTATGTTATTTACTTTCACATACCCAAGTCTACTACCAAGTCCTTGCTGGAATCTTTACCAGGTAACAAAGCATTAATGAATAAAAGCAAATTGCAGGGCTACTGTACTGTATGTTTCAAGCTAGAGTATCATTATAAAAGATACAAAACCCACAGATGGGAAAACCTAATCTCAGCGTAGAAATATTATGAAAATATATTCTTAGGTTACATCTGATTGACTAATTTCAAAAATCTTTATTCTGCTTGTATTTTTAATCAGTGCCCTCACCAGTTCACCCAACTTTAATTGCAAAGGTATTTTTCCTCATTTTCAAATCAACAAAAATATTGAAAGCAAGGCCCAAAAGCTCAAGTCCTGTCATTCTGGGGAAAAAAAAAAAAAAATACACACTTGCAGCAACAACGGTGAATCTTATGTTTGTGTTGAGGAACAAAGAGCACAATTCAGTTTGCCCCCCAATAGCTCAGAAAAATCACTATTTTAACTGGATTTCTCACTTATTTACTCAATTCGTGACCACTAAGATTATTATATGCCATTGCATGCTAGAATATATAAGGTCCTGTTAATTACCTCTGTTATAATATGTAACTTAACTGAGAACAAAAGAATTATTTCCAAAGTGTCATAAAACATTGGCTTTGAAGGGCTGTTTTTATTGTTTTGTTTTGGAATTTTAAAATGTATTTTAGATTTTGTTCTATTTTAAAAGTTTGCCTCTAAGTGCCATCCATTCTTGGGGTTTTTAGGGGAAGTTCTTAGCACCTTCCAGGACTTGAACAGTGCTTCATTTTTTCACATTATCATCTGTGTCCCCTGTGCCCCCTGCAAACACCGAGATACTAAATCAAATAACTGTTGAATCTGAAGCAAACAACTGATTTTTGACATTTAAAATACTTGTCTGTGAGAGTCTGACAAATAGAGTTTTTCATTTAATTGTAAATAAGGTGATATTTTACTGCAGTGATCAGAGATAAATCTTTACAGACAATTTAAATGTCTGTGTGCAATATTGCACATCACATTATGCAGGAGAAAATGGCATTTCTCTCCCCATCTGTCAGAAATACTCACTAGAAGCAGATGCATAGGAAGATTGTTGGAACACTGGTGGGGAGGAAAATTGACTTCTCTGATAAGACCAACGTAGTGAGACACACTCAGGGGCAGTTTCAGGTCTACCAGCCCAGAAAATGGAGGTTTAATTTCATCAAAGAGACTTATAATTTTTTCCTTTTTAAAATCTTCATTGTGAAACTCTGAAAGAGATAGTTATCCAAATTCCTGAAACACATTTACAATTCCACCCAATTATGATAAGGACTTGTCTCATTTCAGAATGTGTAACACATGAAGAACTTAAGAATCGGGCTTTCTGACACAGAAGGCCTTATCCCCTCTGCTTAATAAGGTTGTAGATACCCTATTCATATATTCTTCATTTTTACTAGCAATCCTTCATGCTACCAAAATCAGACACAGGAGTAGTTTAAAAATAAAAACAAGGAAAATAAGGCAAAATAACAGTCCTCAAAAAAAAAGTTCAAAATGGTAATGAAATAGAAACCCATCCCTCCCATGGAAGCTTTAGTGCCCAACTCATCTGTCTGAAGCCCAAGCTTTCAGGAAGGAAGGTTCATTTCTTCCCAGCTGCATTTCAGCAATATATATACACTCATCTGCATGTATAGTTATACCCACAGTGCCAAAATTTGCATGCACAAGGTCCCACAAGCACATTATGTCTGTTTCTGATATAATTTTAAGATAATATATAGGCTTTACAAAAACCATAATTCTGTATGTTTACCTGAAGACTATACCTCCATGACTATACAATACTTAATAAAATGTTTCATGAAAAAGAGCACTGAAATACCCAGAAAAGTTAACTCTGAGATAGACTGTTTATTGAAACTTAGAAAGACTGAAAGATCATTTTCAGAAAACAACTACTTTTGTTTTCATGCCTTTATGGTCCTTTTTAAGGAATTGTTCTAGTTCACGATTTCTCTGCAGATAACAGTATATTTAATCAGTGTTTTTCAGTATGAAAATCAGTTTTTATGTTGTTTCAAACAGATTTTATTCAAATAAAGGAATGTAGTTAATTCAATACACTTAATTATCATTGCCAGTAAATGAACATTGAAGGCAATGAGACTGTAATTTTAAAACTAGAACAGCATCCCCTTAATGCAGCATTATGTATCAAGGTGCATAAAGTGCAGCAATGGTTGCACCTATGCACAGACACATACTGAAACATTTAGTAGTTACTAAATAGGTGCAAAATTAGAGTTCTGATATTTATAAACACATACAAGATATATATATTTGTAAGAAGTACATGTCAACCCTTAAACTCCCACTTGTTAAAAGACTACGGCCACTGCAATATAACAGAGTATATTTGAATATTTGCATAAGTACTTCAGAGTATTTCAGGCCAACCCGAGACAAAAACCCAAATATGGTCTAAGCAGAGGACACCACCAGAAAACAAAGGTGGAAAACACATCTCCAACAAGCCAAGGCTTTCCAAAAAAACAAACAATAAGAAACACCTTGAGTCCCAAGTATCAAAGCCTGCAATTTCTGCATTAGATTGGATATAATGATTTCATGTTCTGATTTCCAAACACCATCTGAAATTTAGCTGCTGTACTCCAGTAAGACTTTGTCTTCTCTAGTACTTCTCTATTGGCCTCGCTCTGAAATGAACTCTAGTCTTAATTTTACATACATTAAGTTTATTTTTCCCTCTGTATTTCCAGAATCAGACATTTTGCATCTTCACAGCACTTGTGCAATATATGCCTGCATTTTCTGTAGCAAAAAATGCTCTTTATTGACTCCCCTGTTCCACATGCTTATGCTGTTAAATAAGATAGTTCTTGTTTTCTACCAAGAAGGTCTGGTGTTTCGATAGTGAATTCAGTCAACACTTAAGAGTCACGTGGGCTTTGGGCAGTACATTAGAGGAAGCTGCAAACCATTTTTAATTCAGGGTCCTGGGAAGCAGTGTTCTTTCTCTGAAAATCATGTGTGGAAAGGTGTTCTCATCTTTGCTATTGTTTGTTTAGTTTGAGGTGCGGGTGTTTTTACCTTATAATCCATTTAGTTCAACTCTAATTTTACTAAATTCTAGCAAGACTGGAAATGCCACTTAAACTGTAAAGGTTCTTGGGACAATCACTATTTTTCACATGGGTATCAGAGATCCATCAGGAGGCTGCTCCTGTTTACAAGAAAACTTCTTTAAAAATTCAGCTGAAGGTTGTTTGAACTCCAGCTAGTTAAATTCAGAAAAAACTGCAGGTCTAGCACTGGGCTGGAGAAGCTGCACAATACCAGGCACCACCAGACTCCTTTAGAAGGTTCTGTCTCACCTATTTTAATTCCAGTAGGAAATGGGGGGGTTATCTCAGCCTCACAGCCTTATTTTGATAAATACATTAAAAGTGCTGTTTGACAGGATTTTTAATCATTATTCTGAGAAATACAGTTTGAATCAAATCAAGCTAGTCCAGTCCTGGAATGCTGTGGCATCCTTGTACACCTGGGTAGGAATAGGCCCAATTATTCATATCTTGCCACCTTGCCAAGAAATTACTCCCTAAACCTAATTCAGTGGATCTAGAGGAAGTAAAAGGGAATGCAAACAACTGCATCCAGATAGTGACTGTCTGCAATGTTGAATTCATCTCTCCAAGCAGCTCCACAAACATCTTGAACATAAACTAGGGCTGAAACTGCCCAAATGGAAAACTTCCTCAAAGAAGGAAGGCTTCTCACTCTTGAGTTCTCTTTACCTACATTTCAAGTTCGTTCATTTCTGACATATAACAACTAGAGATTCTCTTGCCATCCCCCTACCCTCATAAACACTGACATGGTTTTGGGTATGTTTAGTTATGGAAGTTTTCCCATTGTGTAGAAGAGAACTTTAAAGAAAGAAAATTGTTGGTGTTTTCTTCCTTTATTCTCTCATCATCTTCCAAATCACCACTTTTGGTAGGGCCAAGTCTGTTCCTTAATGCTTTTTATTCAAAAAATCATCATTGCTTCCTGAGTAAGCAACACAGCTTTATTTAAAGCTATCCAAACATTTCTACCTGAAAACTAAAATATTTTTATCAAAATTATACCATAGGCTATACCTGCAGGTACAGCTCTGATCTGCTTCCACAGACATCTTTGGAATAAATCCTAATTGTTTTATATTTCCAGTGAGGCATCATCATTATGATTCCTAGGACATAACCACTGGAACTGGTAGAGAAAAATGCTGTGCAGGTTATGATATGTGAAGTATGTAAATACTACAAGAAATAAGTAGCTCTGCTCTGTTTTGTTCTTAAATCGTGGATCTGAGAAAACTTCAACATAGATTTTTACAGAGAATATATAAAAATAGAGATCAAATAAGACACCTGCTCATATCACAGGAATAAAAGCTGCACAAAATGAATAGCAATTCTTCCTATACAAAATTATCAAAACATTTGAAACATCCAAAGTGTCATTTTCACAGAAATATTTATCTTCTTGCTTCTATATTCATACTATCGAACAGCAGCACAATCCCTTTTGCTGCCTGTTTTTAAAACGCCCTTTACTATTTCTCTGTAAGAAAAAAGAAAAATAAAAAGACTTTGGTCCAGAGCCTATTTTATCATGTATCAGAAGATTTTTTTTCTGAAATCTAAAACACAGAAATCCAAAAGACACTGAGAATTATCAGTCTACACTGCTTCTCTTTGCTGTTTTCCTTTTCATTAATTCCAGCAAAGCCTTTTTGACAACGATCAGCTGCAACATCCAGCCAACCATTCGCCCTCTCCCTCTCGGAAGTCTGTTGAGAATATTTGCTACTTCCTTCTTTATTTCTCACTTTCCCAATGGAGGCACCCTGCTGAAGCACCAAAATAATTACATCGTTCAAAAGTGTAGAACTAGAGAAGAAAAAGGCAACTAAAAGATCAAATGCGCATCAATGCACAAGTTATCAGTAGGGTCCCATAACAGGATGGCATCACAGAAGATATAAAATGAGCTGCTCAGGTTCTCTCAGTGTCAGTCTGTCCATGTAAGAAGAGAAAAGTAGTCCTTCTGTTTGAAGAATTTAAACTGTAAGACTTAGAGTGAACAGTGTCCGGAAAAAAACCCACAACATCTCAGATGCCCATCAAAAAGAGCAGAAAACATTTGTGGCAATAATTCAGGTACTCATTCTCAGCCCAGACACAGGCTCAGGACACTGGTATCAGTTCAGAGGGCAAGAGCAGAAGTGTGCCCAAACCCAGCACCACACTTGTGTTGTCAAAGTGAATGAAGAAAATACTAATATTCAAATAAATACAAATATCAATAATTAAATACTTTTAGAATAGTGCTTCCCCCAACCATATCATTTTGACATCCCATAATTTCAAAACTGTCTTGACTGGTGTTCATTTGTTAATTAATTTTATAAATGCAGACAACATTTTTTTTTTCAAGTTCTCTAAGTACTTCACAAACTCCTCTGTGTTTCTGGTAGCTGCAAGGCCCATGATGGCAAGGCCAGATACCAAATTGCGTTGCTTACTGGAAAAATGAACACCATTCATTTGTACCCTCTGTGCTTTTGATGCCTTAGGTTTCAACTTTCCTATTTTTCAAACCCTGTGCTGCCTAGTGTGTAACTCTGAAGTTTCACGTGTCCTGTTAACTTCTGCTCTCTCATGGTGGTTAGACATAACAAACCCTCTCCAGGTTTGTACTTCAAGGACACCTAGATTGTCCCAGGCCTCAAAATGTGTAAACTAAAGTCTTGAGAGTAGGGGCAAACTTGTGGTAATTGCATCATTAACTGAAGTTATAATTGGAGAATTACCCTGATATGCAAATGGACCAAACTTATAGAAGTGTGAAGAACCCGTGACCCATTGTCCATCTTGGGTGTAGCCTTTTGGCTGCCCAGGATGTACCTTTGAAGGCCCTTCAAATAAATACCTGCTTTTATTCTCTTATTCCTGTCTAGCTTCTGTTTTAGGAGGCCACCTCAAGGCATCAGTTTCTCTATTCTATCTTATTTATATATATATTTCTTTTTTCTAATAGATTGAACTACTACAAATGTGGTTTAAAAGGTAATTCACAGCAATAGTTGCATTGCCCTTATTGCGCACTCAAAAAATCTCTGAAACACTGCAAGACCCATCTTTGAAAGAACAGAATATTTCACCCTCACTCTTGACCGACTTTTAATCAAGGTTATCTAATTTGTCTGCGTTGTATTAGACATATTGAAAAAAATTGTACTTAATTCTACTGGACCTTGCAGAATATAGGCAGAAAAATCAGCACGTTTTCTAATTGGGAGTAGATTTTGAAGGGAAGTATAAGTCAGAGTTCAAAAAACCTGATATTAGAAATTTATTTTCATTCATTAGTACCTGCACTCAGAAGACCTTTGTAAATGTTTTGCTATCCCTGCAGGTAGGTTTAGAAGTGGCCTACTACTCTGAAGTCAACTATAATAAGTGAGTGAAAAATGGTTGCAAAAGTGTGGAGCTTTTACTGTTTTGCAAGGATTAATAACTCTCCAGTTATACCTATTGTCAACTTTATTTCTCATCATGCTTAAAAAAAACATGATTTAAAAAACCCTTAAACTCAGCTGAGGAGCCACGTGATAGGTCTGAAAAATTAAATCTGTGTTTAAGGTAAAAAGCAAAATACTGGGAAACTGGATTCACTGGTTAACAGTAAAGTCATCAGCAGTAAAAACTAAGGGAATAATATCTTTGGAGAACAAGCAGGACATGAAATGCATCTGACCCCATTTCCCAATTTCCCCACCCACAGATACATTGGGAATCATCACCTCACCAATGTTTTGATGCATTTCTACTGTATGTTAAAAAAATAAATAGGGGAAAAAAAGAGCACTTTCCTTCACTTGTAGCCTTGGTAACTGTTAAGACAACAATGCATTGGATGTGGGAATATCTTTCAAAGCAACCAATAATTTACAGCCTGAGTCAGGTCAGGTGCAGGCAGTTTTTATTATTTTCAGTGTTCTAAATACACTGAGCAAGAGAGGGAAAATGGTTCCCTAGAGTAACATGAACTAAAAGAATCTATTCCCCAGCATGCTGTCAATGCAAATGATAGCAATTGCATATGTAAAAAAAAGCTTTATCTTCCATAATATTACCTCTTGATTCAACTGCATCCATTCTGCAGCACTCTGAACAGTGTTTTCTGCCAAATCCTCCTGGTCCCATGAAAGATTTCTTTAAGGCATGACTTACAGAAGTAAAAAATTAGGAATGACTACTCTGAAATCAATGGAATTACATAGTTGCAAAAACAGAACTGAAACTAAGGAAACTCACAGAGGAACACTGATACAAGCACAAAATTTTTAGCACAACTTGCCAGCATTCCATGTATTCTTTACAACACAGTTAAGAGCTAATTTTCCCAGGAGGGTAAAGAAAAGAGGAGTCTATTTATGGGCTCATCTCTCAAAGCTCTTAAGTTATGCTTGTAATTACTCTACAACTATATGCAACTGATACAACTATAGGTATTAGGAAGTTGGATATCAGCCATTCTTCCCTAGCAATGAGTATCTGAGAAAAATTACTACTTATTTAATGTTCTTAAAAAGCTTTCATTAATATTCACCTTTCTGAACCTCTGTATGCCTTTGAATATTTCATAATTAAAAGATAAGATGCCCACCAAACAGAGGTTACTTAAACTTCATCTGTAACAGTCTTATGTGCTTAAGAATAAAAAAAAGTGTATATAAATATTAAATCAAAACACATTCACTGCAAGGCTGTAAAATAATTTACTTCAGCAATGACTTCGAAAAGCCTCCTATGAAAGAGAACTGGGTGAGACGGATTTCCAGGTGATGTAAGCCTTCAGAACTCATTCCAGGTATTTCGGTGACAATTTAGAATGCTCAGCTTTTACCTGAGGTGCCTGTGCCAGCATGCCTCATTAGCGGTCAGCTCAAGGGCAATCAGCCATGTCTGCATCTATTTTATTATCCTTATTATCCTTACGGTACATTCATACTTCTCTTTACCCTCCCTATAAACCTACAAATGAATAGGTTTTATCTGCTTGAACTCCTCAAGCTTGAAAGGAAACTCTTGCCTCCCCCCACAGGAGGATAGAAACCGGTTTTGAGTTTTGGCAACACAAAACTCTGGTTACACTGCGCCAGATGCTAGAAACCACCATTTTCCAAGTCATCTTGAATTACCTATATACCCTCACAGCACCCACTGTGTTGCAGTTACCTTCTGAGCTGGGAAAGACCTGCCACAGAAGCTCATGGCTGTAAAATCTACCCATTAGATGCACTGTGCAACTTTCTTCTTTCAAAACCTATGCCTAAATCTTCTCCTGCTGAACCAAGTTATTACCTTCTTACATTTGTTAAAGGTGAGTTTTGCAGAAGCTCCTTTGCCCTCACAGTCCATGCCATCTCTCCCTACTTGTCCTTAAGAAGAGGTCGCTCTGAACTGCCTGGTCTCTGGTTTCATTCAGAGAGGCTGAGCTGATTCCTCGGAGTGCAGGTCTCAACAAAATCCTTCTAAAATATAAGAAATTCATCTTTACAATATAGCCCTTCTTATGGCCACTGAATAATATGCATTATTTAGTCTAGTTCCTTGCAAGTCAATCAGTCAGGGGGTTCTACAATCAGCACTACTGCTGTAACCAACTCAAGGTATTATGCAGAGGATTATCATCTGCTTAGCCTTAAGGAACTGTCTTAGCAACATTTTTGTCAAGCCCACATCTTTTCACCACATGGGGATGAGAAGGAAAAAGTGATGCTTTCTTTCTGTGTTTAAAATATCTTTCACCACTGAGTTAACTTCTTCTGCCTATTTGCAGGCATCTTTAGCAGAACAGGATAGGCCATGTTTATAAAGAAAAGCAAACACAGGAAATAAGGCACTTGTGGGAATCAGACTTAGAAAAATAAGCTTTTTCTCTTTGTTGCCAAGTACTTAACACGAATTTTGGGTTGCCACCTCCTCCCCTCCATGCTTTCTGTACATCACTGATGTTCTGGTACATCCTTTGTTATACACCACTGGAACAAAGAGTGCTGACAGGGAAGACAAGGAAGCTTCCCAAAATGATGTTGCCATGCATAAACCTTAAATTTGATTATTATCCTAAATTTATTTTTACCCTGATTGCATTTGACTGACTGAAGAGCCAGCTACAAGGCAGCTGCTACAAAAAATAATAAATCACTGTGGCTACCATCAGTGGCTAATTATTGCTGTCATCAGTTTGAGTTTTTGTGGAGTTACAATCAAAGGGGCATGAAGTTACAACTAGACTCTGCACTGTTTGAGGAGAAAGAAATAGCATCCTGAAATCCTCAACCAACAAACCTGAGATCCTCCTCCCAACATTTCTCCTGTAAGTTTTACTGTTCACAATTTGGAAACATCAAGTGAAACAGAAATTAGGAAGTATGGAGCCAGAAATACTAAAACCTCACAGCCCGAGTCTCACGAAAGCACTCACTAAGAGATATTAACTTGCAATACTCTGGATTGTTTAGCCAGACTTTATAGAGAACACACAGAACACAAGACAACTACTCTGGGTTTCCCCCCCCTTCAATCTTGCCTTTCCCTTTTTCTTCACATTAATGCTTTATCACAGAAAACCTTCATTGTGGTTTTCTTGAAATAAATACCTCCTGATAATGGAAAAACATAAAAGGAATTTCATTGTTTTAAAAATATGGTTCTATTTTGTCAATACAACATTTTGGCTTCAAAGTCACTGCCAACTCATTAAAAATAATTCATCAATACATTCCAATCTCACGGCAGCTGTACATCGGGAATTAAGTCAAGGCCCTTCTCTGGTAATTTACTGCCAAAAATAAAAGTGTGAGGGAACATAAGAATCCATCAACCACACAATTTTCTGTTGTTAGCCAACATGTCATTTAAAAACATGGGAGAAGACAGCCAGTCTTTAATGAAAGACAACTTCCAGTAGCTACATGATAAACACACCAACCAAGAAAATGTCTTCATACCCATTCTCGCTGCTAACCTTATTTTAAGACAAAACACTAATATTTCCAAAACCCTGGACATAACTTTCACATAACATAAAAGTAAAAAAAAAGTAATAAAGAACCTGTTGCCAAGCAAAGTCAATAATAAAACCTTTAGGCATGTTTTAATTGCGTGAATATTGGTAGTTTAGCACAATTTCTCTAAGTTATTCTGAAGTGCTTTAATGCAATAATACTTTTTAGGAGCGAGGATATTTTTTTCTGGGAAGATGTGATGTAGGCATGTTTTTATCCTGCTCACAACTGGTAAATTTCTGAATTTGGGAAACAAGCAACTGGGCAGCTTGCTATGAATACATACTTTTCCCTGTCAACAAAAAACATCGGAAAGAAACAAGTATCTGCAGACTGCATGACTTAACTTGTATTTTGCCTGCAATGACAGGAACTGCTCCACAGAAATAGCCTTTTATATATAGAAAGTAAAGGAATACAGAGAAACATCCTTAAAAAGACTTACATCAACGCCATATCCTGGCATCCAGTCTCTTTGAGAGCCGTAGGAAATAGCCCTCCCAATGCAGTTAGAGGGACTGATTTAGGAAGCAGATACCCAGCCACATGGCACTAATTGTTAAATCACAATTGCAGAGGGCACAGCTTTTCAAGGGATTTTTCAGTTTTAAACAAAACCAAACAAACAAACAAGGAGAAAAAAATCTAATGCTTTTAGTTTTAAAAAAATCTCAATCACGAGACAGATGGTTTCATCTTTTACTCTAAAAATAATTAACAGAAATATTTCAGATTGTAGCTATCAAGAATCAAATATCTAAGAAAACTAGAATTTATTATTTTTTTTTCCAGTTTGCTCAGGGAATGTATTCTCAAACCTCCACTGATTAGTGAATTATATAGTGAGTACACAAAACAATTTTCTTCAGACATACAGAATAAAGAAGCTCATAACCAAACTATAGATACTTACACAGTGCCTAAATTTAAAGTCTAAATTTTGGCTCAAGGGTTTCATGGACTATCCAGAATTCACAACTTTTAAAGGTTTTTGTGGAGCATTAAACACACTGAATTTTTGTCCCTCTATAATTCCATACAAGTAACGCTGAACTGCAATCTCACAATTAAATTTGAAAATTGATTATTATTCATCTCTAAAGATGGAAGAGAAACCACATTTACTTTTCCCTCTCTAGGAAGCTGTTTGTCAAGTGACAACCCTTCTAAATAATATTCAGATATTTGAGATGAGACCCTTAAGCTTCACAACAAAAACATGCTTCCTGAAGAGTAAGTGACCAAGAACTCGGTATTCTGCACCACAAGCCCTACTTTGTGTCTCACAGCAGCCAGGGTAACCCAGTGCTGTCCAATGAGGCACTGCACAACTCCTTGACTCTCTTACCACAAAGTTTCAGACAGATGCGTCATTACACCTCCAGAGTAGGTCAGTTCTTCAAACTTAGGCTTTCTATTTTGCATCCTTCTTGCTTTTATTACCACGACCCATCTTACTATAGCAGAGACGCATTGTAAGCCCCAGATTCCACAGAAGGAAGAAATGAATCATCTCTCTGACGAGCCTGACTGCAGCCTCACAAAGCTTGTGAGGGTAGGAGTAAATTAATCATGCAGAGATCCATTCTGTCATGGCTGGAAGCTTTGGATACCTGAGGTGGCTCAATTATAAGTAGTTAGAGCATCCCCCTACTACACTCTGATCTGACATGCAAGCATGCCAAGAGACAGCAAAGAGGTTTCTCATACAGTAAGGAACCATAAAAGGATGTAAAGACACAAAGCTACTCGAATCAACAGGAAAACTTAGGACTGACCCCAGAGAAATAAATCTTCCAGCAGCACAAATTGATCTACTGTGTAAGGCAGATCAATTTTGTAATTTTGTGCCCTTGTGCCAGTTGCTGGTTTCCAAACCAAATGCAGTTTTTTGCAGATATGAGTACAAACCCAGCACACTGAAGAAAATACGTCCCCTTTCTTCACCTATACAAAGCAACCTCATGCTTTTCGTGTGAAAACTTCAAACAAAGAAGCACTCTGCAAGTGCCAAGAAGGGAAGAAAGGAGAGAGACATGCTCAGTCTTAGAGATTAAAAAGCTGTTAAAAGAATTTGCCTCTAAAAACACCCTTAAATCGAAAGCCCTACAGTTTCAAAAAACAATGCATTTCAGAGAAATAATGAGCAACACAGATCACTGTCCATCACATTACTGATCATGTCAATTCTGCTTTTCCTAAAACTATTTGGTTTTGCCCTTACCTGTGTGTTTAAGCACTTTCTGACTTGAAAAACAAGTAATCTGTGATCCCTCATTTAGATAAAAAGTTATTCTGATGTCTGTTTTCTTAGAGGATAATTTTATAGCTTAATACTTAGGTAAATTTCCATGAAGGCATCACAAATATGGAATTTTAACACAAGAACAAAACATAAGTATTTAAAAGCAACTTTCAATTTTAATGAGGCTGTATAAAGGCAGCAACTACCAAGTCTTATTGAAAAGGTGATTTTGCATGTAAAAGCAAACTAAGTGTCAAATACTAAGCACAATACTCGCTGGCAACTTGGGAAATACAGGAATAACTTCAGCACAGGAATGATGTCTAGCAGGGCTATGAGGAAGTGGGAAGGAGAGGGAAGACAAACTGCAACAGTAGTGGGCAACAAGACAACATCACTCTTGCTGCCTAAATCCTTTCTAGATATCATGAAATGGTTTGGGTTGGAAGGGATCTTGAAAGATATAGTCCAACCTGCCTGCCACAGGTGGGGACATCTCTTTCACTGGATCAAGTTGCTCAAAGCCCTATCTCCAGCCTGATCTTGCACACCTCAAATAATGGGGCATCCTAAACACGTCTGGACAACCTGTGCCAATATTTCACTGCACTCATAAAAAACTTCTTCGTCATGACCAAACAAAATCTACCTTGTTTCAGTTTAAAACCATTACAACCTTGTCCAATCTCAATAAGCCTTGGCAATAAAGTCTCAATCTTTCTCATTAGTCACCTTTATATACATTGGAAGGGCCACAATAAGGTCTCCCCAGAGTCTTCTCTTCCCCAGGCTGAGCAATTTCAATGTGCTTCCCAGGAGTGGAGTTCCAGTCCTCCAGCCTTTTGTGTGGCCCTCCTCTGGACCTACTTTCACCCAACGTTGCAAGGATATCTTGTAAAGTCAACTTTAAGGCATTTTTCATGAAGAACAAAAATGTTTGTGCTAATTGACTACTTGTGAGTCAAAGGCTTCATTACATTTCAAGAAAATTCTGTTATAAATTCGTTCTGCATGAATTTAAAGATATGGTATTCAAGTTTGTTGGTTTTAATCAAAACTATTGTTGCTCTCTTGATAAACACAGCAAAACTACCTCTGTACATCCTCCAGCTACCTCAATTATAAGGGCCAACATACCCCATGAACAAAAGCTAAGTCACCCATGACAGCATATATAAACTAAACGAGCTATGAACAATTGCTCTGTGATTTTGAGTACCAGGTATCTAAAATATTTCATAGGAAAAAACCTATCTTAGTCCATAAGCAGAGACAAAGGAGCAAATACTGATATTCAAAAAAAGACAGATTTAAATTTGCACCAAGTTACACCCCAAAAAGTCAATTTCAAAGACCCCAAGTAAATCATCAGTGCATTCAAATCATCCAAATAATTTTGTAACAAATACAATTCATATAGTAAGATTCCTTGGTACAGAGTGTAGGCAGGTTTCTTACATTCTGCGTGTCATCCAGCTTGGATATAACACTTCTGTAGCACAATCACCCTGTGTTTTTGGGGAGAACCCCACAGTTAAGGTCTCCTTCTAGAGAAAATTATCATTCACAGGAAGCTGTGGAGTTTGGATTAGGTATAACAAACAAGAATCTGTCTCAAAACCTCTGGGAGGATCACATATAACATCTTTCCTATATATTCTAACAGTTACGGATGATACAGAGATTTCTGAAAAGCATTAAAGTTCCAGTATTTTATAACTAAAGTCATGACAAAGATTAGTAGCTTCTTCTCTCAGCAACACAAGTCTCAAAATTATTTTATATACTGCCCTGTCATTATAGCTGCCCAGCTCTAATTTAGAATCCACTACTACTTCTGCTGTGGGCCTCTTAATGTTTCTTTTTTAAGGTTTACTATTACTTCAGTGCTTTGTTTCACCATATTCAAAAACCAGATACTGCAGCTCTCAGGAGGCTTTTGCTTCCTCTTTCCTCATCAATAAAATTTGCCAGAGGATTTTAACATCTTCCCTTGAAGACACACACAAAAATCTAGCAGCTTCTCCTAGCACAGTGTCACGGTACAGCCTGGCAGGCAGTGAAACACTTCACTCACTCTCTGCCTCACCCCAGTGGAATGAACACTGTGGCTGGGGGCAGAGAGTAAAATCTGTAGTTTCAGATAAAGACAGTTTAACAGGACCAAAAAAGAAAGTGAAAATTATAATAACAATAAAATAATTAGAATATACAAAAGAAGTGATGCACAACGCAATTACTCACCACCCACAGGCTGATGCCCAGCCTGTTCCCCAGCAGCAGCCCCTGGCAAGTTTTCCCCTTAGTTTATAGCCTCAGCATGACATCACATGCTGTGGAATATCCCTTTGGCCAATTTAGGTCCCAGCTGTGTCCCCTCCCAGCTTCTTGTGTCCTTTTGTGTCGCCCAAACCACTCACTGGTGCTGTGGTGTGAGAAACCAAAAAGTCCTTGACTGAAGGTAAGGACTGCTTCACAAGAACTAATCAATGTGCTATCAACATCATTCTCATCCTAAATCCAAAATATGGTATTATACCAGCTACTAGGAAAAAAATTAGCTCTGTCCCAGTTAAAATCAAGACACATGGCTACCCTTTACAGCTCTTCAGAAGTGATTATTCATCCTTGTGCAGACTGCAAAACCAGGAAGGCAATGATTTGTTGAATAACAATAATTAAAAGTTTAGGGCTAACATAAAATTCAGACTTACAAGTCTGAACAGAGTTATAACAAAACTATCTCAAAGCACATGTTCATTAATGTTTTACGTCTAACAGCTGCAGATGGTTTTACGGCCAATCAAAGATTGAGCTTTCTGAGGCTGAGGGAGAAGAAGTGTTATTTCCCTCAATCACATAGCTTCTTTTAAAGAACCTGAAAGAGTAATTCTCCCCAAAGCAAATTAAGGAAAAAAACATTGATGAGTCCCCAAGTTTATTTATTTGGGCAGACTACCCTAAGACTAGCACTGAAGATGACACACCATGTGCATTGCACAGCCACAACAGAAATTGAACTTTACTATGGACACCACAGCTTTTGAAATGCACCTCTCTCCGTTTCAGTAACTGGGGCTCAGCTTTGAAGTCTGAACACTGCTCAAATACCAACTGGCAGTACAGAGGTCCTATGAGGATTCACAGCTCTTCAGCTATTTTTGTTTCCTAGCACACTGAAATGAAACCATTTGGCTTAATTTTACTACAATTATGTATGCATATGCCAACTTTTAAAATATATATATGTAATTTCAGCCTTTGAATTGGGTGTTGATTCTCTTTAACAGTGCTACTTGGGAAAAGGAAGGGGTAACACCCAACCAGTACTAAACCATTACAGTTGCTTGAAACACACAGGCTTTATAAGCCAGAACAAATGCATACTTGTAGTACATGTGATTTGCTGTTTGGATCCACACCTCAGAAATAAATGGGTACTCATTATGCAAAGGTTGGCACCTATGTATTTAAAACAAAAATAACATCTTGCAAGAGGGACCCAATTTCCAAGGACAGGCAGATAAAGCCAATAGCTGAATTTAGTTATTTCATAAATTCCTAAACCAGAGGGAATAAGGAAATTCTACTGTGATGACTTTCTGGAGTTAGCAGGTCCTGTCACAGCACCTTTTCTCATCTCAAACACCTAGCATCAGCTTTTATATACTAAATAGTCACTTCTATATTTGCCAGCAACACAAAAACCACTGTGTTCAGGTCTAGGTTCAGGCCTAGGCTTACAGTGCAAGAGAGATACAAAGCTATCTGAGAGATTAAAAAATGGAAGGCCTTAGACATCTCTCATAAAGTCAGAGAGCTGTGATTTAAGCCTAGAAAAGGCTTGGGAGGATCTTATTAAAGTATATAAGATACCCAAAGGAAACTTGTAAAGAACCTGGAAGCAGGTTCTTTTCAGGGACCAGAAGCAACGGACATAAATTGGAACACAGAAGGTGCTGTCTGAACATCAAGAAGAATTTACTGTGAGGGTGACTAAGCACTGCCACAGGTTGCCCATCCTTGTGGATAATCAAAGTAAAGTCTCCATCCTTGTGGATAATCAAAAACCCATCTGGGCACAGACCTGAGCAACCAGCTCAAGGTGACCCTGCTTGAGCAAAGGGGCTGAACACTATAAACCCCTGGAGGTTCCAACTAACCTCATCCATTCACAAAACAGGAGAGCCTGCACAGATACTCAGTAGTCACATCTATAAATATGAGCTTTCTAAAAGCTACAGCAGCCACAGCAACATTGTGGTCTTTCCACAGACATTGCTCTGTTCCATCCCTTTTGCTAGCTCAGTTCAGGCTCACTCAACAGACTACATACCAAGAAGCAGTACTAGATCATCTTTATTGTACATTAAACTCTCAAAGTCAAACCCGTGAGGATAAAAGAAAAAGAAAATAAATCTTGTATAGCATTAGAAAAATATTTGACATTTCAGCCTACATACAGTAAGCTCCACTATTTTTATAAAAGATCAGAACTGTTCTTAATAGGCTGCCTCTCCATGCTAGGAAGAGCATCCTGGTAAAGCATGCAGAGAATGATGATGCAATTACACTGAAGTACCTCAGTTTCAGTGACATCTTAGTACTTTCAGTAGGAAAGGAAGATTAGACAGCAAGACATAGATCTTAAGCTACTGGCTCTTCAAAACAGGCTCTCTGGAAAATTTTGTTCTTCTGCAGATCAAAATACATACTTTTCTAACCACTTAACTCTTTTACATTTACAGCTCCTGACACTCAGTAGGATCACGAAGTTCACGGTGCATAATGGTAGGGCATGCATCTAATACAGAGATCAGAGAAAATGGACTCGAAAGAACATTTGACCAAGGTCAAACAAGTGATGAGAATCCTTTTGTCATGCAGTCCCTAAAATTACTCTCATACTCTGAGACTGATGGCAGATAGATTGAAAACATGTAAATACAATACAGATTCTGTACAGTGTATAAGTATAGCCTCATTTTCAGAGAGCAAGGCTAAGGGACCACAGAGGTTCCTTCTGTATCAAGGATTCTATTTATTTCTGTTGCATGGCTAAGTACTGTCTAAGATCACTTAGAAAAAGCTAGTTTTAAGCTTTAGAATTTTCCTCAGGCTCATTTATCTTCCAGTATTACGCTGAATTTGCCACTAAGTTCCCCACTTAATGGCAGTGATATTTTACATAAATTTTTTTCAATGCATCCTCAGTCCCTCCAGCTCAGCCATTTTTTTCTGAAAGTCCAAGGTGCTTTTCTCTATAGACTCATACTTAGAAATACAAACAGCTGCTATAGCTTTTTGCTCCCCAAAAGGAACAGTCCCCTGTTCTCTTCTGGACCTTGATTTCCCAACCTGATTCTGCTACGCACATTGCCAATGATATCAGTGCTCTCCCTGTAGCAGCTGCCTTATTGTGTGCAAGTCTGCTTTGGGAGAACAGAGGCAGGGACAAATATTGCATCAAAAGCATCCATCAAAATGCTGGCTAAGACAGTAGCATTTGCTAAATAAATTACTTCTATAACTCTAACATAGGATATTTCTATGATTTTAATGTTTGCATGAGTCTATCATTCTCTAAATTAAAATATTTTACTTAAATAAGGCACAACAGGTATGAAACATACATTTCACTGTAATCATTATCATTTCACTGACAATTTTTCGCAGTACAGCTACAAAGAATGGACACACTTTAAAGTGGCCCACCAACCCAGTAAGGAATTCCCTCTTCTTCTCACTTCATTCTAGTTACTCTTTCATAAAAGGTAAGGGGGAAAACCCCACTCCTACCTCCCTAGAGATTATATGTATCTGGTTACATTTGGAGTGGTTACAACTGTTCACTATGGGTCTTATTACAAAACACAAAGAAATTGCAAACAAATAGAAAACTAAGTAGACAGGGGAGGAGAAAGAAGAAAATATTTTCTTATTTTTAATTTGAGAACTCAGGAGTTTAAATACCTATGCAAGGTTTGGGTGCAACTCATCCCTGTACCAAGGGTTAAGTCACCTCTTGAGATTGTTCAAATTTGGAGTCTAGTCTTGAATGCACTCCATCACTTCTGCCAAAACTGTTCCATTTTGCACAGGTAACCACTTCCTTGAGGAGGATCCTAAGGAGAAACCCACCAAGAACATCTACCTTGCTCTTTGTGTTATTGCTTAAGCATTTCATAGAAACAGCAAGGGGTCTGGACAGCTCCATCTTTGTGGCAGAAATATGCTGCAGACAGCAAATCCTCCGCTGTCAGTCTGAATCTCATAAATGGGCCATTTGACAGTTCACACCACACTGTTGGAAGGATTCTTGTTATCCCAGCACTTTGGTAAAGATCCCTCTTGTGTCAATGTCAGCAAGGAGCTTGACTTTAAAATATATTCTTCTGTTTGCACATGCTAGACAGCAAGATAAGCTGCAAGTTTCCATGTTGATAAGAAAATACTTCAGTACGTGCATGATACTTCTTCAACAAATGAATTAATGCTAGGGTTTAAGCAGATAAAAATGTTATTCTCATCCATCATTCATTTCATCCCACTATGGACAGAAATAATATGCATAAAAATAATTTAAATATAGGATTTGGCCTGGTTTATTTTTTCCAGTATGGTGTCAGGTATACCCAGAGTTATTCCTAGTGATGTTCTACAGGTGAGGATTATTACCAGGTGGCATAAACAATTTTGTGCGGCTTTTTATGAGTTAGAGTTCACAATAAGTCTTTCTTAAACCTATGGCTTATTCACAGTGAAATTTAGTTTCATAATTTCTCAGCTTTTATGCTTATATTTGAACACTCAGGAGTTGTTTCTACTTGTATTAAAGCCATTACTAAAGTCCAATACAGTTGATTGTCTCTCAGATGAGATGATGTTTTCAATATTTTCTAGGGGCTTTATGTATAAATAGAGCTTTTAAAAAGAAAATCATGCGAAATTATATCTAGTTAAAAGAATTAACATCAAACTTACTACAAAAGCAAAACATGTCTAATTATTGTTCTAAAGAAAACCACAACCCCCTGTTTAGAATCTTTATTTAGCCTACTAAAGCAGACTAATCCAAAAGTGTCAATGATCACATGCTATCAAGACATTATCAGCTACTTCATTTTACATGGGCACTACCACTGCCAGACCTGACATTTAACTGGGAGTGTCATTAACAGGACCAGGGCACCTGCTACAGACTAGGAATTCTTTTGGACAGAAGCCACCTCTTGCTCATGGAGTGCTCAGCATGCAGACCAAACCTTCCTCACTGTCCACAGCCAAATTAACCTAAAATAAAATGACGTAATCACTTTCAAAATAAGTCCAATAACACTTGCTGCACATGGAGAAAAAAAAAAAAAAATCTCTACACAGAGTTACCTTTTCATCTGTCAGTGAAATGTCACCTTCCCAACTTGCAGAGCCCTAAAACCCAGGGTTCAGCATATGTCAACAGAAGTCACATCCTGACTGAGCCCTTCCATTCAAGGTTTAGAATGTGCCCACCCTGAAAAACTGCATCTGGACATCAAACACATTATTCCTGCCAAACACTGAGCAGAAATTCATAAGACCCAAGTGGAAAACATCCAGTACTAATGACTCAATTCATGGAGCTGATTTCAGGAGATGATTCATTACTAACCTATAAATTTCACTAATTGGAAACCCCTCTCACTGCTCACACTCAAGGGGAAAAAGAAAAATTAAGGCACTTCCTGCATGCTGGTCAAAAACCCCAAATAAGGCAACTATTAATTGAGTTTTTGGCACAGACAGCCCTCAACTACATCTACACAACCCAAAGATCAGCAATACATCTATAAACATATATACACACATATGAACACAACAGAACAAAGGCTGAATACTCTTGGGGGGGAAAAGAAGTTATTGATTGTTTTATTTCCTTAAAAAGCCCCAGAAAATAATTTAAATTCTAAAGATATCTTGAGAGGATGCAGCAGTAAGGGTATTTAGCAAATCTCAGTAATTATATATTTGGTATGCTGCAATATAAGATAATTCCTAAAAACAAACAAAACCATTAGGACTTCCCAGTGCATTGCCAAGTCAAAACACACTAAATTCAGAAGTCACTCTTAGGTTTGTGAAAAAGGGAGGGTGGGACTGAATATATTTGATACTGAAAGCTTGGTTTATATTGTTGCTAAGGTCCTAGTCCAGAGTTATTAGTTAGTTAAAAAGCAGCCAGTTCAAATGAGGATAATTCAGACTTGACTCTGCCTCTCTCCTTGACTCTTGCCAGACCCCACCCCTCCACACACACGCCTGCAGATTAGGATAATTGACCCAGCTTGTAGCCATGCCCCCTAATTCAAAGGGCATTTGCCTCACAGAAGATCTGCCCTCTAAGTTACTCTTCAGAGCATTATTTCATGCTCTGCAATCACGAGAGCAGGAATCTTTCATGAAAAAAACAAAACAAAACAAAAAAAAAAAAAAAAAAACCAGGCTAATAACTCATGAGCCCATGAGTCTGGGTTATAGCCAGAGACCTGTAATGTGGTTTAACATCTGACCAAACTGTGAAAGTAATTGCTGCTTCTCCTGTAAATCTTCTCCACTCCTTCCCTGTGTGACCTGGAATATGCACCTCTAGTGACAGACCTCTCTTCTGAGTGTACAGTGGGATTTCATCTTTGCCATATTCTTTAGAAAAAACCCTCAAATCTGATAGCTTTATATAATCCTTTTTCAAGAGCCCACATCCTGTTAAAACACTGAATTCTGACAAAAAAAAAAGAAGAAAAAATAAAAAAGTGTCTCTAAAGAATGCCAGTATTTAAAAACCCGCTACCACCACAAGAAGTTAGTTCTGATTATTTCTTTGAGGAACCAAGAATTACTGGCAGCACCACAGTCCTTCTTTGGGTACTGGCAGGAATTGCCACCTATTACTGCACTTGCAGAGAACAGCAAGCCATGAAGAACAGAACCTGAAAAAGGGCATTTAGCATTTCACTTCCTATTTCCCATATGTTTGTAAATGTATAGCATAAGAAATACTGAGGTAATTGTGTTTTTTCCTGGAGAAGTTTAGAAATACTTCATCTTGGTTTGGGTTCCTCCCACACCTTGCATTAGATGAAAACAGACTTGAGACCCATAATGTGAACTGGAGAATACTCACAATGGGGGACCCACCAGCAGTTTTTGCAGGATATTGTAAAGAGCAAGGAATAAACACATAAATGCATGGACAGCTACAATGAAGTGGATCTGCCAGCTCTAGAAATCCCATCTTGTAAAATGCTCACTTACCTTCAAACTACAATGTCTTTTGATGTTTCTAAAAAAGGTGAAAAATGGGATAAAGATCTTGACAAAAGTCAGATGCCACATGTAAAACAAAGAACAAAACAGAAACCTTCCTATCCTACCCTTATTGAAAGGCCTCTCAAAGTAACACCTCTCAGCAGGTCTTTTTTTTCCCCTTAAAGACCTGAATATCAAGATACAGATCACTGTGCTGAAAGCCACTCTTTTCCAAAAATGAGAGTGCTTGCCAATAAATCACAACTGTTTTACCATATGCCACATCGTTCTGCCAAGTATCACCAGCCTGTTCTACTTTCAAGCAAATTTCATTATAACATAGCTCAGAGCAATGCTCATTAAAAGTATACTGAAAAATGTCAAGTTGTTTTTATATTAAAAATGGGACTTTGTTTTCCATGAAGATTTCACACTGGTATTTATTAAAAAATCTGGTATTTCTCAAAAAAATCTGAGAAATCTCAGCTCAAACTCACCACTCACTCCCAACACTAAGATGACAATCCTGTCGTCTGCTCCATTGTTCACTAATGTTGATTGTTGCTTTGAGAACTCCAATTCCCAGCACTCTGGTGAGACCTCCAATCTAAGCCCACTCATCAATCACCTTTCCTGTTGGTGCTGTCAAGCAGGGGTTCAGGATACAGCCATTTCTTTGGATAGCTTTGAATAGGTGTGGCCACCCTTTTCCATGAGAGGCTCACACCAGTCAGCTCGAAGAATCTTCTGAGCAATCATGAAGCCCTGTGAGCTTTTTCATAAGCATGTAAAACTCAGCAGAAGGTTTTCCATATAACAGCTGACAAGACTGGTCTTTAACTGATGAACTATCCAGAAACTAGTCCGAATGCTGACCTGATTTAAACTCTGATCTCACTGGACTCATGGGGTAGGGAGAGCATGCAAATCAACCCAAAATCTGGCTTTGGAATCTCTTTGATTTGTGTTGCCCAGAAATAGATCAAGTTGTGGTGTTTTCACATTTTAGCTTGATGAATCATTGCTAAACCTATCACAAGCCAAAAAAAAAAAATAATACAGTCATTAGCTTTTCATTAGAAAAAAAAAAAATCATTATTTCTTCCATTTACTGACAATTATTTCTTCCATTTACTCACATCCAATATTTCACAGGGCCAACAGTCGATCAAGAAACATCCCTCCTTCCTGGCACTGTTACAATTTAATGGACATTGTAAAATACTCAAAATTGTCAAATTTCAAGGTTAAAAAAAAGTCATTATCAGCTGGGGCTTCCAGCAAATGAATCACATTACAGAAGTTACACACATGACAGTAGTTTCCTTCGGAAAAAAACACTATTTTTTATCAGATAGCAAACTATGAGTTGGGGGTTCTCCACGCTTTGGTCTACACGTTAAAACACATATCCAGCTGTTGACTACTGGTTACTGCCTGCCACTCCCAATCCAGGAAAATACAAATAAAATTAAATACCACATTGCAGCCTCAGAAAAGGCAGGTCATGTTATATAACTGATGTCCAAAACTCAATTTTTATGACTTTATGAGAGTTCTTGTATTTCTTTTCGACTGTAGATTTCCCACACGTGTTCTCCTATGCCCTTCTCCAACAGTAGGAAATTTGTAAAAGCCTTTCTGTTCTAGATCTATAATTTGTTTTCCCTAGGCAGTTTCAGTCTTGCAGTTTTGCCCTTCTTGTGCAGTTTTAGTTCAGCTAGTCAAAAATGGGCCAAAACCATTACCATGCTTATTAATTTAAATATATTTTTTTAAACAAGGGCTTTAGGGCCAAAGACCTTTTCTGTTCATCCTGCCACTCAGTGTTTCTGTCCATATACATCCTTTTTTTCAACCCATCAGTCCCAAGAGAGAGCCTATGGAGAACAACATTTAAAACAGCCCTTTTGCCCTCTGCTGCTGAAAAAGCAAAGCAAATGATTTAATGTTATTTGACTAAAGTTTCATTCTAAATTGTATTGAAACACTCCAGAAACACAAATGAGGTTGTTCAGCCCATGACAGCATTTTTTTGGTAACACTTCCTTCTCATCCCACTTTTAGATACCTCAGCCCTACTTTGACTTTGCATTTGGAATTAGTTATAAGAATGAATCCTCTTTATAATGCGTACATAGTGAAAGGATAACTGCTAAGAGCCTATTCCACTGTGCCCTGTTAAGTTCCATCACACCTTTCCAGAAATTAATGGATCACAGTCCCCAATATTTCAAACACCAAGTGCTGAGGACTTTAGATCTAGATCAAGTGCCTTTTCATTCTTGCCCATTTCTATGAAGAGGTTACACTCTCATAACCGGTTTGACACTCAAGATTCTCCCAATACCTGAGGAGATTTTAGATCTCTATTACAACTGTGGTTTTGGCAACAAAAGTTTGCCAGTGGTACCTATAAGGAGCAGTACATTGTTGAGCTGTTTCTAAACAGGGTTAGGCACAACGTGGCTTAATGCAGAAGTTTTTATTAAAACTTTGTAGATCTGGGAATACATTCATTACTCTGTCTTATTAAGCACAGAAGGCTTAAATAACACAGCAAAATAGTAACAGCTGAATAAAATCAGGGAATTCTGTTTGCCTTTTTCTCCCATCTCTATCATGAATCATTACAAAACCAGCCTGGAAGTTCCTAGATGGCATTAGAGGTCAGTGGCTCAGATGTGAAACGCTTTGATGCAGCATCATTTGTATGCACCTCTGCAACACATATTAATGCCTGCATCAGTTACTGCTGTCACTTCAAAAAGCCAGCCAAATATACTGATTTTAAGGAATGAGAGTGCTGTTTCTACTGTACAGATATAGGAATAGAAAGAGGTCAGGTTGATTACCTGACCCTATGCACAATAAATCTGTGTCAGAACGCAGACAGAAGAACAATAGGCAAATATTGGTCTTGCACTAGAAAAAACACTGATATAAGTTTATAACGACATTTTAGTAACCAGATAACTACGGATGAAATAATACCACTTTCTTCCCAATTTTCACCCAGCATGAAGAAATAGAACCAGGTGGTGGTAGATGTCAGTGTGCAGCACTGCAAATATGCAAAGGTACCCCCTTCTTAACTCCTAGTCCAAGGGAAATTTCCAAGTCCTTCTTTTTGAATGGCATAGGATTAGTTACTATTTTGTTTTCCATGTCTGTTCTGCACTAGTGTCCCACAGCCTATCAACAATTAAGATCAGGCAGGAAACACAGCCAGAGCTCTAATTGGAATCCCCTCCCAGGCTAAGGCCCCACTCCCCACAGCCTGCCCTGCTCATAGTGGTAACTTCTCCAGACTTTAATTGAGCTGAGAGCAGCACCAGGCAGATTTACATGAACACAGGTTTACACAGCAAGACTTACAACAATCATTTTGGGTGAAACATGCAGAGACCAGGTGACTTTGAGCATTTTTCAAAATGAAGTATTAAGAGGACCAGGGCTATAGCCAGATGGGACAGACAGGCACTGTGGGAATGTGCTTTATAACAGTCTTGCAACTGTCTTAATGAAAAGGTAAATCCTACTTAGCTTTCTGATGCCAGACCTTGAGTCACTGTTAATCAAATGCAGTTTTTTCCAAGGGAAATTTTACAGATGCTTTACATGAACAAATTCTACAATTAGAGACTGTACAAACATATCATCAAACAGCTCTTTAAGAAGAATGCAAAAAACCACACTTTTGTCAATGTTTCATTCAGATGCTAATTAAGGAAGTATTCAAATGCCTGTCTTCAAGGATCGCTCTTGAAAGAATATGGATTAATTCTAGAAGGAACAGAAGATGCTACCCTGGCTCTCCAAGTGCTGTAGTGGTAAGTGATGAACACTGCATTGAGAGCTGATGTGAGCTGCCTTCTAGTCATGGATTGTATCCACCACTGGGTTTGAATAAAACCAGTGCACTGCAGCTGGATCACATCCTACCAACAGGAATAAGGATAGTGAAGAAGTCACGGACCATTCGTGATTTTTGCCTCTTGTGTGAAGAGCTCCAGGCAAATTGTTCTCAGCCTTCCCAGCAAATGTGAAAGCTAATGAATCATTAATATTCCCCCACAGGTAAACTTTGCAATTTCCAATAATGTCAATTTATATCCAGATTGTGAGTATGCATTTGTTAGGCACAGGGAGAGGCATTATTTCTCTGGTATTTATTTTTCTACTTTGAGTTGGAAAAGCCCATTATTTACTCTAGCAAAAAGAAAAATAGAGTTGGCTTGCAGCATTGACACCTTTAGCCAGGTTAAGTATATATGCCTGATTAAGTATACATTAGCAAGTTTGTAAGAAACACAGCATTACCTATCAAAAATAAAATTTTTCAAAATAAGTGAATCCACAAAAAACCTAAACCTAAACTAACCACAATGCTAAATGATTCATTTGCTACTTTTAGCAGACATTCTCAAAATAGCCTTGTCCGATTTACTTTTACATCAGAAGAAAAAAGCCTGAGAGCTGCCAAACTTTTAACATTTGGAACTACCTAATGGCAGAAAAAGAAACTTTACACTAATATTGAACAACCTGTGCTGCACAGAGGGTCAACCTATTCCAGATTGCATTTAGAGGTGACAACCACACAATAATACACTAGTTTAGACTAGAGAAAATTCTGCATGCAGTATACAAGCACAAGATTACCCTGTTGCAAAGAAGGTGTTACAGAAGTATTTTTGAAGAGTGAATGTCAAACAATTTCACCATAAATTTACTAATATAAGCTTGGAGAAGTCAATGCAAAGGGAAAGATAAACACCATTTAGACTTAATAACTAAAGAAAAAACACATTTTCAGAGAAGATGCAATTGCAAACTTAAGCAACAGGCTGGGGTTAACTCTCAAGTTCTCTGCTTATCACACTGACCTACAGGCTGGCCTGATGCAGTTGAACTTGCTTCAAGCAGGGGTTTGGACTAGATAACTTCCCAGTACCCCTGCTGCTTTAAAAGGGGGACAGAACCCTTGATTTTTCAGTCAGAAATCCTTCACCATAGCAAATCTTCCCAATGCTGTAAAACAATACTGTAACATTGTTATGTGGCAGAGGAAATTTGCCTTCTTCCTATCCTGTGAGGAAAGGCTGGGGTTGTTCAGCCTGGAGAAGACTTCAGGGACACCTCTATCTCTTTTCAGCCTTCTAGTACCTTAAAACAAGCCCACAAAAAAGCTGGAGAAGGATTTTTTACAATAGCATATATTGATAGGACAAGGGGGAATGGCTTTAAATGGAAAGGGAGTAGGTTTAAACTATATACTAGGAAGAAATTCTTCACTACTAGAGTGGTAAGGCTCTGGTCCTATTTGCACAGAGACATGGATTCTCCAATCCTGGAAGCGTTCAAGACCAAGTTGAGCAACCCAGATGAATGGCAGGTGTCCCTTCCCAGGGCAGGAGGGTTGGACCTGGGTGATCTTTAGGGTTTCTTCCAACCCAAACCATTCTATAATTAGATTAATTACTTATTTCCTCTCTCCTGGCTTTTTTCCCTCCCCTGTTTTTACTTAAGTGTAACAGCTGCAACTCCCAGAGAAATTTTCTTCCTGGCAATAAATTACCATATTGCTTGAATTTATTCACAAGTTAACTTTACTGGATAATGTACTTGGAGAGGGATTTTTAAGTGCACTATCTGCATGCAAACTCTTCAATCAGTCAAGTTAGTACATATACAAAAAAAATATTTATATGTATATATATGTAAAGTGTAGTAATTTAACTATGGCAAAAAATAGTATGCTCATCATCATGAGGGTAACGAATCTCTTAAAAATCTTTAAGACCTATCTTCATCTTAAAAATTATTTAATACTCCATTCTCTGTTGCTGCAGAACTTAAATACATATATCCTTGCAGAAAGAATTAAAAAACCCCAACCAAGTCTTACCCAACCAAATCTTAGCACTGAACCAAATTAAGCCTTACAACAACATTCACAATAAGTAAGTTAATGCAAAATACCATTTATGAATACACTAAAAATTGAGAGGAGTGCTACCTAGGGGCTAAGGGCAAGGTGAGATAGTAAGTACAAGCTTCTTCAACTCCCTTGCATTTTGTTGAACACAGCCTGAACCTCAGGTTGTGAGATTTTAGGCACTGTTGATATGCACTGAGCAGGAAAGCAGGCATGAAAGCCTAGGAAAAGCTGTTGTTTGATCATGTCAGTTTTGTTCTGTGCTCACCCTGAAAATCTTAATACCTTTAGACCTTGTCAGCTATAAGAAAATGGGCAGTAGGCAAAAGATGTTACACTGTAGCTTCAAATATGTAATTACGTCTTGGATTACACCTGAGAAAAATACCTATTCTGCAGGACACTGAAATCAGCAAAACATAAAACCCTTCATTACAAGACTTTCAAAATTGCCAGCTACAGGCCACTGTTTCACAGAATTGGGTACTTGCACTCAGAAAAAATAATAACCTAATTCTTAATTACATTACACCTTAATATTTTTAAGTATACAGCCTCATTTATCAGTTCTACTGATAAAAGACTCTTGTTCTTGGACTGGAGCACAGAACCCATTTAGAGTACTGCTGGCAAGGGCTTGTCTCTAATAGCCCACCCCTTCATCCTGCACAAAATTCTGTTCAGCTGGCTTTCATGGTATAAAAACATCATAAGGAAGATGACTGAAATTACTTTTGAGACACATTTCTGTAAAAAGCCCATCCAATTTCCTCAACAGCATTACAGTACCATATTTTATCTATCCTGTG
Organism: Corvus hawaiiensis; assembly: GCF_020740725.1. Lineage (NCBI taxonomy): Eukaryota > Metazoa > Chordata > Aves > Passeriformes > Corvidae > Corvus > Corvus hawaiiensis. The sequence continues at coordinate 101,671,905 of NC_063215.1, read as the reverse complement.
TGAGAAGGTTGACAAATGCTATGCACCCTCCACAAGCTCATATATGAGTACTTTATTCCCCAAGCCTGATAAGAATTCCTAGATAATAAAAGAGAGGGGGCAGCATCAGGAGATCAAGGGGAAGTGAAGCAATCACTGCACCCAGGTTTACATGGTAGGGAGCATTGGAAGGAAGTATTTCTGAGAGCTCCTCGTGAACCTGAGTGACAGAATGTCAGGGAGCTGAACTCCACAGGAATTCAGCAGTTTTGCCACATTTCTCTGCCATGGCATGCTTTAATCAACCATTTTTCTGAGAGAAAACACAAGTAGACTTGAACTCCTTCCACCATTTGCACACCCACCAACAAAAATACACTAGAGATGTATTTTTCTTCCTTTTGCTCTATTACTGCAAAAGATTATTTCTGGCTCTTTCATATTGGCTCTGGGAATTTAAAATGAAACATAACAGGGCTCTGGGAACACTGGTATCAAGTATTAGAAAAATGAAGAATCTGAAGGCAATATTGTTAATTTCCTGTTCATTATGATAATTTTGTTCTCTATTTCTTACCCTTCCAGTTCAGGTAAGTGCATATTAAGGCACCTACTGGAAATTATGGTCTTCTCAGAGCTGACAGAAGTAACATAGCAGTCCTACTCTAAGATGTGCTATATTTTAGTATGTCCTCCAGCCACAGTATTGGCGAAATAATAAAGACAATACAAAGACTAAACAGTCTGTTAAAAAAACTCAGCCAAATTCTCTTCCCAGTCCTGTAACTTCCAGTTATAAATGTTCCTGGCACACCTGCGTGCATGAAGAAGAATTCACCCACCAGCATTTGTTTATTTACAAAATATTTTACTGCTAAACCAAAGATAAAATTTAGCATCCAACTGAAAAAAACCCCTACGGTTTAATAATTATGTGGAAAGCAACAGATGTATTTGTCTTTGTAATATTACATAAAAAGTTCAGAATTGTTATCCAAAAATCTTTTAAAAGCATAAACATAATTGATGATAAAATGTTTTGCAAGTTTGTTTCAGTTTTTTCCACACGGTTTTTGTCAATAAAAAAAAAATATCAAAAAGACTGATTTTTTCAGACTGCTGATGTAATTTCTGAAAGATATGTAAAAAAATCTAACATTTTCAGTGCCACTTAAAAAACTCCACTGAATACTCAATTAACCTTAGACAAAAACTTCTGATTTTCCATTTGACCTGATGTATCCCCTGTATCCATTACTCACACCAAATTTCCATGAATAGCCACTGAGCAGAATTTTCCATATAGAATTCATAAGAAAAAGAATCCACCAGCTTATTCTCTAGGACCTAAACACTATCAAATAGCTCCAAATACTTGTTTTCCAAACACATATCAAGTGATGATATTTGTATAATACATGGCTCCACTTCATAGAAATGTGTATCTCCAGAAATCAACTGCTTTCCTCAGTTAAATCTGCATTGCAATTTCTAAAAAAATTCTGTTAGGAACAAGAAGAAATTACCTATTTTTAAGAACATTAACTGGAGAGCATAATACATGTAAATGAGGAGCAGCAAACTGGCCTGACTGCTAAAACATGGACAACAGTGTTGAAATGGCAACTGCAGCAGCATTAGCTGTATAACACATTACAACATCATTTTCAACTGTTCAAAAGCGTCACAAAATGAGCTGCAGGGTCTCTCAGTTCAGCACAGTGCTCACCTGGGACTAGCCAAGCATGGGGGTTCACATACCTTCACACTTCTGCATCATTCTTTATCACACAGAATGGCTGGCTCACATTCATTTAAAGCAGTTTTGTCTTAAGGTACCCGAAGATTAATTGCAGTAGGGAATTATGAAACAAATTTCCATCAAAACATGAAGCCATCAAATGCCAGGAGAACAACTGAGAATCAATGTCATTTGAGGTGTATATGAAAGCAGGATGAGCACAGGCAAACCAAACCTCAAATTAGGAAGAAAATTCAAAAGGCTGACTGCACTAGGTAGATAATGCATGCAGCTGGTCTTCAGTTAAATTCCCTTCAAAACCTTATTTGTGTTTAACCTGCAGCAGTGCTGGAAAGAAAGGGAGTTCAACAAAAAGGCAGGGTTACAATGCAAGAATTAACAAAGATTGCCCTATAGGTCATTGCCGTTGTGCAGCTGAACATCACCTTGTATCCTAGGAAACACCAAGATGTTCCAAACACCTTCATGTCTCTTCCTCAAGTTACAATTCAGCACCACTAACCATATCATCATTGCTCATCTGTTCAAGACTTTAGGTGCCCAAGGTTTTTGTCATATTTAGCAAGGCTTCTCCTTAGCCACTTCTCTTCATATGCCTTTCCTGTCCCCTCAGTAAGAGGCTTCTTTCAATTTTGTTGTACATAAATACAGCAATACAGCCCTCTCCACACAAAAATCAAGAACTACCTGAACAGCCCAGCAAGGTAAAGTACAGAAAACACAACTTAAGGTAGTCTTTCACCTCCTTCTCTTACAATCAGCCTGCATTTAGAACATGAAAGGTCTGAATGAAAGCACCACAAAAGGTGCATTCAGAGTCTCTACTATTGCCCAGCCTCCTTGAGCTCTGTTCATCTAACCACATACAAATAAAGATAGAATAAATAGGAACAAAATTAAGCAGATTGGGAAAGACTGAATTGGGCTGAGAATATATACTGAGAAGAAAAAGAAAAAGAATCACTGAGAACTGAAACCAAGAAAGAGAGACAAGAATAAAGGAGGGGCTGGAAGACAGAACACAACAAACATCTTATGCACTCATTCCCTGGGCATCTCTTAAAAGAAGGCTGCTGCTATGCTACTTGGTGCTATGGCATTCTTCAAAATAAGATCCAATTGGACATAATAGTTCCAGAGTGTTAAGTGTGTGACATTACACTTGAAAACATTTGCATTTCTATTCATTTTAAAACAAGTTATTACCAGCACATTCATTGCCCAAACATTCTAAAAGGGAAACACAGAACTGATAGCAGATGACTTACACAAAAAGCAACTACAGTGTGGGTTTTCCCCCACCTCCTCTTTCACAAACAGGTAATGAAATTTTACTATACCAAGAAAATGAATAAAAGTGTTTTTGTTTCCTACTAGCAACATTACTTCAGCTCAAGTTTCTTCTTACCAATCAAAGCCATATACACTGAAGATTCTCCCTGATTAATTTTGTTGGTTTTTTGCAGGTAACAAAGGTCTGATAAAACTGAGAAGTGCAGATTCAAATATTGGATTCCAGCTAGTTTACATAAATTGGGGGTCAGGTTGATATTTCATCAGAGACTGTGTGCTGAACACTTTCAGGACCAACAGAAAAAAATAATGCATTTTACCTGTGAGAGACTGTGTGTGTGTATATATATATATATAAAATGAGTTTCAAACTAGAAATTAAGAAATACTTGCAATTTCCCTTACAAGATACTTTGAGTATTCATTTGAAATCTAATTTCATACAGACTTTTCTAACAGTTAATCCAAATACACTTTGAAAATGTCTACTGCACTCTCTCAGCTGACCCATACCCCAGTGGCCGAAGTTCAGACAACAGGACCCAAGAAAACTAAAGTTCATTTCCTTACTTTAACATGCCTTTCCAAAACAGTGACACAAGCCATTTTGGGTGTTTTCCTTTCTCAGATGGAAAGTGAAACACACCTAGATAACCAAAATTGACATCATGACCCCAAGCCAAAAATATACCGAACAAAAAAAAAAGAAAAGTTTTGTCCTTGTTTAGCAGCAAGAGTGCTTCAAACAAGAGAGCAGTTGTTCTCCTCTGCCTCCTTTTACACTGTGCTGCATCATTCAGTTGCTAACCTAGCAATTAGTTTTTCAGACCTTCTGGCAACATGATGTAAGCAGTGCAAAAAAAAAAAAAAATCCTAAGACCCTGAAGGTTAATCAAAGAACAAAAGCAGTGGAATAGACACACACACAAAAAGTAAATGCCAAGACTGAAGATGGTTGTCAAAATTTCTGAGAAACAATAGGTCAGCATTTCCAAATGGTGAGCCAGTAATACAGTAACAGAACCTTCAAATGATTGTTCCCTAAAGTTTTTAAAGTTTCTAAATTACTAAGTATATTTTCATTAATAAATGTCAGACTACTTAACTATCCTGCATGACATTACAGTATTCTTTATCCTAATAAATTCCCACCTTGTTCTGTGAAGTTCTTGTACAAAATCCACTATAGCCCACTATAGCAGCATTTTTATAGGAGCATGTTTTACATAGTAACTAAGGCTTAAATTAAATATTCAGAATAGCACTGCACAGCCTCCCAGCATTAACTAGCTTTGCACATAATAAACCAAACAACTCTACTGATTTCAGCAAAAGTAGGGCCTGCTAATGGCAACTGGACTCTTCTCCCTTCCCTTTGCTGAAGTGTCACTGTTAAATCAATGCTGAATTATAAGTATGTATCCTGATATCTAAAAATCCCACCAGGAATGCCAAGGGTATTTTAACCTACTCAGTGATTCTTATAAATACTAGACATTTTCTATTTTAACAGCATATTTTCTATATTGCTTTCCTATAACACCGGAAGAATTTTTAGCACACTCAAGGGAGCTACAACAGGATACCCATTCTAATAACTTTTCCTCCATGTGATATTCTTAAAAATCAGGATCTAAATAAACTTAAAAACAAAAAAACTTTTAGTATATTCCCTTGCACTAAATTTACTGAACAATGCCCACCTTTTCAAACCAGAATACTCTCTCTCTCTGCTTCCCTAACTTGGAAAAACTTATTTTTGTAGCCTTCTTTTTAAGCCACTACTCCATAAAGTTTACGACTTGCAAATCTGAGAGCTCAGACTGAGGAAGTCACCTAGAGACCTTCACTTCTAAGTCTGTATCAATCTATATTTTATACTTAAGAAGGGGAAAACATTCCTACTTCATTCTCCATAGAAGGGGGTTGCAAAGGAGAGGTTGCAAGGAAGTGCACACCCTCAAGAGTGGGAAAGGCTCTAAGTAGCACAAACAAGTTTTATGGCACCAGAACAACTGTCTCTTCTCAATTCCTCAATTACTTTTTTCTTCATATCATCATTGTAGCTTTACTCTTCTCGCACCTTCCAAAAACTTCCTTTTAGAGAAAAGGAAGAAAGAGCCACCTTTTAAACCAGCTAATCCCTTCAAAAACTTTAATACTAATAGTGTTTGCAGTACTTTGCATTGAGTCTTTGCCACCTCATGCTTATCTTTATTTCAATTTTAAAACTTGCAGATGACAGCATTTACAGATTACCTAGTGATCAATGAGCTTAGTCTTCATTATTACTGTACAACCTAGAGACAAATATCATAAAACCTCTTAATTCTGTGTGGTAGATACAATCTGCTGTGTTCTTGTTCTTTCATGCCTTTTTTATGTGATACACCATAGTTTAGAGTTTTGACTTATTATTGTAGCTCTTAAGTTTTCATGTAGAAAAAACAAAAAGAAATACATACTTCAAAAAAATCTTTAAACCTTGGTACCAAGGTTTATATGGTTCCAGAAGGTTCAGGTGGTATCAAAAGTGGTCTGGAAACTCTCATGGATTTGAAAGCCACTTAAACACCATGACATCCATGGTTCAAGCCACCCTTCCCTGAGGGGTAGATCATCAGACCCTGGAACCATATTCTGAAAGGCTTGATTACATGTTTATCCTTTTATTTTTTCCCTGGGTACTGACGCTGGACACACCATAGGAAACAAAACAAAGCCTAGAGACATTTCAGCCCTGGCCCAACAAAGACGTCCTTAAGTTAGAGATCATAGCCTAGAATATGGTATTAAAAATATATAAATCTCTGCTGGGAAAGAAACAAACACGCTGTTGCATGGTTGCAGACATTTGTTGGCAAACAGACTGACTCAAAGAGACACTTCTATATTCCTTTTTTTCCATTACAATCTTAGCTGGTCATGCAACCAGCAAATCTGCTGCAAAAAGAACCTAACTTCATGTTGTTATTTTAACTCACTTATCTCCTCTGGGTGGCCTTTATTTTGAATTTGTATGCACCACAATATTGGCCCACTTTAAACTCCCTGTAATACTGCACCAGGGTTTCTGGCAAGATTAATGGGAAGTGGATTTTTGGAGAACCCTTTAAGCACTTTCTTTGTAAATAGCCACAGGATGCTCAATGGAATAAGAAGCTTTTCTCACAAGTCAGCTTTTCTGTGTAGTTTTCACTACTTGAACTTGAATAGAGGTCTAAGATCCTTACATTCCAGAGGTTACATGAGGATTTTGCCTTAGAGTTCACTTTCTGCATAGGGAAAACACTTTAAAAATATTTCATCATAGAATGGTTTGGGCTGGAAGGGACCTTAAGCAACATCCAGTTCCAACTTCCCTGTCATGGGCAGTGACACCTCCCACTAGACCAGGTTGCTCAGAGCTCCATCCAACCTGGCCTTGAACACTTCCAGGGATGGGGCATCCACAGCTTCTCCGGGCACCCTGTTTGAGTGTCACACCACCCTCACAGCAAAGAATTTCTTCCTAATTTCTAATCTAAACCTACTCTCTCTAAGTTTGAAGCCATTCCCCCTTATCCTGTCACTACATGCTCTTCTAAATAGTCTCTCCATTAAGAGGTCATATCAAAAATATTTAATTCCTAAGGTTCACTTTCAGGAGTTTCCTTTCTTTTTAATCAGAAGACATAAAAAGCGACTGGCTCAGTTGTAACTCTCTCTAAGCGAAAGTATTTTACAAAGTTACTTTGTAGTGATATATTGAACTGGGAAGCTGCAGATTTGCAAGTATTTTAGGAAAATTCATACAATTAAAGTACCTCCATTGAAATGCTAGGTTTTCAAGATTTCACCAAGGACATGCTACTTCTGACATCACACCTACTTTCTAACTGATCTGGAAAAGCAGCAGCATCTCATCTTGGCCCCTTCACCTATATTTCTTTCCAATCCCCTGAACTCACAAATAATCTTTCACTTCCATTTACTTACTAGTGTCCCTTTTAATAGGGACAAAGAAAAGAAAAGTTTAAATCCTTAACATAATTTCCTTCCCCTATTAATTGTCCCAGAAACACTGTTAATCATTTTGGGATAGATATTTCTGAGACAGGCAGTATGCTTCTGCTGGCAATCCCCTCATTGGGATCAAGAATGGATTGTGAGCACCAGAAATTTCACTACAGAGTCACAAATCTCAACGAGCAAGAGCTGCAGCTGAATCGTTACAGTTATCAAAAAAAAAAGGGCATAAATCTCACATTCACTAGTGCCTGGAAATCAATTTTAGAACATCCCTCCTATTCAGACACATGGAAAACACTTTTACAGGCAAGAAAGAATGGACTGATTTTAGGCAAAAATATAGAAATCTGAAAAGCAACTAAGTACTGGAGTGAGTCACACAAGAGTTGAGAGTCTGATCTCCTGCAGTTTACTGTGATACAAACCTGATCTGGGATTCCCACAAGGACTTCTGTCTTCCAGCAACAAGTGGCCATTTCTTGGCAACACCCAGTGACAAATTCTATATATCACATGACATAGCAAATTATCTACAGAACACATTTAATTAATGGAATAGAAAAATTAAAAAATATGATTTTTTTTATTTCTACAGCCTTTTGAAAGGTCTTTAAAAATGTAATGCTGTCAGACGTACTGCCTTCAAAGGAAAATTAGCTAATTTTGGTTTATGTGACATTTAGGAATGCATTTTATGAACTAATGACTGCTTTTACCAGAAGAAAACAAGCAGGCTCCTTACTTTGACAGCAAACTTTCATTTGATCATTTTAGCAGAAAATTTCATTCACTGTACCATGTAACATGATATAATTGTCTCACATGAAATAGCAATGTCAGCTTCTGCTGTGTGATCCAGGAAGATGAGAACTGCAATTCAGCTGCATAATGAGCTTCTCCTGCTAAAAAACTTTACAGCCTCCTGAGTTAAATGTTGATATTGTTGTAAATGTGCAAGGGAGACCAGTATTTACTTTACTCTCTGACTGCTCACACAACAGGGATTTGTAACTCAGAAGAAAAGCCCATTGGTGAAAGCATTAAGGTGAGCTACTGCTTCCAAAGAAAAATAGGTGTCAAATACATTCATGATGTAACTCCAATTTGGATCATTCTGGAAGACCACAGGGTTCAATAAATTACAAGCTGCACAAGTAATTCATCTTGGCTTGGAGCACCAGTCACTATTACCTCCTGCTAAAGAAAGATTCCTTAAGGCTAACAACATGCTCTTTCTTACCTCCTTCCCCGGTAGCAGAATGTTTACTTACAGGTAGATAATTTTTCACTGTCTTCCAATTTCAGAAATGCATTCAAGAAGCAAAAAAGCCAGATTCAATTTTGTCTTGCATGCTTAGTCACCCAGCAATCAAATAAGCCATTGGCAAACAGTCTCCAAAAGAGCTATAGTCAACTACAAAATGTTCAAATGTTCAATGTTCAGCCAGTCCAGTCATCCTGGCAAGCTTGTATGCATGTTTAAGAATTATGAGTTATCTAGCTGGTTGTTTTGAGTAATAAATACAAATTTTTAACTCAATTTGCACAAAACTAAAACTTGTAGTTCAAAACTACTCTTATTACTTTCAAGCAAATACCAGATTTTCTGTGGTTAAGAAGGGCTGGTCAGAAAGGCCCAGTCTCAGTCTTGGAAGATGTTCATGGACCTCATCCCCAAACAAGTTTATTAGCTCCCATAAAGCCACAGTTTCCTAAGCTGCCTAAGCAGATTCAGGAGTGTCTGAGAGCAGCTTGATCTGCCCTCACCACACACTCACCCTCTCCTTTCCTCCTACAGGCACTCTCATCCTGCTACATGGTAACCCAGGCCAATGAAAGGGCTGACCAGCCCAAGACTAAACAATGATTAAAAACATCTTTTTGGAACTTGGCCTGGTTCCAAAGCTCACCTACTTAAGGGAAGGAGGGTGGACCTGCAGCCACTGCACAGGGAAAAGAGGAAAGTGGTTTTTGGGCGAGAAGCCCCCAGCTGACAACTGTGGTGTTTTTAACTCACAGAGGCAGCCCAGCAATAGCAGCAACTCAGTCAAAGTGGCATGGGGTTGTGATTACATGAAAGGACAATGCTACAGGTAAGTTATTGAAATTATTAAACTCTGCATTCAGTGAGCAGCTCTGCCACAGATACTTCTGAGGGTCAGGTAAGTGATTTTTATCCCTTTATGCAACAGTGTCCTGTTTCTGTGATGATTGGCTCCACAGCAAAACTAGTTTAAAGACTTTCTCTTCTCCTTATTTTACCAGGACAGCTGACTAAGCACCTTCACTAAGTTATCCAAATGGTCCACATTAAAGAGATAGCTCACTTTTCCTAAGCTAATTGCTCACAAGGGTGAACAAAGTAGATGACATTTAGCTTCTTGAGCAGTGTAAAGAGAACCACACCTGCTGACTCTTCAGTAAGGGGCAATATGGTAGTTCATAAACACTTGTACTAGAATATAATTTGCAATAAAAATGATGTGCCCACAGGCTCCTTTCAACACCAGCTCTAAAACTTAAATAAAGGTTATATTTCATTTCTTGACCATCACATTTCTTTTAATTAGAAATTAATTTTTTTTCGAATAATTGTAACCAAATTGAAGTCAGACAGCTATAAAGTGGTTATTTGGTGAATTAAAGGAAGCAAAGCATTTGCTTCCCCTTTCCCCTCCTCCAAGTCTGTCAGTCCATTTTACATATGACTAATCTTCTAGTCATCCCTCAAGTACTACAAACCTTGCTATCCTGAGTGGTAGCAAATTGAATTCAAAACCAATAACCTTTCCCTTTTTATCACTGCCTTCTCTTGTATTACACGTATTTGCTGCATTTTTCTTTCTCAAGCTAAAACAAGCACAGCGTTAAGAACAAACACTGCCTCGTTGCATACATGTATTGTTATGAAAGGTTTTAAAGAGCAGCATATATTTCTGGAGAATGCAGAAATCTGACCAAGCTAGTAAGCATCCTGCACCTCTTCCACAGGTACTACTTTAACCCACTTCCCCTGCCACAACATTTTCAAGCTTTATCACCACAGATTTACTGCAGTATTGTGGAAAGTGCAGAGTTCCACCACATGTTTACCATCGTAAAATCACTCATTAAAAGGATTTTGGAAACACATTCAGAACTGCTTTTCACAGAACATTTTTCTTCTCCCAGCTTTCCTCCTACATCCTTTTAGGGAATGGGTCTATTCAACACCAAGAAATTGAAGTAACTTTGCCAAACATCCCTGCTCCAAGACCCCCTCTACATACATGTGCCTGAAGTTACTACAGCATCCCTAAGCAGAATCCCTGAGGGTGCTGCTCTGACAGTCTCCAGCAAACCAATGGATGAAGAAAGGAAAGGAGGTAGAACAGAAGAAAGACAAAACCCCTCAAGTCTCTTTTCTGAAGTGATTATAATTAAATTTTAACATTTTTCCTACAGCTGAGGCAGGGCTAATAAAATATTTGCTTTATTCCTTGAAAACATAATAGTTCTGTATGAAGTCGCTCAGCATTCACATGTGACCCCTTTCTCTAATCCCCAAACTTAAAGAACAAATATTCATCCTCAATAAGATCTAGAAGCAACAGTGAAAAATAAGATTTACAACCAAAACCGAATATTTAAGCATGTCTAATTGCTTTTTTCTTCCTTCTTCCAGCTAAACAACATTTAATTAAACCCTATTACAAAGCAGAGTAGAGCACTTAAGCAGTCTTCAGCAGCTAATTATGCAGCCTCACTGTTCTGGACATGGAAACAGGTAATAGTTGTGATTGTTACCTGAGGAACAAAACCATTCAACTGGAGATGGTAAGAGGGCAAGTAAGTTCTTAAAACATCATCACAAACTCTTGTTCTGGTCTCTAAATAGAACTCCTTTCATCTGTGTCTTATCACACTCACATGGAAATGGGTAAAATTTATATTTAAGCACTACTACATGCAGGCACATGTACACATTCACCCTCCTGCAGCACACTTTTGTGTATCCTACTTTTGTTCTTTATTTCCTTTTCAAATTCCAAGGAGTTTATCACCAATATCTTTATATTGGCTTCAAAACAGAGTAGCTAAAATAACGGAATAAAAATACCTCTTCTCTATTAAAATGCAGTTTTAAGCATTTCAGAATCTTTAGATCTTCCACCTTTATTAGACAGATCAGCATTATGCTTATTAAAGCTTCAGAATGCCTTTGAATTTTTCTTGCCTTTTTTGCAAATTGACCAGAATATTTTTCATTGATATGCATCCATTTTCAACATACATTTCATATGTATTGAGCCAAGTTTTTCAAGTTGATTAAACATCAGCTAGAGACATCAGTTTTGCTGCCTTTTTAAGACTCAGACAACCCACAGTGTTTCCAAGGCAAGCATTCAGAATCTGAGAGCATAGGAAGCTGCAGAGTCAGAAAATTGAGTACTGTGGCTTCCTCAGTCCCTTCTTTTTAAATTTAGATTATTGGAAAGATTTAAAGGAAACCCTGCCCCTACAAGAGATACTGTAATGGCTTGAGAGCTTCGGGTTTCTTGAGGAAGGGCAGAGAGGGACAGACATACTATGTTTGGCTTGGAGCTTTATGTTTTGGTTTGTTGGGGTTTTTTTGATTTGGTTGGGGTTTGTTAGGTTTGTTGTTTTTTTTTTTTTTTTGACCATTTTGAGTCCTATGTCCCTCTTGCAGATGCTGGCAAGAACCCCCACTCTCTATTACAGGTAAATAGAGGCACTGAGGAAAGGCTTCTGTCCTTTTCTGGAGACTCAAAAGCAACACAATGTTTTTGAAGAGTCATGATGCAATAGCCTTAGGTCTCCATGCAAATAAATAATGTATTGCTATGCATATAGAGGAAGACAAGTATGCCATTCAGGATGTATCCTTTTACAACCTAAGTTAATGGCTTTTGGAATCATTATTAGAACTGCACAAGAACAGCACTTTGGAAAGATGAAAGCCATTCAGGAATGAGTCAAATCTCTCACACCATTTCTTAACAAATTATAAGTCTTGCTGCAAAGAAGTATAACACACCTCCAATTTCAATGACAGGTGTAAGGCCTAATGGAGAAAAGGAAAAAAAAAAGGCTCTGATAATAGCATTTACTCAGCTTCCCTCAGCACAAGAACTGAGCAGAGAAAAAGGAATCTAAGACACTGAAGTGTCTTTTAGGCTGTTACACACCACACTTATGGACAGGAATCAGAAGTTAGGCCTTATTTGACTACAGAGTACTATAGTATAACCACACAGTTTGTTATTCTTGAATAAATCTTCCAGGTATCTGCTATGTTCCTTAAAATTTGATGGAGCTTCCTTTCCACCTGCTTCACTACATTACTCCTTTAAGTCTCGGTCTAGACCTTTTATTGTTACAGTGGACTGGATTATTACAAATTACTAGCAAGAGTTTCAAGACCATCACATCAGAGAACATGGGAATAGAGAGGAAATCCTGAGTCACAAATTTCAGCCCCTCATATCAGAAGCAGTCCCCTTACTTTCCTTAAGACAGCAGGGGCAAAGTTGCACACACAAGTGTTAATTATGACACTCCAATGGTCTTAGCAGTTCATGACCACCAGTGCAAATTCCTTTCCTCCCCACCCCCAGTTTGTCCCTGCCTTTCATTACTTGGTTTATGCATATTGATTACAGAAAGGCTTTAAAGTGAGTACACTCTTATATGTTCTCATCTCAGCAGCCACTTGCAAAATATGAAGCAAAGGTACCTGTTCAGCCCTTAAAACTGTCTTTTATGAGTCAAAAGAAAATTTATTTCTCAGAGTTAAAAAGCTTTGTCTTCAAAGACAAGATATTTGTAAGCTCTTTTTCCATAAATACCCTGGCTTCCATAGAAGTTAATATTTCAGAGACAGAATGCAATTAGTCATCAACAGCATGTTTTCAGTTGTCTTTAAAACTGGTCCTTTTAAAAAAACCACTACCCCACCACAAGGGTAGAGACCATTCTGGATTGCTCAGTGCTTTTCCCTGTAGTTGGATACATACCCTACCTAGTTAAATCCATGTAACCATGAGACACTGGAGAGACTGTCCTACTCTTTCTTCAAACAAAAATAATTCCTGAAGATATCCCAAGTTCGTATAAACATACTTTTACTGCTCAGCTGTTTGGAATCAGCCCACTGGCTTCATTATGAAAATACAGATTTATCCTTTGAAAGGCTACTTGACAAAAGACATTCAGAAAAACCCCACAAAATCTTGCTTCAAAAGCGGTAAGACAATAGACATTTATCAGCAGGAATCCTTGTCTATTTATTAATACAATGAACTTAACAGAGTTTTTTACACATTTGGAGTTGCTATGCAAGCATTTAAGCATTTTGAACAGTTTAAACTCAGAAACACCAGGTAATGTTTTCATGATTAAGAGCTCTCTGTTAGTTTGACTGCAATATTATGTTTGTAGAATATCTACATTTCCTTGTCAAGAAGTTAATAAGTAAAGCCCATATTATAAGTAATAAACATAGTTTTGATCTTAGTTGAATCAGCAGAATGGTTTAAAAAAAAAAGCCAGTGAAGGACATTCTCCCCTCAAAACCATGTCTTATACCTGAAGTTCTGTTCTTTTCAATATTTGCAAATAACCCATCAAATACCAGAACCAATCTAAGAGCTCTGTATTAATGAACAGAGCAGACAGTATGAGAACTGCCTAGATATAAGCTGACAGCACAGCAACACAATATCATATATTTTGAACAGTTATTACAAAGTTAGCAGCAAAACTACAGTTTATACTTGCAAAACTTTTGAGCACATGGTGTTTTAAGACCCTATTTTTAAGGTGCTTCATCCCTATCTATGAAAATACAAAGCAATTACACTGTTTTACATATTAAAAAGGTGGGTATGAATAGAGATGCACAGAATCTGCCTACAGACATGACCCTTATAGAGGAAAAAGATGCACAAATGGCAAGGCACAAACGAGCTTCAAGTAAGGAAGGTGCATTCATTGACACAGAGCTAGAAATCCTTTGGGAACAAAGACAGGGTGAAGCAAAACCACATCCAGCAAGGGGAAATACAGACACAAATCATCATCCTGGTCATTGCCAGACACCAAAATGCTGTGTTATATGATGGTGACAAATAATTAAGAGTAGTGGCTTTAAATTTGAATGGCTGACGTCATGTCACTTCCATGACAAACCAGCTACACAAGCAAGAGCATTTGGAAGTGGGACTCCACTCCACACCAGCAATAAGCAGACAATGTCTATCAGGAATTTGTATCCTTTTATTTCCAAAGGATGTTCTACTGGCACCCTGCTAATGAATTGTGGAGAGCAAGATAAATATGCAGAGCACAGTATTCTCTGCTCCCTTTCTGATCAGGCTCAGTAAAGACTTGCTCTCTAAGAGAGACTTAGAAGCGTGGATGTGGAAGCAGCAGAGCAGTGCAAAGCTGGAGGTTGCAAATGACCATACTATGTTGTCTGCTCCAATTACTATGAAGATATTGTACATTTACTTCCATTCAATTACTTGTTATTCATTCAAGTGTTTCCCTCTGTAATACTGGGATTTAAATGGAATGCTTTTACCAGCACAAATGAAGGTAAGAGATTTTGGTTGATTAACGTAGCTCAGCCATCACTTTCAAGAGACAAATCATAAGGCAAGATTCCTCAAAAAAAAACCCCCAAGTACTTTAGAGCCTGCATATCCCTAGCACAAGGTAAAAAAAACCAAAGCCTGACAGGGCACTTAGTGACTGGTGGAAAATTAATTTGGGTCACTCTACAGTACGGTTGCCATGGCAACTGCATGCCAAATGTAGTAGGCATGTTCTTCATCAATGTTAATATAACATCAGCTATTCTTCACGAATTTCTAATCAATGTAAAACAAAGCACATTTCACAACTAGATATATATGAAAACAAAACTTGCATCACCATACAGCCCCTCTCTGTCAAGGAAGAAATGTCATCACCTCTTTCTTGTGCATACAGTAATCTGTCACATCATCTTAATTTCCTGAGAAAATTTCCACACCTAAATGCACATTAGGTAAAATAAGCACATCTGACTAGAAGTAGTGGGGGAAGGGTCAACCTGAAAGAAGGTTTTTCCCTGCATGCATACCTGTGTTTTTTTACAGTAGAGCGCTGGGCTAAAAATCTAAATTCAGTAACACCAGTTTAAACCAAAACAAGACTGCTGGCTTTACACAAGTAAGACACAACTTTATGTGACCTCTTGTTTGAGCATTTTACAATCTGTCCTCAAAAAGACACACTTTTGACCAGATGTGGTAGGAAGATAATGCCTGGAGCAAAGAGTAGTTTTTACACATACACACCAAACCTCTTAGCTTCCTTTCTTATTCTGATCATTATTTATTTTTAAGGTGAACTTTCTCTGCTTCAGAGCCTGATTTAACTCTTTAAACTTAAATGTGATTGAGCATTTTAAGACTAGACCTTTCTGTCAGCTACAATTACATCACAGAACCAAAAATGCTTGAGCTATAAAAAAAATAGAAATTGTAGTTTTTCTCCTAGACAATATCAGACCAATTTAGTTTTAGATCTTACTCCAAAGATAGTACTCAGTTATATAAATATATACAAATAAAGAAATCCTTGATGCTACACAAATCACCACTCCAAAACCAGAGGATTTCCTGCTCCCCACGAAAAAAGAAATCCATTTCCTCATTCCCACTAACTATATCATACAAGTATTCAGACCAACATAAGACCATTTCACTGGTATTTTGCTTTTCACAGGATGGCTACACACCACAGCAGGCTGGTTAAAACAGATTTTTGCAAAAGATTTCCATCTTTGAAGCCTGTTAGAACATAAACTGAGATACCAGAACACCGTAATGGTGGGTTAGCGTGAAAGATTGCAGTGTTGACAGGACTTGTTCAGCATTTATGCTACTTCAAAATATCACTGCACTGAAGGCAACTGTGTCACTTGATGTTTTGTGCAGCCTGAATGTGATCTTGGGGTCTGGTATCTTCCTTCAAGACATGTTTGTAGACCATGCAGTTGATTGAACCAAAAAGAGATGATCTTTAAAACAGATCTCCACCTCCTCTTGACTGCCTCAAACAAAAACCCTGGTTTTGAACTGGACAGTCACCACATGGCTGAAGTTGATGTTGATACATAAAGCTGAAAACCTATATTCAAAGCTTTGTATTTGACAGAGTTGCCCCAATCTACAAATCTGAAATAGGACAAAACTCTATTAGTCTTTGGTGTTAGACCAGGCATCAATATACCCCATAATACAAAACAGGTTCAAGGGTTTTAATCTGGACTAAAAAGTAAGAGTCCCAGTAGCCATTCCAAGCATGTTATTAAGACAGAGCTAAATAAAGTGTTCAGTTTTTTATTTGTTTTACAGGAGCTGGAATATCAATACCTCAAAAGATGTTAATTTCCCAAGTAAAACAATTGAAGAGTCATTGAACATTAGAGTTCCTTCTAATTCTTGAGAGCCAGAAAGCAACTACAAGACTTTTTTTTTAATTTCCCCCTTTTCAAACATAGATAACAATACAGCTTTTTCAACTTTTCATCTTTTTCAAGTCCATTAGTTCTGTAATAAACAGAATATCATCAACAGGCTTACAGAACTTGTCCCAGTATTAAAACAGTGCATTTCAGTGCTTGACTTTCAAAAGATAGTGGGCAGAATTGAGCTCGGTTTGTTGTATTTTATTCCTTATTAAACACTAAGAGGTGAGAAGAGAAGATTTTGCAGATGTATTACAGATCTGCCATCATCTAACAATAGGTAAACACCATAGAGGATTATAAATTTAAAAAAAAAGGAGTTGGATATTAAATATCAAACATCTATTAGCTGTCCACAATATATTTGCATCTAAAATTGGTTAAATTTTTGTGTATTTTCTCCCTTAAAAATTCTCATTGCATCAGTACCCACTTGATAAAGAAAGAACAGACTGCATAGCACACACCACTCAGAGCTGGAGAGAGTCAGGATGTTATTCTAAATCCCAATTTCAAACTTAGATTGCCACTCTCTTAAGAAGCACCCTAGTGAAACAAAAGCAGTTTTATGAAAAAAATACCCACTTGAAGACAAAAACCTAAGGCACAAAACTAAAGAGGCAAAACAAATTATATAAGCAATTTCTAGTGAAACAGATGCCAAGTGGTCATGGCTGATATACTGCACTTAGGTTTTGAATTATTTGGATGACAGTTTGGATGAAAAAGGTGGTATTTTCTACAATAGGATTATTGCCCAAGTAGATGCTTTCAAGGCTGTTTAATTATTTCATAACCACAATAGTCTGGCTTTTTAGGTTAAGCAAATAATGTTTTGAGCTCAGAGAAGTTAAAAACAAACAGTTTCAATTCAATAAATTCTTTATCAGAATGAGAATTTTCTAAATGCACAAAAAGATGATATTCCTTAAACCTATCATTATTGACCCTTGCAAGAAAAACCACCAGAAGAGATTAAAGCTTTGGTTCTGGATTCTCTACCAATTCCTTATCCATTCCTAGTTTTATGCTAGGAGATACATATCCAAGTATTTTAACTTGTGTTTGCCACACATGGAATTAAAAACAAACAGCTAACAAATCCAGATTCATGGTTTAGCTGGCAAGAATAATGATCTGAAAAACACAAAGGCCCTTTTCTTTCCACAGAACAGTTTTTAGCATTCAGATTTAAAATTCAATTTAGCTAACCCAGATGACTGGAAATCATTCACAGGCAGTATTGCTGTCCTATCCCCTAAATAACCAAAATTCTGTGCCCTTCATTGGAGGTGCTTCCCAAATCCTCTTTGTTGAAGCTGTTATGTTTCCACACTGAAGCACTGAGGAGCTGAAATTTAATTCAAGCCCTCCATGGCAACAGTATAATTTGAGACTGTGTCTGTCATATTTTATATGAACCTCCTTACAATTAAGCAATTTATATAAGAGACCCAGGAAGGATGTTGCACTCTAAGTTAACAGGCACCTTCAGACAAGGAAGGGAAAAAAAATAAAACAAATCACGTCTTCAAATCCTGTCAAGTTTTAGTCTTGGCACTAGTGAACACTTCAGCATCTGAGGTGAGTCAGACTAGGACCAGAAGCACAACATAAGGCAGAGAGGGAACATGAGCATTAGAAATTCAAGCTCACAGAGACGTCTGCCATATGCAGGGTTTGAGGCAGTTGAGCAGGACTTGATGGTCTAAATTTGAGTTGCAGGCAAAGATATTAAAACCCCCTAACAAATATCACAGAGGTTTCAAACAGAACTGGGGAGTTTGTCTGTACTGCAGAGACTCAGAGTTTGAATGGCAGTATATCAGTGGGCTGGTGTGAAAATAAGCATATTACACCTTAGATAGTGCTCACTAATTTGGTCAGAGGGGATATTTAGGATGAAAAATAACTGCAACGACCAAGAGGTTTCAGCTGGAAGCAACATGTATTTTTGAGCAAATCCCTTTTAGTGTAAAACTGTAGAAGGAAGAAATAAAATCCAAACCTGACATCTGGCCAAAGTGTTAACCATTACATTCAATATCTCAGGACAAGTCTAGCATATGCAATGTATCTGAGCAGCAAGTTACAGATTCCTACCCATAAAAGTGAATAAATCAAACTGCAAAGTTCTGCCACAAATCTAGTGCAAGACTTGTAGCTTAACTGGCTTCGATTTTGCTTAAACAGTAGAAAAAGTGACATGCAAACCCTAAGAAACAGTAAGATGTTTGATGTTCCATCCAATATGCTTAATACAGTGCTTTAAGCACTACCTGAAATAAGAAAAACTTTACTGTGCTCAGCACAGTTCATTATATTTTTCATATTATCTGACATTTTGGGACACAGGAGATGGTTAATAATTTAAGCACACAGAACAATTAAGTGCTTAAACTGGGAACTGAGTGTCTGATAGTGATTTACCAAAATATGAATATCGATATCCAACTGAGACGGACCAAAACTCTCTAACAGTTTAGAGTTAGAAAGTTTTTATGTTTTATTTGGCACCAGGCTCTGTGTGGGATAGCTCCCTAAGACGCAGGGCCCCGATCCAAGCAAACACAAAGCTTTTTATTTACAAAAATTATGACTATCCAAAATACAAATGCATATTGATGACATTAACACCTCCCATTCTCCACTTTGTATGGAAATGAGCTTAAATGTCATTAAGCATGTGCACTGTGTGTCCTGAATTGAGTCACTGGTCTTGAATTGGGTCACTGGTCCTAAAAAAGGATGAAGTAACTCATCTTCCTCCTTTTGACCTTTTTGCCTTTCTGAGCTTTAACAATCCTAATTACTTTAGTGACCTCTAAGTTTCCTCTTGTGTGACTTTTGAAGGGGTTCCCACCAAGGGAGGAAATTGGTGATTGTCCTTGCTCCCTACACCAACTTATCAATGTTTCTACCCTTCATTCTAAGCACAGCTAAAGAAACATATAAATGATAGATCATTAATTATTTGGTAATCAGTTACTAACATCTTAAAACCCATTACAGGTCCAGCTCTCCTAACTATTTTAATTAACTCTCACTGGGCCCAAGAGCTTTCCTATTCCACCTAATCTCAACACAGCTAGCCTATAACCAAAATCTTCATGTTTCTTCTAAATCTATGTTTCAATAGGGCCTTATTTACCTGATGCCAGGACAAATCTCAGTACCTCATCCTATCCCTTTCTTTCCAACTGGAACTTCCATAGCCAATACCACCTGTGCTATCACTAGCTGAAAACAACATTTGGTGCTCCTTGCCATCAGCAGTCCCCAAAAACTCAAGATCCTGCACTGTATTACTTACTTATTGAGACAACTAGCTTGAAAACTGAAAGAAGAATGAATACGTTCATTGTATTTACATAATTAGTGACCTTATTAACTCGGCCCTTCAGACATTAAATCCTTATCTTTACTCTTCTTCTTCCCAAATTCACTGCATAAACTACTTAGCGTAATTATAGCTTAGCACAGTTGTAAAATACCAACTCCACTGCAGTTCAAGGCCTGCTCGCACACAGATTATGGGTTTCCATTCCAGAGCAAAAAAAGTGATGATAAAAACCTAGCCTGGAATGACACTTGCTGAGAGAGACACCTGGCTTTGAATCAGAGTTCAGATAAACAGCCATTCATTTTCACAAGTGCCACATGAATTGGAGAAGCACATTTCCTCCCCCATGGTTTTAATTATAATACTACTCTACTAATGATATATATAAATACATGCCACAGATACTAAATTCTATATGGAAGCAAACAAGGATGCTATTATGTACAAAAGCCATCAATAATAATAAATAAAATATTTTAGAAAAGACTGCCCACCTCCTATTAAACAATCAACACTGGTTAACGGCATATTAATAATTTATATCTATTCAAGAGATACAGCAAAAAGAGTGTTATAGGTACTTTGTTATCAGTAAACCCAACAAGGACCTGCCTCAGTTTCACATGGGTATAATCTCTTGAATTTTACACCTGCGAGCAACTGAAATAAAGGGAGTACATTTGGTCAACATCTGACAAGTGATTAAATATATGTAAGCAGGAAGTATTTAAAAATCACTGGCTCACAATACCAGTCAATACTAAAAAAGTTGGACACAATTTAGAGGGTCCTGAAAAGACATATGGGCCAAAAAGCTTCAAATCAAATATATGTAACTTTAAAGTTGGTTTGTTTATCAAGGACTTACAACAAAAAGAAATGTATAACAAACAATTTTTGCAGTTCTGTCCTTCATATTAAAGCACATTATTATCAAAGATCATTAAAACAATTAAGATTAAAATTTTACTGATTTTTGCATTATTTACACAACAATGTAAGACACATCAGCTGCACAGACTATTTGCCTTAAAAGCTCACTAATAAGCAGGAAACGAAAGAGGTTTTATTTTAAATGTCATATTACTGAAATTACTACAGGTAAAATTTCACAGCAGACAATATCATGACCATTTCTTCAGTCTCTCATGATAACAAACCAGGCCATTTCAAGTAATTAAGACTACACACATTAGTAACAGCTGAAATTTAGCACACCTACCTGCACAACTACTGTGTGTAGTAGTCCAGTTAGAACAGTTAAAGAAAGCATTCATAGACTTCAAAAGCAGGAAAAAAAGTGCTTAACTTTAGAAAGAGCAATGGCAATGCCAGAAAATACTCTGAAACTAATCCCCACACCTGAATCCTATTTTCCTAATAAAACATAGGTCTGTTCACATTAGAAGGTTTACTGGGTAATACCTGTGACACCAAAACCCATCATGCAGTGAAGAAATAGCAGGTCCAGCTACCTTAAAGTTTGTATTTCAGATCAGGGGGATGCTTCCCAGTTACCTCTCCCAGTAATCCCTGTACTACTGGTCCCCAGGAACCACAAAACACATTCCTCTGAATTAAACTGAAAACTCTGTTCCAAGATTGCCTCTAACACTTCACAGGAGCAAATGGGCATTCAGTCCACTGGGTCACTCTGAAGTTTGTCAAAGATTTTAAGCAGTTGGATCACTAAACCTGTATGCTCCACAACCAAGGTCATCAGGTCTGACTGCTCTGCTCTCCACTTTTTCATCCACACTGCCTGGGAAAGGTGGCATGGCCCAATTAATGAGGGGTCTGGACTCAACCAGCTTCTGCAGAGTGGTAGGACCCTATTTATGCCTGCATATATTGCAAATCTTCATTAGGGAAATGGCCACAATCATGCATTTCATCCTTACCAGTGAAAATTGTTTTATTTCTGCTTCACTCACTAAGAACAAAAAGCTGGATTGGTATTATTTGCTCAGTGGATTACAATATAATCAGGTGATATGATTGTTATGTTTGGTGCTGTAAATCCTAAACATACAAATTACCAGAACTTTCAGATGATCTTTATGTTTACAATATGCTAAGAATAAAGCAACTTTATAGTAATAGCACCAAATTGAATAGTATCAAAATCAGCATATATAGCACTTAAGCTACAAAAATGCACAAACATTAAGAGGAAAAAGAGAAAACTATTTGAAAGAAAATTTGAAATAGTACTTCAGCAATCACTGATTTTTCATATTTAAATACATTACTTTTTCTGGAAATAACTTTGTGCTAATATCTAACAAGCTCCTGTTTAATCTGCAAGATAAATGTGCTAGTTTAATACATTCAAAAAGCATAATAAGTATTGGAAAGTGCACTGTAAATGCATATTTATAAACACACAGCAGGCAGTTTATGCCACTGCAAACTGCATTTATCTGCTGACTCAAACGTTTTGCTTGCTGAGTAGAACGTAACTGTGTTGCACAGGTTGCACTAACAGTGTAACATTACACCTTGAGCTAAGAAAGCCTTTTCCAATCAAAGAACCCACAAATGTCATTTGCACTTGGTGCTGAGAGCAGAGCAGATCAGTCACATGTGACTAAGTTTGAATAAGATAGGAGATAAAAAACACAAAAAACAACAAAACACCTGCTTCTACCATACTAACAGAATTTGATTCCTCAGGTGTTGAAAAAACCTTACAATCTGTACACAAGTGAAAACCTCTTATCCAGAAATCCAGCTGCTGACAAAACGGGATTAAGAGCTGCTCTACTTCAGCACATTACCAATGTGCAAGAATGTGCCACTGAAGAACAGCCTGATTTGCCTGACCACATAGTCATGTTTTTAAATTTCTGTATTTGCTCCCTTAGAAATCTGTGCTTGATTTTATTCACAAAACAAGTCTATTAAATATAAACCAACAGCAAACACACTCCATTTATGAATCTGGATCCTAATTTTATGTTCTCTAGACAAAAAAAGTACCATATCCCATTCATTTTTCTGCTTAAACTAGGAGACAGAGCTGGTTTTGCAGCCCTTATCTGTTAAAATAACTTCCAAACCACTGACCTAGGATGTGATTTTCTTCCACATGCTGATTCAAACTTTCATATAAAATACAGGACTGAAATTAAAATCCTCTTATTCACAGGCTATTAAAATTTAACACAAAATATTTACAGTCTATTATAAATTCTGGAACCACTAGGACGACAGAAATCTCACTAAGTTTAAGAATTTTTGCTAGGGACTTCTGATATAATTCAGTAGAGCAACAGTGATTCAACAACTTATGTTTTTAAGTGTCCCCTTCAAGTCTAGTCCATAAAATGTTCCAGAGCCTCCAATTCCTTCAGTTTTCACGCAATACCTCTTGGTTTCAAATATCTTCAGGGCTTCCCCCCAGTTTTGCATTCCTTTCCTTTCTTCTTGACATAATATCCTGAAAAGTATTATCAGCAGATGCCCCCAAATTCCACTGAAACAAGGCTTATTAATAGGCATCTACTACTGGTCTGATATTGATATGCTAGACAACAGGGAAGGTTCCCAAAATAACCTAAGAAACTGTATCCATGTCAGCTAGGTGGTGCAAATGGGATGAGCTCTCATTTGTTTATCCATGTGCTATATCCCTCCTCCCCTGCCCAGCTCCAGTGTTTAAATTCTAAGTGCTTTCAAGGTATAGACAACAAAATGCTCCAGTTTCACGCTGCTACCAGAGCAAAACAAGTTTCTTCTTTGTAGTCAATGTCACCATAACATGCTTTCTATCCCATCACAGCAAAAGAATACCATTGCACAAGTTCTGTTTCTCATAGATATTTCCAGCCGTCCATGTAAGAGATGAGGAGGGTAACCAGGACAACCAAAACCACAAAAAACCTTTTTTAAGAGGAAGAACTTAATAGATTAGGACTGCTCAGTTAAAACAGTGCTGACCATAACAGGACATGACACAAGGCCATAAAGGCACATTCAAAATGGGAAGGTGTTTAAGCAACCTCACCCTATTCAAAATCTTTCCCCAATACAAATCCACAGGGCCCTTGAATGAAGTAGAAGCAAGAAAAAGCAAGAGATAATGCTTCACACAGTCCACAGTTAAGGTGTGAGTGCTGCTTATTTCAAAGATGGATTAGAGAATTATATGGAATAGAGGCTCAGCCATCAAAACCAGATGTCACTCAGGAAGCTACAAGCCACAAACACTTGAAGTACCCTGTAGCAGTCTTACTACATGCTTACCTGTACTAATGTTCCTTCTAGAATTGTCCAGGAATAAGTGCCAGGCAGAAGAGACTCACAGACCACCTGGACACTGATTCTTATGTCAGTTATTCCACTTTAATTAACCCAAAGCCACACCCAGCACCATTTATTAAACACCTGATACCCTCCTTAAAAACCACTGGTGTCCTCACACCTGGTAAAGATAATGTACCTCCAAGTTCAATCACTATAGAAGAAGGTATTTTGCATATCCCCAGCTGAAATGTATCTACTACTGAACTGGTTACAGCTGGTATGAAGCTGCCTCTCAGACACTGGGAATGAACCATAGGAAAATGAGTGAATACAGAATAATTTCCTTGGTGTTTTATCTTAGTCATCCCTTAAGTTTCATCATCAGGTAGTACTGAAAGTTCCCACGCATTGTGCTATACCTTGAGGTGAGGAATGGGAAGTGCAAACACATTTGCTCCAAGGCTTTGTTGACAGTACTATAATATACAGCCAACTATTTTATGACTATTGTGGGAGCAAGAGGAGCCAGGTAGAGAAACTGCCAAATGAAACAAGTAACTATGGAAGATTTGCTCAAATCTTTTCCCTTACAACCCACAACAACAGTGTTTAACTTCTGAGATCTGAAGGCAATTTTAAGATTTGGTTTTTCATTTGTTTGTTTTGGTTTGGTTTTGTTTTTTTTCCTGTGTCTCTGTGTGTCTGGTGTGGGTTTTTTTGTTTTCTTTTTTTTTTTTTTTCAAAATAATATAGATCTCCAAAAGAGTTTCCACTACTAAAAGTTCGAAGCTTCCAATAGACACACTTTAGGTTGCCTCAAAAAAAAAAATGCAGATAGTTCAAATGTAATTCACAAGCTAATAACAAAATAACAAATTCTCTAGGAGGAGGGAGAAGTAACATTTAAATTCTCAGATTTTAATGCCAGAATATCTTAACCTTTTTATAGACTAAGTTGCAATGGCCTTGAGTAAAGCAGCATTTTGGCATTTTTAAAACCAAATCCAGATTAGTTTACATGCTGAATGAGGCCTTTATGAATTCAAACCTGTGCAGGATTCCCCAAAAGTAACACCATATGAAGACCCAGTCCTGCCACACTTCATGCCCTGGCAAACTTTTTACTGCAGATGAAACAGACACCAAGTTTTGTTCTTCAGGAGAATAGAAATTTGAACACATTGAATCAGAGCTTTACTATCAGAGATGATTTTGGTTTTGTAGAACTGGCATAAAGAACAAAAACTTAAGTTTCCATTTCTGTCAAAACACATTAATATTAAGACAGAGCTCCAAAAGACTTGGAAAATTGATGCTTTATAAAGGCAGCTATCATGTTTCACACAAGGATAGATTAAAAGAAGAACAGTAGGACTCTGTCAAACAAATTTATTTCCACAGTGCTTTTTTCAAAGCCACTCAATAGAAATCAAAGACCAGATTTCACTCTCCCATTCACATTCCACAGAGGCAGGTATATCCAAACCCAGAAATCATCACCTCTCTTTAAAGCCATCTTTGGCTACTTAAAATTGCTTACCTTGATTAAATTGCATCAAACTCAGCAGCCACAGCAAGCAAAGTTAATGCCAAGCCAAAGAGTTAGTTGCATACAGTATTTTCTTTAAACTGTCATTTCAGGGTTTGCATTTGCACTCACATCTAAGGCAAAGCCACATCAGTGCCTCATGGAGGCTACTTTGCATTCTCTGTGTACTGAAACCCCCTCACACTTGAGGGAGCCATGTCAAGGAAGAGCAGCAGCCTACACCAACTTTGCTTTCCATGTGTTTTGTATGCTGCTCCCTGACACTGCCAGGCTCAAAACCAGAATTAGTTAATGGACACGTAACAAATTAATTCAATATTCTTCTTTTCAAGATTGCTTTTGGACAAGCAGGCAATTACAAGGAACTGGAATTCAGAATGGTTTGATATTGCTTCTGTGTTAACAGTTCAGAGATTTGATGAGGCATCCATTAAGGCCACGCTATTTATCAGATTAATAAATGACTGCATCCCAGGCTAGTGAACCAAAGAGAAATCAAAAGTAACATGCACATTTGTGGGGGTTGCAATCACATTTGTTAAGAAAAGAGGTACACAAGGTAAAAAAAGGGATAAATTCTGTCAAGACCAGGTATGGATGCAGTTTGTAATAAGAGGCATTTCTGTCTCACTTAAAAAGAAAACATAAAACGAAAATACCACTTAAAAGATAACATCCATACAGTAACACATCCTGCTTCACCGTAATAGTGACAAACAGTAGAACCCTGAAAACAGTTTAAGACCTGAATTCAGAAAGCACTATTTAAAAGACAGATATTCTGACAAAAATCAGAATAATACTCTATGTTAATGTGCTAAGACATTGTCCATAATAGGACATTAAAACATTCCTGTCTCAAAACTAAAAACCAGTATTAATTTCAACTACAGGAAATAATAAAAAGAGCTATAACATTTGTAAATAATTTTAATATTTAAATTAGATGTGAGAAATTTATTGTGAAGTTCATTGTAGGGAAAATTAACTTTTATACCTGAGGTTTTGATGTTCTATGTTGAAAAAAGACTTCAACAAGGTAGTTTAGGTTAGTTAGGTTCTTAGTCATTTCCAACACAGAGAAATTCAGCAGATGACTGGAAAGCTGTCATTTTGATGCCATTTCCCTCTACAACTAGAGCAAGACATAAGGCTAATAGAGCCAGCAGACCAGACAGGACAAGATTTCCCTATTTTACTACAGTATGAAGGGTACAGTACCATCTCTACCTAATCACAAAGTAGTGCAATAATTAAAATTTTTATCACTGAAACTACCTCCTTTGTCTCCCTTAATTCAACCCCATGATGTATGTAAATAATATTGTCTTCTTTCATACATAAGAAAATAAGGCCTGGGGGAAAAGATTCCTCTAAATCCGTGTAGCAAAGAAAGTAGAAAACATGTAGCAAAGAAGTGCAGCACAAATATTTTGAAGAAGCTGGAGTCCAGATCTGGATTGTCCAAACATAGCTTTACATATTATTGCAGATAAGCACCCCAGAATACTAATACTGACAGTGTTCTGACACTGTAAGCATAAGATAAACACACAGACACACACCCTCCCCATCACAACAACTTTTGCATATGGAAAACAAATTAAAGTATGAAAATATTTTCTTGAAAGGCAAGGCTTTATAATCGTGGCTGCCATGCAGAGTGCCGAGTGTAACATCTTGCAGAATGGAAGGGTATTTGTTGCACAGCAATTTCAGCTCTTGCCAGCTCGATTATCACCATACTGTGCTGGCAAGTGCAGCTTTTTCTGTATGAGAACATCTCAGAGCAGATCTCATTGTTGCTAGGGAGCTGCATAGCTCGAGGGCCCTGAAGGAAGCACAAATGCTGCAAATTGGTGGTACCCAATCAACAGTCAATCTGTTTAAGGTCCATTACTTCTCATTACCTTTTAACCATTATTTACTTTCTATTAGTTCAGACAGGATGATTGTAAAAAGGATGGCTGAAAAGGGCCAACTCAATAGACACTTTTTCAAGCCAATCCTAATTATTTTTGGTATAATTACACAGTCCATCAAAAGATAAATACAATCTCCAGTCCAAACTGGCATTATGTCTAACTTTGCACTGGCTACTTGTGAACACATTTGGAATGTGATGATGGGAAGAAAGGACATGCACTCTTTCATACAAAGCTCTCAGTATTATTTCACTGTTCGGGACATGCAAACTATAAAGCCAAGGACTGCAAAACTGAGTCTTTTAAAGGATATTCCTAATGAAAATTCAGGACAGGATTTTTAGTGCAACATTTTGATAATGGTTTAAATTATTGAGAGGAGGACTTCTCCACTTCTATACTGGCTGAAAGAGATTAGCAGAGTGTTTCTTGAAGGTTGAAGACTTCATGATTCTGATTTTCAGTGCTAAGCTCTGCCATATCAAACAGAAGTCTATAAGGTTACAAATGGTTGCCTGAACTTCATGCCCAAATTCACAACTCCCAGCTGTCTTTGCAGCCTGTGTAGTTCATTCATACAGTTATTTTGGTTTGGTTGGAATGACTGTACCATTGTAGCAACCTACCACGTGTGGTGATATGACCACTCTGGCATTGCAAGGTGGATTTCAGAGTTAGCCAAGTTTATCCTTTCACAAAGAGTGAAGAGTGGGACTGGGGAAGGAAGGGGGACCAATTATGTTCCTATTATATACACTTGAGAAGACTGGCTGGAAGATACAATTCTAAACAGTCACATTCAACCTACCCCACTGTGGTAAATATCAGCCATCATTAACCAGGGAAGTTTCAGGGAAGAAAGAGACTCCTTCCCAAAACCACCTCTTAGTCTTTGCATGGAAGGAGAAAAAGAAAACCAACCCAGGGTTAAAGCACAGACTGCTCATGTGTCTTATGTACAGGCAACTTTCGTGCCTTTTCTTCATTTGTTTGTATGGTAGAACCTTCTTAAATGGGTGACCAGCTTTGGTACATCACATTGTTAGTTCTGTATTCTGCAAAATCCCCCCATTCCATTCTGAATTTTTCAAACCTGTAATACCTTTCAATTTGAAGTTTAGTCTCAACTTATATTTTCTATGAGAAGTTTTAGACACTTGGAATTCATACCCAATATACGAGCTGCATTTTGTGTCTGTCTGATTCAAAGGTAGTTTATGTAATACTTAGCTATTAATGCCTCATTATCTGCTTTTGTTCTTGCCTTCTTATAATATATATTCCATTGCTGAAATATTATGAATATTTTAGTATCTAATTGTAGGTGCATTTTCATTTACTGATATCACTTTCTGGAGGTGTTACTGGAATTGTGCTCTTCATCCCATGCCATTCTCGGCACAAGTAACTTTGCACAGAACCTCTTTGCAGTGCATTAAAATCTTTAACAATGATGAAGTCATTTTCAGACACATGACTTCAAAGTATTTCTTTTTAACCTTTGTCCCTCTCTTCACAAATCATCTCCTGCAAAATTCCCACTTAAAAATCTTCACCTGTTTTTCACCAATGTAATAATGCATTAAAAAATGCAATCTACTTCCCTTTTAGTAAACCTGGTTAGTGCCCCAAGGAATTTGAATTTTTACTGCAAAGCACATGCACACACATACCCATAAACACAGAAGATAACTCCAGATCAATAAAGTGTTTCCCTATGTGTTTATACACCTTGTAAGATTCGAGCAGCAAATGACAAACACAAATTCAGAATGCCATTAACCCATTGGCTGCTCCAATAGTGTGACCTTATTAAAAGTTTGCTCTTGTTTGAATTCACAGCTGCTGATTTACAATATAAGTGACATAGAAGAGCCAAGAGAGTGTGAATTGACCCAAATACAGTGGAACTACACAGATTTTGCATAGTATTCAATAAAATAACAAATTATTTTCAACATGAAAAATATTTTAAATGTAAGCAGATTTAGGAATTGCTCTGTAGAAAGCCATCTCCTTTATTTATGACAAAGAGTCTGCAGATTCCAGCTCTTTCACTCCCTCTGTCAATGCAACACGAGTTATCTGCTGTCACTGTGAGTGCTCACCAATTAATCTTCAGCTGCAGCCCTCTTCTAGAACATGTCACTTCTCTGATTTTGTTTCCCTCAGATGGCTTTCCTGTTATTATGCTCTCACATTCAGATTTGTATCTTAATTACATGTTAATATTTCTCTACAAGGAAGGGGGTGAATCAGTCTCATGAATTAATAGTGAACAGAGCGATAATCCAGGAAGGATAATGCATTGATAGAAGTGCTCTCATGGGATGTATTCTACAAGATTGAAAACAACAGCTCATAAAGAAGTGCACTGATTAGAAGTGATTGAAGGGGCATGAAAGTTGGGTATGGGCAGAACAGACCAAAGAAGGTAAAGTTTGCTTAAACTGAAAGAAGCAGCCTAATAATTTATATTCTTAATTTATTTATATTAATTTATATAAAATTTTGAAAAAAAGTGATGTCATTAAAACTGACTTAAATTATTTAACAATAATTACAGATGCATCTTCTTCCAGAATCCTGTTCATTTACCTTGGCATATACTAGAGGTGATGTAAGGATCACTTCCATTGCAATTACCCAAGAAGGCTCTTCCAAATTTTGCTGTATGCTACTAAACTTCCTTTCTGCTGTCCAGCCAGCAGGAACTATATTCAGGGCTAAAATGAACTGCCAAGTGGTCAGAAAAAAAAAGGCAGGGAGAACAAAAAGTGAAACAGAATAAGCATGACACAGGCCAAAATCCATATACTCATGGTAGAATTTTCCTCTAATTAGAAATATGTAGATAAACTTCCATTTCTAATAGACTTGGAAAAACTAGTCAAATTGGAAAAGAAACTTTGCCTAAATGCTGTTCTATTTTTGTAGATTTTTTTTTAATGTTGAGAAAACCATGAACGTTTTTATTTCAATTTTTTTTTTTTCAGATTAAAACTCCTCAGCATTATTTTGCCTTGTGTTTCCATAAAAGGCCAAGATTGTCCTAGAAGCTTCAGTAAATTAAGGAGGAACTGGCAGATGGTTTGTGAATACAAGCAGTTTTGAAAAACAAGCTTCATTGAAAATTTACTTTCAGGCAACTGCTCCCAACTCCAATTAATCTTCTGTGACAAATAAGGAGATAATGCTTTCATGCTTTTTATTCCACATATGGCTAATAAAAGAGACAGAAAAAAAAAATAATTAGAACCAAGCACTCTAAATAAAAAGTGTATCTCTTAGGTAAAAAACACCATAATGTAGTTGTAAAGAAATCTGAAAACATCCCATAATCATGAGGGGGAAAATAAAATATCAGATGGGAACAAAATGTGTGATGGAAGACAGTGAATACTGTCATTAGGGCTGTAAGTCTATTATCATACGTGCTTAGAATGATCTCGGAATAACTACAGATGAGGCAACAATAGGAATTTCAGCTTGTGCTGGGATCCAGATTTGGTTTAGATACCTGATATTTCAACACTGTTTCATCACAAATTGTTAGATGAGAGTAGACTTAGTTTTGTTTCTTATGATCATTCCATTCAGAATTAAAGAGAATTTTTCTGACTTTAATCTTCTCCTCCATTTAAATAGTAATCATTTTCCATATCTAAACCATCTAAAAGCATCCAAAGCACAGACGCTGTGATTTTCATAGAGAGATTTTCAGATTTTAGCTAGAAATACAGCAATCAAAGCTAGAATTTTCTTTTCTGGTACTGGTATCATGTTTCTAGTTACTTATTCCAGATACAGAAATATTTTTTCTCAATAATGAGCTTCCTATTGATATATTTTCTTCTCAGTATTTGCATTTTTTAAAACAATAATGAATTAGAGCAACAAAGGCAAAAAAGATTACTTTTATCTGTTAATTGTACTTGTTGTAGCTTGAGTTTATGCAGGGCATCAAAAGACCATCTGAAAACTTTTAGTTCAAATCTCTCCCAGTTGCAGCTTACTCTGCCCACTTCCATTATTTAAAATGTGCATCATTAAACCTCTAGCATGTAAAAGAAGCATACCATTTTTACGATGTTTAAAATGAGATATCATTTATGGTGTCTGTGCACTCTCATTTTTTTTCATACATTGAAATAGTTCCACAGTCCTTTCCAGAATGAAAATATCACATGTTTTCACTGGAGAGAGATATAATAAGACCATTAAAGAGCTTTTAAATCATTAAAACTTTCATATGTCTTAATATCCTCCTCATTTTTTTTTAAACATCAAATAATGATGACTTGGCTTTTAATATATCATTCCTTCATGGAATTATAAAAGATCAACAACAAAGTCCCTTGACATAGAAAGGAGGGATACAAAGAAGTGGTCTGAAGAAAGCCCACAGACTAAAACATTCCTCATGTGTGCAAACAATATGTTTTCTGAAAGGCTCACAAATGAGGGATCTTAAAATAGGCTATTTTTTTGCTGGGCATTTGTGTTCTTGTTACGATTCTCAGTACAAAATATTAAGCAGAGAATATTGCCCAGTAACACAGGAGTTAATGGAAAGCCAGAATTCAGTTATATTCTTCTAATATCAGCCAGGAAGAAGAAATACATGTTGAAAGTAACTTAATACCAGAGGGAAACTAAAACCACCAAGTACTATGACAAATTATAAACTTCAAATCAACAGAACATTTGTAAATAGGTGTTGGGCTCCCAAGACCTCTCAATCATTCTCTGCTTCTTTCAAAACCCCAGCCGAAGGTCTGGAGTCTCATTTAAATGGGATATGTACGAAGGAAACTTAAGAAGTCATCAGAGACTTTTATCATCATCATCATCATCAACTGTAGCTCAATTATTGAGTTGCATGGAGAACTAAATCGCATTTCCAAAGCTTTCAGTTCTAGAATAATTTTATTTTTAATTTTTCATGATTTATTTTTCATTTCTTTTGGTGACCAACTTCATTATGTCCCTTGAGTGTTACTTGGGCTCACAAGTTGAAGTTTCTAGCTCAGCTACAAATAGGAAGTTGCAATGAAGCATATTTTAAGATTAATTTTAATGGTGCTGGTAAAGAGTTTTTCTGTCTTTTGGAAAGAATTTTCCCCTCATTCTCAATTTATTTATTTGCTAAGACCTTTGCTTATAGTACTTACATTCCCTGTGTACTGAAGATTTCTTACACTTTTTAGAAGTGTTTCCACTATCCCAAGACTCCACTTAATGCTGTGCTCAGTAATGGCATACATTTCACCTGGTGATTAATTGGTGGAAAGATCATGTAAGCTTGGATTTTCCAAGATTTTTTTAATAGATTCTGCAGTGTAGCTTTAATATCTTATCCACCCTCTAAATTCACAGTGATTTGAGTAGAATAAAGAGAAAACACAAAAGGGCCAATTCACATAACTTTTTCTTTCTCTCCCCCTTTTCCCCCACTGGAGTCATGCATCCACCAGAGGGCAATGCTGCCGCTGAGAAGCAGCTGATTCCTAAAAATTCAGAACTTCACTTCATCAAAGCACTTAGAGAAAATGCATGAGTAACCAGAGACAGAGAAATCCTGATCTAGCAGTTCATTAGACTGATTTCTGAATGAGGCAAAGGGGACTGATGCACAGAATCTTACCCAGAATAAAGGGATAAAGCTGTGGGACAGAGTGGAAATTGGAGAGAAGAAAGCACACCTTACCCAAAAAATTTTACTTTTGTTGGCAACAGAGATTAATTTATTTGAAAGAAGAGCTCTAATTCAAATACTGGCAGTTTAACATGACTCAAGACATCAGTGGGATGTGAAGCTTTCCCATCTCACTCAGCTTTGGTTTCTTCACTCTACTTCCTATCAACAATGTCCAAAAAAGTCATTGCTGCCTGCCAGAGCAGCTACAAATTAGTTGATAGTCTTAATATGGATTCTATTTAGAGTCAGTGGTAAAACTTTGCAGGCTCAAGCTGGCACTCCTCTCGGCAGCTGTGAATGCACCTGATGAGTAGAGAAAGCAACCCACCTCCATAAATACAGAAATTGTTCAAGCTTGCAGGAATCGTGGCAAAAGATGAAGCACTCAAGCTACACCAGCTACAGCAGCACAAAAAATCTTTCATTAAAAACCCAGGAAACTCGAAAGAGAATCAGTGGCTCTCACTTAACTTCTCCACAATTCCAGGACAGCAGCTTTGAAAGGCCAGACTTAAATCCCAACCTGACAGGCTGACACTGCTTTGTCAGTAGAACAGTATTGACTGCAGTGGTTTGCAATCAGGTGTGAAAGTGCTAATGACAGTTTTCATCACAGCTCAGCTCCTCAGACTTTAAAAACCTTACAGTTCTCTCTTCTTATAAAAAAAAAAAAGAACCAGTCACAGATTTATATATTTTTTTTTCTTTGATGGAGAAGTGGCTTGTTAGCAATGAGGATTTCAAAACATCTTTATGCAAATTTTTGGTTTACTCTCTGATTAGGGTACATTAGAACCACAAGCATTTTAACTTTCAGCTTACTATGAACTTCCCGGATACAAATATGCCTCTTTTTATCCCTCCATTGGTCTAATAGGGCAGGAGCCCACTGAAATTTTAAAAGTTTTACGGGTTTAGTTTAAAATTTTCTATGTGTATATCAGAAAATTGCTACCTAGCAATAGAACATACCTATTCCTGTAAAACTAATCAGAAAATCTTAAAATTAGTCTCTTGACAAATACACATTCTGAGGTACAACAGAATGGTCCTGGAAGCCAGCCAGATAAAGGAGAAACCATGGTTTGCTTGTAATGTTTGTATTCAAGATTTATTAGGCAGAGGGATGTGTGTTATGAATAACAAATTGTGGCATTCCCAATTCTTGCATCCCTGCCACTGTTCAGTGATTAGTCCTGTAACAAACCTAATCAAGCTGGGTTCTCTTCACATCCTTTTCAGATTAGTCTGTCTTCTTTGTGAACCCTGGGGATCAATGCATTGCCCTGGTCTTGGAGGGTAGGCGAGGTCACACATTTCAAGGATTCAGAGTGGTTAGGATATTCAGCGTGGTTACTTGTTATAGCAGACTTAACATCTCATTTTTGGGCTGCCAAATCATATCCTAGTTAACAGCAAAACAAAACAAAAAACACCCACTCACACCTTCTTTACAGATGCTTGTTTTCCAGTGTCCTAAAAACCTATTTATTCCACTGAATATGCAGTCGGATGGAAACCTCTCTGGAAAATGCAAGTAAACTCAATGAAAAAGGAAAAAAATAGTTCTCTGTAAAGAACTGAACTTGAGGGGACGGATACTTTAAAAAGACAAAGATGGTCAACAAACCTGGCAGATAAAGTGCAACTGAAATGAGCCCCTTGGCTTTGAAATTTTTAATTGGTCATCCTAAGGATTCTCTGTTAACAGTACAGATTTGTTCTCATCAGCACTTTTGTTAGTTAGCTACAGCTAAGCATTTGCAGATAAATACACCACAAGTTTCCGTGAAGTATTTAAGATTTCAAGTCACTTGGTATGATTCTCACTTAGTTCTGTAAAATTAAAACAGTTATTTGGTTACTCCATTCTACATTGCAAAATACAAAAGCGTGACACCAAGTCTTAGCCCCAGTTCATTAGAGCTCTTCAGAGCATCACCAATTATAGAAGTTCACGGGTTTGATGGTTGGATGCAAGGCTGTGCAATTAATGAAAATAATACCTGAAGTCTGTGTGGTGCCAGAAAGATACATTAAAGTTACAGTTCTGGTTCCACTCCTTACCATTTTTCTTTGATTTACTGCATTTCTCAGGTGAAATTTTCCGTATTTAGAGATCTGCCCATCCAAATCAACCACCATTCATTCATTCATTCATTCATTTCTTCTGTCCTTCTGACTGTCTATTTCAACATATTGTGTGAGATTTTATACATTAATTGAGGTTGCCTGAAAATTTAATGTTTCCTGCCATCACCTAGTGTACAGGCAGATTTAAAGTCACCCCTGTAAGCTTTTCATATGTTTAAAACCTTTTAGGACAACCCTGTGCTGGTCATGTTTAAAGAATCCAAGGCTATGGATTTGAGAAAAGAATACAGGATCCAATTCAATCTTTGTAAAAGTTACAAACACACACAGAGCACTGACTGAAAAATCAACATTGGGGTTAAAATTTACACATCTGTATAGAGGTACTCAGGGACCTGCAGTGTGTTCCTGAAAAGTGGGGTTAAGGGATATCAGATGAGGCACCCACAAACAATCAGGAAATTATTTTGAATTGCAGCTCAATGCAGTAATTAAACACAGAATGTGGCCAGCAATAGGTCATTTGTGGTTTAAAATACCTAAGTATATTTCTATGGTTATAGAAATATACACTTAGGGCTAAAGGGGTTGAAGCTGATATTTGCATTCTATACCTCTGTATCAGTGTCCAAGAGGTGTTCTTTTATGGAAAAAAACATTGCAAGCACCCATCCCATTACACTGATTTTGTTACTTCCTATACCTGCACTACAGCTCCACCTGCTCTGTAAAACAACTGATGTTCATCTGACATACAGCCAATATAAAGATTTATAAAATGCAGCACAATTCTGCTATTCTAAAAGCAAACCAATTTAAAAAACAAGCAAATGTACGTACACACATGAATTTATTGATTTGAAATGCGAATTTAACAACACAATTGGCCAAATGATCAATATTCTCCTATTCTCCCTAGATCAAAAATGACAAAAAAATAAGGCTACCTATACAGCATTATTCTGCACAGAGGGAACTTGTGAACTAAATAGCTGTCATCAGATACTTGTCACGTAATAAAAACTATGAATATTTTGATACTAAAATCAAAACTGCAATTATACTTTTAACTATGACTCATTGCTGATTTAGATTGTTGTGATTAAGGATGTTTCTTTATGCATACAAATTATACATTCAGTTTGCAGGCTGTGTGAGAATTAGGAGAGCCCAGCTAGACATTGCTGCTAAGTGCTTGGACTTTGTGAGTGATGTTCCTGGAAAACACAATGGCTGCTTCTTGAAATCTTTCATTACTTCTGAAAGAAATCTAAGGGTTTGGAAGTCTTTCTATAAAGAGATGTATAAGCAACGTCTGTATATTCTCATTTACTCTTTGTTTCTTTTTTTTTTAAGAAAAACTTGGTAATCACAGTGAATTATTTCCCTGGGCAAAGAGTTCCATGTGGGTGGTTGAATGAGTGAAAAACAATTTTTGTAGAGGAAATAAATTGAGAATAAGTGGTTTTACAACAATACTCCAACTAGTATTATCCATCACACTCAAAGGAAACACCATTGGAATAAACACTGCAAAGCAATGCACATACAGTAACTTACATAAACAAATCAATACCAGCAGACTGCTATTGAGAGGCTGAATGCAAACAGCTCCTTTTATTAAAAAAAGTCTCTGCTCCCCCATTGACCACTACCTATATTTAACAAAGATGGTCCAAGTTACAAAGATATTCAATACATTTCTATACATTTAATATTTGGCACATAGGAAGGAAAGAGATTTTCAGAAACGTTCCTGTTTGAGAAGTTCAAGAGCCACTCTGGCTGCCACATTCCCACCACCAGAGATTTTCACTGCTGGGACCAAAGCCTCTTCCCCATAGGCAGCTCCAGAGAAACGCCAGGAATCCTGCTTGGCTCCCATACACCCCACTCTCACATTTAGACAAAGTTTCCTACACCAGTGCCCCATGTCTGGGTCCTTAAAGCAGTTTAACCACGGCACAGTAACACAGAAGCAGCTCTAGCTGGAGCCTTTTGGGGACACCCTGGATATTTGTACCCTCACAGTGTGTGTGAGCCATAGTCAGGGCTCTTCCTGCAGGGCCATCAGCTCCTGATGTCTCTGAGTGTCCTGTCACCTGGCTGCTGTCACAGGTCCCTGTGCCCTGGTTGTGCAAATCTGGTGCCAACCCACAGCCCCTTGCCAGGGGCTCCAGCATTTCCCATCACCCAGAGTCCAGCCTGCAGCTCCCACAGCTCCCACCCAGCTACCTGCACTAGGTGTGTTCCTCAACACCCCCTTAAAAACCTCCTAGAACCTCTCAGCATGTCACCAGACTGTCTTGTCCCAGGCACACCTCCAGTTCTTGCACATGTAACAATTGTGTCACACTGGCCTCCCACAACTCCCCCTAGAACCAAAGCCCAAAAATCAGTGACCATTTCTAGTAGTAAAGCAACTCAAGGATTAACAGCTGCATTCCTCACCACAGTGCTCTGACACCAGCAATACCCAGATATCTCAGCTGGAGAGAGCTTTTTTGTTCAGACTCTCAGAAGAAATGAAGTGTTTTTCATCCTCACCTGTAACAAAGAGGGCTCAATTATTCTCTTTTTTGAGTTACTTTCTGCCAGAGCTTCAGTTCTCAAGTGCTCATCCATACAAACATGCATCCTAATCTGCATTTGTCACTGTTATTTTTAATATGTAAGCCAATTATAGTTAGCTTTAAATAGAGAAGCCTAATGAGAAAATGTATCTCATAATTAAAAGGAAAAAGAATCAAGAACTTCCTGCCAACATTAACTGCTGATTTTACACCAAGGTTGCCTACTCTTTTCTTCCATCTCTATATTTGAATTTTTGTGCCTTTTTTCCCTCTCCTAATTAAAAAAAAATAAAGGTTAAGATATTTACTTAGGATTTCTTGAGATAAAGTTTTCCATGTGGAAACTTTTGCAACTTTTTTTTTTGCTAATTTAAGTCTTTACATATTCCTTTCAAAAGCCTCTGCCTTGTAAAAAGGGAAAATATGTTTCTACACTGGCAAGCGCTCAATTACACATTCTAAGCACTGTACAAAATTAAAGTATAGCAGACCATCTAAAATTCGCTGGCTGTCCATTTATTAAGATTAAATATACATTTAAAGGAGAAAATTGTTTCTTCTTTGGCTATCTAAGTAAAGATCTATTTCACACACTTCTCTGTTCCAGACACAAAACTGTAATTAACTTGAGACTTCTTTTTTGTATTAATATAGCCCTGTCAGCAAGCTAGAATGTTTAGTATGCACTGCTCCTCTGTAGGCATATTAATGAAGAATTGCCTGCCACTGCAAAACATGTTAAGTTCCAGCATTTCCATATGGCCAGATACCATGTCAAAGAAGTTTCAGGGCAGTGATTTTTAAGCCCCATGTCACCCCCATGACAATCTCTCTGAACTTAGAAACCCAGGCAAAACTGTCATTTGCAATAATCTGTGTAGGTATTCAAAATTTCTCGCTATGTTTTTAGTTGAGCTCCTTCTTGACTATTTTAAGGGGAAAAAAAAAAAAGAAGTGGAGATTAGAACTGGCAAACCCCCAAATTTCAAGTCTCCGCCTCAAAGTAAGATTTTAAAATAGAGTTTACAGTTAAATATATATAATTCCATATAAATAATGAATGGCTAGGGCATGAAATGGATTTGTAAGTGAAATTTTATGATCTATTTCAGAAGTACTGAAATGCAACCAGTCAATTCTTCAGTGAAAAGCAGCCACTGGGCTTCCCAGAGGACTGTAAAGCAGAGTAGCTCTGACACATGCAAGATTTATTCTACACTCTACATGAGGAGGTTGATTTTCAGGTCCCTGGCTTTACCGAGGCACAATGAGAAATTTACCCCAAATCTCAGCTGGCTCCTATGTTCAGAGTTCACAAGTATCAAAGGAATGCTGTAATGTGGTTATTATTTACTTAATAGTAAACAAAACTGTTCTTTCTCGGACTGGTTCCCATTCAAAAGTTGTCATCCAGATTTCACTTATTGACAAATAAATATTGACAAATAGGTGGCTTTTGCACACCTAATGCCTTTAATGCAAAGCTGAGGTATTTAACTGACCCTAGAGTTACCAGCTTTAGAGTCACGAATTCTTAAGAATGGTGATACAAATTGTTTCCATGGATTTAGTGGCTATAATGATTTTATTTTTAAAAAAGGGCTGAGATGGAGGACAGAAGATGGCAAGAGTAAAATGCAAATGTTGAATTTGTAGAAAAGCAGTCTGATCTGTATCTTTGTATGGAAGAATTCTACCATGATTTCTTCGGTTCAGAAAACCATTACTTCTAGCACCTTCAAAAACTTTTAGTGCATGTTATGTGACTACAAATTTCCTTGTAGTCAGAAAAGTCACTCAAACTCATGCCAAACCAAAACCATTATTTCAAACTAATATTTTCCAGTCAGGGTAAATCCTCTTTTAAAAAAGCGAAAAAAACCCCTGAAACAACAACAAAAACCCCCAAATTATAAACGCAGTTTTAGATTAATTTTGCTTTGACACTCAGTGAAAATAGATGAGTTTGACTGATACGACAACATTGCAAAAAAGAAGTGCTTAATTATGTTGAATATGAACTAAAGTTAATAAGATTCAATTACAGAAAGCATGTTTACAGCACTTACTTGAGCTTGCTACCACACAAGCTGTTCTACTTTTTAACTATTATGAAAAACATAACATCAAGACAGCCACATTAACAGAAACCATCCTGTTATGGTCTCAACTTTGTGTCTTCCACTGAACTGAATAAACTGGAGTCACAGTTTTGAGTAAAGATAGACAAGAAAAGTCTGTCATTTTAGTGAGGCAGAATATCATATGCCTAATGCCCATGGCCAGCCCTACAAAAGATCTTTCTTCTTCTGAACCTTACACATCTACATCACCCCCTTTTATTTTTTCAATATGAGTCTGTTTTTCTGGTCATCCTTCCCCTTAGCTGGAGACAACAACTCTGAAATTTTTAGGAAAAGCCTTCAGATCATTTTGGGAATATGCAGGTTTTGATCTAAATATCACAAAATATTCCTCCCAGGTCTGAAAAAAATCACACCTGTTTTGAGGCCTGCTTGCTTCCTCACATGAATCTCGAAGATCATCCTCTGATTTTTACCCATGACGATAATTGACTATAAATCCATTATGTTAATATAGTTATTTGTGGCCCCAAATATGAATGAGTACTCAGGGGTT
The DNA here is from genome assembly GCF_020740725.1 of Corvus hawaiiensis. Lineage (NCBI taxonomy): Eukaryota > Metazoa > Chordata > Aves > Passeriformes > Corvidae > Corvus > Corvus hawaiiensis. The sequence continues at coordinate 101,631,267 of NC_063215.1, read as the reverse complement.
CCAGCTTAATTTTACCTTTAAACCCCCAATGGTTACTTTTTCTTTAAAAAACTCCTGGAAATGCATGTTTCTGACACAACAATTGTCATTACTATAAACTGCAGTCTACAACTTCTCAGAACAACACATATTGGGCAAAGGCTGAATCAGAGAATTAAGAACAGATTTTCAGCAGAGTTATGCTGTGCCATCTGTCCTCTCAGTTCCTGCTCTAGCTGGTTTTCAGTCTCCCAGGAGGAGACCAGTAAGATGGATATCAAGACATTCAGAAATAAGCTTCCCTTCTCTCTGTCCTTACATACTTCTCTCCCTTACCTTCCCTCCCTCGCTCTCTCTTTTCCCTCCTCTTTTTTCTCCATCTTTTTCTACTCTTTTCCACAGCTGTATGACCATCACAGCAGCAACTGGAAAGCAATATAAATACCGAGCCTGAGGTGGCTTTAAGTAAGAGATACCCAGCCTCAGGCGCATCAGTGCATCACAGAAACCAGCGCAGATGCCTGACTCTGTAAAGCTAGGATGCAGCACCTGCATGTTCACTTGGGAACCGTGCTAGGACACTTGTCATGCCTACCTGTCCCCTCACCTGATGCACAGAAACCTGTCTGCTGCTGTGGTTCCTTGCAGGCACCTGCCACAGCTCCATGCCTTGTACCAGATCTCTTTTCCCCTGAGAACAGAGACAGGGGCTTGTCAAGGTCTCTGTTATTCTACTCCAGCCTCAGATTTCTAGCCACTAATTCAGGCCCATCAGAACAGAGTTTGTTCAGCAAAAACTGTGGTTAATCAGGGTGCAGATTTTTCTAACAGTCTGCACCTATTTTAAACATTTCATCTGTTTGCAAATTTTTCTAAGATAATTTATTTGTTCGTAATCTGAGGAGCCTGCTTGGACTCACTAATGGTAATTACAAAATGTGAAAAAAGCATACTCCAAATATATGCATGGAGAGGACATTTTCAAATTTTTTAAACATCCTGATCAATTATAGTAATTAACATTATCTGGTCAACATCACCTAAATGATAGTGCTTCATTCAGAGGAATAAATGGAACCAACAATTATATCAAAGCTATATTTGCTTCCAGCTGATGCGCTGCTACCACGTGAGAAATCTGCTTATTTTCTGTGATTCCTTAAATGCCTTTCTCCGTAGTATGCAATCTGTGAACTGTCTTTCAAAAATGCAAAACAAACTGAAGAACTCACTGGTTTCTTCAGCAAGTGTGTATATTGAATGCTGGAGAGGAATTAAAGCCACTTCTTGCAAAAAGCTGCAAACATGCAGCAGTATGTACTTCCTCAAAAATATTGAAAACAAGGGAAAAAGACCAAATTTCTGAAATACCCTGAGCACCTCATTATAGCATAGAAGGAGTAAAATACATAAAATAAAAGGGTAAGGAGTTGAGGTAGTACTATCATAGAAACATAGAATTGTTTAAGCTGGAAAAATCTAATCTCATGGACTGTTTCCTTTCTGTTGTATTTCCTGCTAAGCTGAAGTTCCCCAGGAGAATGCGGGCTAGGAATTGTGACACTTCTCCCAGCTGCTAATAGAGTATTTCATCTGCCTCTTGAGCCTTGCTGGGTGTTCTGTAACAGAATCCCACCAGGATTCTCTGCCTTGTTGGCTTTCCACCAGATTCTTACCCATAAACAGTCCACCTTGTCATCGCTGTAATGAAACATCTTGAAACAACTGAGACACTCCCCAACATCCAGCACTACCCTGTGGCCTACCCTCCCTGCTGATCCCTTCTGAAGAGCTTATAAGGATCCATTGCAGCCCTCCAGTTGTGACTCATCATGTTTCCACGATGCCTGTGTCACAGTTTTCCTGCAGCGTGGTGGCTTCCAGCTCCTCCTGTTTTCTGCCTGCATTGCTGGAGAAGCACTTCACTGGGGCTATTGATTCCACCACCTTCTAGGAGAGAGAAGCTTTAATCCCTATGACTGTTCCCAGGTGTTTCCATGGTTTCTAGCACATCAAAGACCACGTGTCTTTGCTGCCATGTGGAGCTCCATTCCCTCACTGTACTGAGACAGCAGATTGAGGGACTTCCATAGCACGCCAGCACTCAAAGAATGTTGTCCCCATGCTTATCTCTACTGATCCTGGCTTTAGCCCTTTCCCCCTTCTAACTTAGTTCAAAACTCTTTCAATGAACCCTGCAAATTTCTTTGCAAAGATCCTTTTCTCCCTTTGGGACAGGTGTGCCATTCTGTCATGGGCAGACTTGCTCTTGTATAGATCGACCCATGATCAAAACACCCAAAATTCTGCTGGTAACACCAGGCTCAGAGCCACATCTTGATCTGCTGGCTCTTGCTGGCTTTTCCCTCATCATTCCTTCCAAAAGGACAGATAGAGGGGAATGCTACTTGAACTCCTGTTTTCTTAACTAGTTGCCCCAAGGCCCTAAAGTCTCTTACTGATTACTCTTGAACTTCTTGTTGGAACTTCATCAAAACCTACCTGAAAAATCAGTAATGGGTGATAATCTGAGGGCTTTACCAGGATAGAAAATAATCCAGGTATATAGGTAGGTATAATTATAGCATTAGACTTCCCAGTTTGTGGCTATGTCAGCATTAGTTTTAGAAGTACTGTGGCACATGCAAAATACTTACTTTGTTTCAATCTGTCTGAACGACCTGCTCAGTCTTTCTTCCAGTAAGCTTCTGTCTGATTTGGTTGTTCTGTACAACATCTAGAATAGAAGGGACTGACTGCTAAGCATCTGAAATTTTGTCCCCAGGTAAAGATACATAGTATCAAACCATGGTTTGAAACAGGGTTGAAGAAGGCAGCGTGGATAATTGTATGTTTGCTCCGCTGTTTGCCAACATTGTTGTCCTCTTTTTTCAATACAAATATAATTTACTCACTACATTGTGGATGCTAAAAGGCAGGAGCAGAGGAATTTTCCAGTTGCTGAAGCATTTGTGAAGTTTTTCCTTTCTCATGCTTTAGCTGAGAAACAGAGAAATCCAGCCTCTCACAGCTTCTCTGTGAAAGCTTTCGTTCTCATGCGAACAGGATGGACAACAGTTTGAGAGAATGTAAAGCATTTCTACACCTGCAAGCTGTTGTGAGAACAGTGGAATTGTCTTCAGTCTTGTGAGAATAATATTTGGAAATAGGTGGTTGTATCACTCAGCCACTTCACTGCGGTGGGTGGCTAGCCAAGGGCCAATCATGGAATTTCTCTTTTGCAATCCATGCTATAAAAGATGGGGTTTTGGCATTAAAGGAGACTCAGCTCTGCTTTGGCCATATCATCTGACCTGGATTCATGTTGTGATTTCGCCGTTCTCTGGGGATAACAGCACCACTACATTATACTGAAGATGTACATTCTGATGAAATAAAATCAACTACAGAGGACAGCAAATATCTGTAATATTTTATCCTGCTTTTTCAACAACTATTTCCTTATAGTCATAAAAATATTAAAGAAAATGAATAGCACTACCACGGGGTAATTATAAATCAATCAATTTGATTGACCTTTTTTGTCGATAGCTTCAGGAGTTTTTCTATGTGGTCTCTATAATCTCACCTCCATGAAGTGATGCAATCTGATGCAAACATCACAGGATGTAATTTTCCAGCAGCAGATGCAAACTGACTGTTGATGAGATGTATGTAACTCATGTTCATCTTTCCCCAATTAGGAGAAGCTAGTGCATTACTTGCCTTGTACTCAGAACTCACCTTAAATCTACACAAAATATTTTTTCAATCAAGAAAATAATTTACCTGATTGCAGATGTTAAAACATTATGTAACATGTTGTTACATCAACACGTAAATGTTGATTTGCGTTTCTGTACAATGACAGCTTAATGGAAGTCCAATTGCTTCTTAAGCACCAACAGGCTTGGAGCATTGAGCACCTCTCTAGAAAGCCTGTTCCGGTGTTTGACCACCCTCTCCATAAAGAAATGTCCACTCTAAACCTCTCCTGACACAGCTTTGAACCATTCCCGCACATCCTGTCACTGGATACCAGGGAGAAGAGCTCAGCACCTCCATCTCCACTTCCCACCCCAGGAAGCTGCAGAGGAATGAGGTTGTCCCTCAGCCTCTTTTTTTTCCAAACTGGGCAAGTCCAACGTCCTCACCCACTGCTCATAGGACATTCCTTGGAGCCCATTAACCTACATGGGCTTTCTTGCCCTCCTCTGGATGCATTCAAGGACCTGTAGGTCCTTCTCAAATTGTGGGGCCCAGAACTGCCCACAACATGGGGTGAGGCTGCACCAACACTGAATACAGTGGGATAATCACCTCTTCGGACTCAGAATCACTTCTTTAGGCTGGATTGTAACACTTTGTGTTTTGATCGAGAGCAGATGATCAGAGTACAAAAAACCCCAAGCAAATTTCAATAACATTTTTACCCAATATGGAGTATTATTTTGTAACATACCTTCAGGTGAGACAGGTGATACTTGTGTTCATACCTGTTTATTTCATCTTTAAAACCATAACAGATGATTACCTTTAATTTCCTTAGTAAGCTGAATTAACAAGACAAAAATATAATTTTTACTTTGCAGATTACTCCAATGAGCATGACACTGGAGAGGAATACACATCACTAGCTAGAAATTATATCCTCTACCAAGAACATCACCTAGTTAAAAAAGAGTGTTTTACAAAATACCTTGCTCTACCTAAAATGATCTTGCATTTCTTTCTAGAAAAATCATTTGTTACAGGTTTTGTCTTTGAAAAAAAGTTTTCAACCTGCTACTTAAAATCCTCTTTGGAAATCTCAAAGTTGTTCTGACAGTATTGTCGCGTGTATGAAAAAAAGTGCAAGATCTTCTCACCAGAGGTGAGCACAATCAGATTTCTGTCCTCTGGGAGATGTTGGTTTCATTTGGCTTTTTCCTCAGTTGACATGATAATGTTATTTATTTCATACACGTTATGGAAAAGAATTTCAAAAGAGCCCTGTTGATGATAATATTTTCTCCAAGATGCAGCTTTAAAATTAGCTAATGCTCCAAATAATAATATACCCATTAAAAATTCCTGTTTATTTTCAAATTCTATATTCCATTTCAGACTGTACAAAGTATTTATATAAATAATAATTTAATGAGAAAAACACACAGTTTTTCTACTAAAATTACCAGTATTTCTGGTGTGTTTATTTTTGCTTTTTTTCTAAAAAAATTCCCATGTAAGCTTATCGATATTAATTCTGGCATTTTTTGAATTAACAAAAACATTTCAGTTTTGAAATTTATTGCCTTACACATGCTATTAAATAATCCTTTGAGTTTTTATATTTAATTGCACAAAAGACTGTCAAATTTATACAAACTCTGAATACTGGATAAAAGCCTTTTTCTTGAATGGGTAATTTAACATTTAAAGTTGCAGAAGTGTAAACTTTACAACTGCCTGGCTCAGGTACAGTACAGAGTAACAGTAATACCCAAAGTTGTGATGGACAACTGGACAGGTTATGGAAAGGGGAAAACCTTCCTGGGTACAGGCATTATCTTCCAGACTTCATCGATCCAAGTATTATCCTGGAATAATTACTACTTGGAATAAAACCAGTGACATTTCAAAGTGACAATGCAGCAACCTGAGGAGTGTATTTAATTGAGAAATCACATCCCCAGAGTATTCAAGTCACTAAGCCATTATAATAATTAACCACATCCCCTGTCATTTTTTACTGTTTATGGTACAACCGAGATTTCTTCCGTGCACATCCCTATTGATTGGCAAGTCTGTCCCTGGAACACATCAGTCCTTCCCCAGAGTTTGCTTTGGGAACATCCATTTTATCATGCATCTCTATTATGCTTATAAGAAATTATTTCAATTATTTGTATTTTTAATTCGTGTGACATTGTTATCATGATACTAACTAAAAGGTTGGCATTTAAAGAAAGAGGCATAGTGCACACACTTCGAGGATCATTTCAGTACCGCATTATGAAAAACTGTTTAAAATCATTGCAGACTTTATTTGTGCATTTTCAAAGTTCCAGCTTCAAGGGGAGTTTCAACCCAGTTTTCAGGTGGCCTCTAGATACATTCTAGGTGGAAATGACTCAGATGAAGAAGGAGAAGATTACAGGCATTTAGATCCTACTCTTTTAAAAAGCATGAAAAAGGCCTGATGCTGCAATGCCACATCAGTGGGGAAAGGAACAGTTTACTTTTGTCCTTCCATTGCCTCTTACAAGCTGTGCTGTTTTCCCAGTGGGACTGTAGAGCAGATTGGCTCAGGTGCTCAGAACATTAAAGAAAATTAATTAACATTCAGCATGTGGAAATATAATAAATGTATTTGTTTGCACCTGCAAGACAGAACTTCTTATGTGATAATACCGGCATCAAAATCTTATGCTTTAAAAGAAAATGTTATTTTCCTGATTTTACTAAGGGACCTCTTTGCACTTACTGTTATCTGCTCAATCTGGGTGCCTTGCTCAGGCCAATTTTGCTCGGTAGTGATGCAAACTTCTTTTGACACAGCAAAAAAAGATGCACTAGAATAGCCATAATCACATAATAATAATAGTAATAATAACAATAACAATTATAAATATCTTTGGTGGGTCACCTGCTTTATGTGTGAGGATGCAGTAAGGCCACTTTTACAGAACTCCTCCCTCAGTCAGTGAGTGCAGAGGGTGCTAATGGAAATGCCTTTTTGGATGTACCAGACACATTTCCTCTCATCTTGAAATGCCAGTTTTCTAAAGAAAAATGGGCACTGAGCTTTGCAAAGGTGAGCCAGTTTTGCTTGCAGGACTTGAGGTAACCTTGGCATAATATAAAAATATTACTAAATAAATTTCTGATATATTTACCACTTGGCTAATTAAAGACTTAGGGACTTCCTCATATATAATTATATATAGATAAAAAAATTTCTTTTGAAATTAGGATCTAGCACAAAAATGAATCAGGTTATGTTTTAATCTGTCTCAGCAGGACCTTTAACCTATGGTTATTGTTCCAGTACTATAATAGTAAAGTTAATAAGTTTCTATATAAAATTTTGGCATGGCTTTATGAAGGTTATAAACAAATCCATCATCAACTGAAGTCAACAAAATATAAATCAGCAGCTTGCTAAACACAAAGCATAAGATTTAAGGCAACTAAAGTTGACTAAGACATGAGATTTAACAGATATATGCACTTTTCTTTTGCAGTTTGAAACTTAAATTAACCAACTTCAGCTGTATAAAAGAGCAGTTTAATATCTACCTAACACTTTGAATAGAGATCTCCAGTTCCTATGTTTTGCAAGAAAAGGTTTTAATTACATTGTTTTATAGAACTCAAATCCTGGTTTTTTTCTCTAACTTGTAATTTTAGACTAAAAAGAAATGCAGGAGAGATGAAGAAAAAAATCCCTGAGAGTTTCTGCTGTAGAATGGTGATTAGTGAGAGGGACAATGTAGATATGAAATGGTGAAACTTGCTGATAGAAATTTTCATGAAGATCCCACATTAAGGAAAAAACCCCAATATTAAAATTCAATTAAGTCTTGTTTTTAGAATGAACCTAATTATTGATGTGTACTTTTTACTACAGGTTTTCTTTTGTACATCTAATTAAATGTCAACAACCAATGAATTGGTCACTATGAAGAGATAATTGACCACTATGGCTCATTCACTTTCACTTAGGGAAGAGAGAGATACCACATTTTATGAAGGCTGATTGTCTCCTGCCAAGAGTCATCTCCATTTAACATTTCTGTAAATGGAATATTTATTCCCATCTGTGCAGCTGGGAGAGTTTTACGCTGCTTTTGTTCTAAAAGAAATTAAAAACCTACTTGCAGTGCTACAGAGACATATCAAGGGAAAACTGACAAATAGATCTAATTGAAAAGTAGAAAAAGCCTTATTTAAAAAAAGTTTTTTGTTGAGGTAAAGGTCAGTGAAGTTGTAATGGAAGCCAACAAAGCTGTAATATATTTATGACTTGGCAGTTTGCTGGAGTGAATTGGTGCAGACCCAGCGACTCCAGCTGAAACCGTAATTATCAAAATAAGGTACCAGCCTGCTCTGCAGCTGAAGTGTTTGCATTTCTTTATGGTATTTATACTCCTCTCTCAATCTGAATATTATAGCATTTTCAAGAAACAAAGCAAGCTTTTTTTTTTCGCTGAAGACAGGTATTTTTCTGTTTTCAGAAAAAAAAAAAAATTCTTCTTTCCCCCTCTTGTTTCTTAGTTATTGCTCAGTTTGCAGAAAAAGAATGCAATTTCATCTTTGCTTTCAAGCAACATAAAGTCCCACTCTTTGACTAATATTTGGCCTTTTTTCAATGAACCATGTTCTCAGAGTTTAAGGAAAGAGGCCATTAATAAAAGCCCGAAGCCAGTTATAGATTGTCACACCTTCCTGCCTGAAGAAAATAATTTATAACATTTATTTTCTACTCCAAGATTAAAAGGCTGAAATTATGGTCTGAAAGATGAAAAAAAAAAAGACACAGATAATATCTTCGAATACAGAGAATATGGAGAGAGTAATTTGTTTTTATCATTTCTCATTTCAATTTACCTAAAAATGAGATTGATCTACCACATTTATAAACAAGCTTGAGAAAGAGCACAAAAAAATACAGAGAGTATTGGAAATTAAAGCTGTTTGATAAACTAATTTTAATTTTTGTAATATGGGAATTTAACATCTTTTCAAGCTATTCTGGTCACTGCAAAAACACAATATGAAGACAATTCCTACTGAAACAGACAAATTTTTTGAGAGATTAGCAAGTGGCATGCTGTTCAGGAAAGCTGCATTTCATGAGTTTATGTGGAAACACTGAGGATTTGCTGCAGCTGGAATTTACAATTGGAAGATTTCTGATGTAGTAAAAATGCATCTCCAGGGATGAAGGGAGACATATTAGTGTTCAAGAGGTGACCAGGGCATCTGTACTGAATAATTAACTTCATTAAAGAGAAGAAAAACAAGCAGTTTCTAATTTCATCTCAAAAATGGGGAGAAGAACCTTTGCTGTGCTCTGGTTTTGCTCTCTGACACCCTACAGATACTCCCTGACCTCAGCAGAGACACTGGGTAACACTGACTTCAGCAATTGTCTTTTCTTATACACAGAACTTCTGAAGATTTTTGAAAGCAGAAATGAACAGTTTTTGTCAATAAATAATTCCAATTCAGCAATAATTTCATAGATGATATACAGATTTTGCTGTTAGCAGGCTATGCCCAGTACTGGTAGGGTGCCAGATTCAATACTAATTCTGTCTCAGTTTTACACAATATCTGTTTCTAATATTTCTTCTTCACTCTCATATCTCAGAGTTATGTGCTGTAAGTCTTGACTACTGATTGATCAGAACAAATTTCGTGCTTTAGAATTGCTGCAGTGGAATAAAATTTTCATTTTCATTGTCAATGCGAAATTGTTCACATAAATCATGGGGGTTTTTAAAGATTTCTTTTGGAATTACTTGGCATATGCATGATGCAAACTCAAGAGCATTCATCAAAATTTACTAACCTGGAGAAAAAAACCAGATTTTAGCTACCAGAGAAGTCTGCATGTGACCTGAAAGAGGATTAAAGGTATCAACTTTTGGTCATACCTTAAATCCTCACAACGAGAGGTAAGACACATGAGCAACAAAAATTCTAGTCTTGGAAAATGTAGCTGACAACACCCCATCTAATTTTTTTTTAAACCTTGCCGAACTGTGCTACATGTAGGGTGTGTCTCCCATCTGCTCCTTGAGATGAAAGTGAATTATCTAGTCAAGAATGGGAAAGAACTATCTGCATCAGTGATTCCTTGTGTCTAAACTAGCTAAGCTTTTCTCCAGAAAAGCAGGGTTTTTTTGTTTCTTTCTTTTAGTCTGGCCCTGTTGTTTCTGGGAACTGTGCCAGTATCTCTATGTGATATTTTGCTTACCATCCTGGTATAATAGCTGGGAAGTTTCTGATCTTTTTCACAATATAGAACTACCCAGACAATTTTGTAAGCAGAGTCAAATGATCCCTTGCTAAAATCTTCAGGAGACATTTAGGCATGGAACTCTGCTGGAAATATAAGTGAGCAAAAGGACATGAGGAGCTTTGTGTCATGGGTACTTTAACTTTGAAATCCAAATTTCTGTTTAAATTCCTACATTAGAGGTCATTTAATGATATGAGGCAAGGAGATGAATTATTAAAAGTCATATTATCAGGTAAGTTTTAGAAAGAAATAAAGAGTCTCCCTAAGAAGCCCTTTAATCAGAGGGGAAACTCATTTAAAACAAACAGGCAGGACTCTTAAAGCAAATAAAATATTTTTTGTACTTTCTTCTTCCCAAAAAATTCCCTATTTGTTTCTGCCCACAATATTTTCAGCGAAGGATAAAGTATTACAATTCTATAAAGCCCTCATGAGTCAAGCTTACTATCTCTCTGAATATTCAAGGGAAAAGGGATAGAGTTGGGAAAAGATTAATTGGTGAACAGTTCCAGTATTAAATTTGTCTTTCAGCATTTTATATGACCTTTAATAGTTCTCTTTTTTTTTTTTTTAGGCTATAATTTACATCAAGACTTTGGACTCACTGGATTAAAGAAATCTTCTTGTGATAGGGAGTAGCAATATCCTAATTTTAGGCATACATCTAATCTTAGTTGCAAACGATGATTTAACTGGTGGTGATCCCAAGTATTTAATGTCCTGTAGTGGCCAACTGTCTTTTCATTACAAATTCCATCTAGAAAAATGTTTCTAATAAGGAGCTAGATAGTTTCAGTTTTTGGTTTGGTTGGTTGTTTATTTTATTTTTTTTTTTTTACACAACACATATACATTGTAGAAAAGTGGGAAATGAAGCTAAGGAAATAGTTCCCATTTAGGACATGTGGTGTACAACGATCTCAACTCTAATGAACTACTCTAATGAACAAAGCTGGAAAACCCAAACCCAGACCTCAGAAGGCAAAGGACTAAAATGAAGAGCCCAGAAACCATTTTGAAATCTCTTGAGTTTCAGTCTAACCAAGAATCAAAATTGAATTCTATTTTCGTAGCATACAGCCAGGTCTTAGAACCATTGGGGTTAGATAATGGATATCAAAAAACCAACACCCAAATACAGAGGTCTCTGTGCATTTAATACACAGGTAGGCTCATCTGAAGCAAAATGTGCTAAGAATAAACTTGGAGAAATTTCAGAAGGTGGCCAAATGCACATTTTGAAATGCATTAAGAGAGCTTCCCCAATGTTCTGAAGGCCTAAAAATAAAAAGCTCTTTCACTGTATAATCTCAACAATACCTGATTCACACAATGAGCACTTTTCCTTTAACACATCATCTGTACCGTGGGGCTCGTATCTCCTGTGATGTTTGAAATTTGCTTTTGCAGAAGCCAGTCTTTTTGAAAAATATAATACAGTATTTTAAATGATTTCCATTCTTTCTCTCCCTTGAGAACTGGACATCAAAGATTTATAACAGGTTATGAAAAAATGATGCTGAACTGACAATACTTTTCCTGAAAGAGAGTGGCCCCGAATGGCCCTAAAGTTTAGTAAATGAGGTAAATATTGACCCTGATGTACAGGCTTTCCTTCAGAATACACCTTTAACACTAGTAAAAAATTCTAAGGATTGCACTAATTTCTCAAAAAATCGTTGAAGCAAATAAAAATAAACATACATAGAATCAAATACAGCCCTAGAGGTTTACATTCAGACAGAACCAAATTTGATAGAAACTGCCTGGTTTATGTCTGCAAAAGCCGTCTTTGTCACAGGATGACAAATCCAGAGGGGGAGTACTTGACTACACCATCCTAACAGTTCAACGGGGACTGTGATGTCCCAAATAATTATCTTTTTTAAACAATTTCATTCTTATTTAGAGTGATCCTGCATGGGATTTCAGCTTCCTGTCTGGCTTTGGACTTCTCCACACACTTGTGTGCTAGAGGCAGTCACAGGTACTCCTTCCTCTCCTCTTTAGCCAAGTCCTACTCTGGGATCCTTATGCATACTAGTTGAGGGGCTAATAGAGCACTTAATGCTTCTTCCTGTGGTTCCAATAAGATCCACCCTTTTGCTTTCATCATAATATTTATTGTGATAATAACTCTCACTGATGTTTTGTGTACAGTTTTACAATTAAGATTCAGCCACATAACCCTGAAATGACTTAGTCTACAAGTGACCTCTGAATGACTGTGTGAAAGACAAACCTGCAGCTACAGCTTATTTATGCCTGGACCACTGCATTATTTCTAAAATGCCTTTTTAAAATGTGGGACCACATCTGGGATGAGTATCATTGCTATCCTGCTAGCTCACGTGGAAGTTTTAAGCAAGGAAATAAGACAGAAACTCTGTGCATGAGGAGGGGTGTGGCCAGCAGGTCAAGGGAAGTGATCCTGCCCCTACTCCGTGCTGAAGATGCTGCATCTGGAGTGCTGTGTCTGGTTCCGGGCTCTCCAGTTCAAGAAGGACAAGAAATTACTGGGGATGGTCCAGCAAAGGGCTGTGAGAATGGTAAGAGGACTGGAGCATCTCTGTTATGAAGAAAGGATGAGGTATCTGGGTCTGTTTAGGTTGGAGAAGAGAAGACTGAGACAGGACTTTAACAATGCTTACAAATCTTTTAAGGGTGGGTGCGTATAGGATGGGTCCAGAGTATTTTCAGTGATGCCCAGTGACAGAAGAGAGGGCAATGAGCACAAACTGAAGCACAGAAAGTTCCATCTGACTATGAGGAAAAAATGTCTTTACTTTGAGGGTGGCAGAGCACTGGAACAAGCTGCCCATAGAGGTTGTGAAGTTTTATTCTTCTCAGATATCCCAAACTTGGCTGGGCATGATCCCAGCACGCTGCTGTAGGATCCCATCCCAAGCTGCTGTAGGTGAACCTGCTTTGCCAGGGGAGGTTGGACTAGATCTCCACAGATCCCTTCAAGCACCACCTGGGCTGTGATTCTGTGAATTTGGATTTGAGAAGGGTTTTATCACTTTCAGCTTCCCCTGAAACTACTTCATCTTTGTAGGGAGCAGATGCTCAGCCCTGCTGATATATGGCTGAAACATATGGCTGTGGCTCTTCAAGTTAGGAAAGATATAAATAAAATATGCATGACTTGAAATAATACCATACAACACTATATATAGAGCTGTCTTAGAAAATGTTCAAATTAGGATGGCTATATGTTTATTAAAAGAAAAAAGAGAGAGAGAATATTGTAATATTGATGTGCCACAGGGAAAGAAAGAAGATAGTTTAGTATTGGGTGAAAGTCCATACCAACACCTTGTCTGCCTGCAACAGCCTGATCCTAAAAAGACCTCAAAAGATGTAAAATCTTGGGTAGTGGTACACATTTCTTAAGATCTGTCAGCAGGGAATATGCCAAAAATCCCAGCTGTTCTATAAAAGTATTTGTGAATTGCTTCATCAAAATAGAAATTTAGTCCTTAGACTAGAAATGAAAAATTATCTTTTAAAATCCAAAGGTATATTAAGAAAGAAAGTAAAAGCTATGATCTTTTTTCCTAAGGTAGATGTTAATGCAAACATTGCTTTAGAAATAGTTGAAAAATGCACTCAGATGTCATGGTCAATTCAAATCCTTTTTATTAGAAGTAGCTTTGCAGCTGTCTCTAGCATCTGTTGGCTCAGGTAGCAGGAAGAGTCTGCGAGTTGGTTCATCACCTTAGTACATAATGTAAAATGTCTATGATGCTAACACAATTTTTTCAAGTGATAGGATCATATTATATTTTTTTTTTAACAGGAATCAATTAAAATACCTGCCAAGAAATCCAAGAAAAAGCCAAGCAAAAAAAGGCTTAGATTAGAAATTAGGAAGAAACTAAGTGAGGGTGGTGAGGCCCTGGAACAGGTTGCCCAGAGAAGCTGTAGCTGCCCCATCCCTGGAAGTGTTCAAGGCCAGGTTGGATGGGGCTCTGAGCAATCTGGTCTAGTGGAAGGTGTCCCTGCCCATGGCAGGGGGGTGGAACTAAATCATCTTTAACGTCCCTTCTAATCCAAACATTCTATGATCCCATGAAATCATCACAACTCTCTTCCAGATAGAGAAAAAGTAACATAGACCTTTCCTTGAAAGAATGGGTAGTGATCTCAATGCATTTTCAGCACCAGGAAAAAATAGCAGTGTGTTACTTTCTATTTTTGCAGCTAGACATAATTATAACATACATTAGATTAATTATTTTGGGCCATAAAGATCTTGGAAAACTGGCTGCTTTTTTATTAATATTCTGGCCTTGCATGCTTGAGCTTGATTTGATATGAAGGGAGGGAGCAAGAGAAGGCCTTTGCTCTGATTCTCAGTGTGACCAAGGTGGGAAATAGGGAGCACTGGAAAACAAGTTCAGTGCATCTTCACCACCAATTACAAGCAGTCAGAGGAGACTTGTATACTGGCTGTAGTTATGTGGAAATTCTTGATTGTTATAAAATGAGAAGCAGGGTCACATTTACCTACTGCATTTGTCTTTGTTTTCTATCAAAACAAACTCAGTATCCTAAATATATTACAGCACACACATCTATTTGGAGCCTAGAAAGATTTCTTTCTCTGGAAGTAAAGACTGTTCTCACAGCATCTCTCACATTTGCAGATAACAGTCAGAAGGTCCATACACTTTTTCCACTGTAAAAAGTAAGGTATATAGCTTCTCATATTCACAAAAAGAGAGAATGGGTATTTAAAATGTTTACATTCTCCTGGTTATTACAAATAGTAATTAAATAGAAATAAATATATAGCAATATAATTAAGTATAAAAATTCTTCAAGTCACAGAAGCATTTAGGCTGGAAAAGACTTTTAAGATCATCCAGTCCAACTGTTAATCCACCACTAAACCATTTCCCTAAGTGCCCCAGCTACATGACTCCTAAATGGCTTCAGGCATGGTGACTCAATCCTTCCCTGGGCAGCCTATTCCAGTGCTTACAACCCTTTCCATGAAGAAAGTTTCCCTCATACCAGATCTAAAACACCCCTGGCACAACCTGAGGCCACTTCCTCTTGTTCTACTGCTAGTTACTTCGGAGAAGATACCAAACCCCCACCTCACTACAAACTCATTTTAGGTAGAGGGCTGAAATAGTTATATAATTATATAAATTGTATTAATTATTAAAATTAGTAGAAATAGTTCAGAAAACAACACAGATAAAGTGCAGTAACAAAAGTAAATAAATATTTATTGAGAGGGAGGAAAGAATACAGGGTTAGAAAGTAGTGTTTCTTCCCTGGAAGGCTAAATTAATGAAACAGTTTAAGAATCATCCATCCTTTCATCTGTCACTGTCGTTGAATGTGGGTCAGTTTTAAACTGGGTTAGAACATAACTCTGTTTCCCACTGCACATTCTGGTTTGTGATCTCAGAAACCCTTAAGTGAAGCCCAAGTGAGTAAGATTTGCATACACTTTCAGCGACTTCTCAAGAGTCTCTTTCTTTCCTACCCATATTTAGGTGATTCTCTACAACATACTCAACTTATTTCTAAAGCTCAATCAAGTAATCAGGGCCTCCCAGAAAAAAATGTCATATACTTCTAGAAAATACCCAACATACATGATACTATACTGCACTGAGAAGTGAACTAGCAAATTCCTCTGGCCAGGGTGCATTTTACAAACGTAGGAGCCATTTCTATAATGCAATGGGATGAGGTAAGTCCCTGTGGCACATGTGATGCTCAGGCTGAGCATGTGGCCCAAGAAGGCTCCAGATTGCATCCAGATTTGTAGCTGCGTATCCTTTTTTGATTATGATTCAATGAATCTCACATCAACACTATATCTGTAATAGCCAACATCGACAAAATGTGTCACTTCACAGAAAGTTCTGAAAACCCAGTTTTTATGGGATTTTAAAAAAAAACAAAAAAAGTTTTTAAACTCCAGATTTTCCTACAGAGGAGGAATTATATTTTGATCACAAAGGCCTAAAGCAAATATAAAGATTTTTTAATTTTATTGCTCTGTTATGGGCTTGTGATATGCTGATTCCTAAAGATAAAAAAAGTACCTCTGAAGTCAGTATATTACCTAGTAAACAACCTTTCACTTGCTTTCCTTGGCTTACTTCTTACAATCTCCAAAACCACTTAAAGAACTTTCTTAATTTAAATAAAGCTCAAGGTGGTAAGGTTTACAGGGTTCTCTCCAACATAGCTGGAGATGGTACCTTTGTTCAAACACTCATTAACAAGGAACCAATCAAATAAAAAACATACTTAGATGACAGAAACCAAAGAAACATCAATGTCTTGTCTACACAAACTTCTACCAGAGAGTGCTCCTGTAAGGTTCTTGGTTCCACTCCAGCTGCTACATTTCAATAAATAAAAAGTCCTTATAATGCAATTTGCAGCAGAAGCTGAAAATGCTCACCCTTAGTCTGGCTGTCTTCAGTGTGGAGTAGAGATGTTAACCATGGCTACGCTGAATAAAGATCAGATCCTTAACCTAGTGTACACTGTCAAGATGGACAGGTTTTCTATAACTAAGAGATTTTTGAAGAAATAACCCAAACCATTAAATTAAAAGTCTGGTTCATTAAGTTTTTTCAATGACAATTAAGATGACTCTCTTTTAAAGGGTTATTGTTTTGGGCTCCTTTTTGCACAGAATATATAAGCATCCCTTCCTATTAAAAAAATGGAAATACTGCTAAAATACTTTTAGCAGTATTTTATTTGCTTTTCTAATGTATTTATTAATATAGAATCACTCTTCAGAGTACCTTATCAATGACTTAACAATATATGTCAAATATCACTTGAAATCAAAACTGAGGAAGATACTATAAAACAAATATATCTCAGACAAATGTACTATAAAATAAATATATCTCCTCTCTAACTTAGCTTGATTGTTCAGGTCTTATTTTAAGGTTATATGAGAGAGAGGACAGAGTTCTCTCTCCTGGGAGGTGTTGGTTTGCTTTACTACTGATCCCTGCTCAGACATGTGCATGAAGATAACATTAATTTGTGGAAGAAACTCTCCAAATCTGGTTCTTGATTCTTGCCTTTCTCCCTCCCTACACAAGCTTCAGCCACGACGCTGCTCAGGTGAGGTTCTGAAGCTACACTGAGGCATTGTATTTGATTAAATAAATGCATAGTACAGAGTTCTTGAGGAGCACTCAAACTGTCCTAAAATTTAGTGCTGTTTATGACAAATATCCATCAGCATCCTGCTACATTCCTGCCACACGATACCTGTCAGCATGTTCAAAGTGAAAAATCAGCTTGTAAAAAAAAAAAAAAGTTTAAATTTTTGAAAGAAATTGGTATGCACCTCATCCGGCAGAGGGTGAAGAAAGTAATCCTTTTTGTGCAGAGTATGACATCCTTATTACAGGGAGGGATGCAATAGGGAGGGTGCACAGAAGAAGTGAGTCAGCACATTAAACATACAAAACAGGAGTGTTATCAGAGTATTTCACCTTTTGCATACTAGGGGTCATTGCACTTTAGTTGAAGTGATAATACTGCAGGACTCCTGGGTACAGCTTGTATCTGAAGTGAAAGTGGTTTTTCTACTATTCATGTATGTTAAAAAAGGGTGCTTCTGTTGATCAACTAGGAATAATTTAGGACAGTAAGAATTGCTGGGTATTAAAAAGAACTTCTATCTTCTCTCTCTGGTTTGCAGTATTTAACTTTTCCCTATAAAAGCATTCTTTATCAGACAGAAGTGAGGTGTTAATACCAACAGATTTTCTTATCATGATGCATGTCTTGTTATCCAAAATATTGCCTGAATTTATATTATGATGGAGAAGAAGGCTCAGGATCTAAGTCTTCAGATCTTCTTTTATCTACTGCAGTAGATTTTAAAAGTCACATGCATTGTGCATGTTGAATATATTGAACAGGGGAATGTTCTCTCTTTAAGAGAAAAAGATGTTATCAATACTGTAGGAGATGCCAGAAAGAATAAGGTCTCTCTTGACGAACACGTATTTGAGGACATGAGGTTCTCTATAGATAATTATCAACATAGAGTGGGGAATTATCATGATCATTTAGAATAAGCACAGTAATAGGTGTGGCAGAGCTTTTTAAAGCCTTCCTTACCAGCTTCTCTTCCTACCCTCTGGAAGTACTGTCGAGAATGAAGTGATTCTCATTGTAGTAATGAATCTACTATTAATTACAAATTTTATAGACAACTTACTGAAATCACATCACATTTTTAAAGGCAGTGATACCCTGGAGAAAAGTGTTGAAGGTTAAGTTATTTACAAAATATGAAAACAAAAGTATTGCTAGTTTCATATATTCCATAAAAGATACATACTACTAATTTTTTAGTTTAAACTTGCCTCTTAAAAAATTATTAAGAACAATTCCTATTATTTGTGGAACAGGAAAATTATCTGTGGTGATCTCAGAGCACATTCTGACATCTAGTAGCTTTTAAGAAAAATAACAAAACCAGAAGTTTCACACTCAAGGAAAGAAACATTTTTAACAGTTCTTGCTCTTCATATACAAACTCTACTCAGTGATAAGAAGATTACAGAAAAAAAATAAAAGAGGATATTGAGCAAGCTGCCTGCTGAACAGCTTTTAATTCTTCATGTAAGCAACATGATGCAAACATTTGAAAAGCTACTTAATTTTAGGGGCAAAGACATCAAGCACAGAAGGTCCATGTAAACCTTATCATTGCCAAGTTTAGAAAAATGAGGACAGCATGCAAGTTTACAGGCAATGAAGGATTTCACTGGCAGCAGGACAGTTTGCAGATGGGTTTAAACACTAATATTGGAAGGAAGAGATTTAAAATTTTGAAACTAAGGAAGAAGAAAAGGTCTTTCTTCATTTCATTCTCTTCTCCCTGAGGCTTCCCTCTTCTGGCCTTTTCAATCTCCCTTTGTTCCAAGACTGCTTCAGATGGGAGCAAGAGGGAAAGGAAAGCCTGTTTAACTAGCAGAGAGCACAGTGCCATCTTTCCCCATGCAGGAAGAGGCTCTCACATCTTCTCTCAGTTGGCTCAGTCATTTGTGAGATGTTTGCCAGGCTCTCTCCTAGGTGCTCTGAACAAATGCTGCAGCACTCTGGGGGAACATTCAATATGAATGGGGCAAGAGAACGTGCAGAACAATTTCTAACACTTTCCTGGGGAAAGCACTTTATTTTATCTGTTTTCATCTGAAAACAGCAAGAGATCACTCCACCAGAAAAATATTCCTGAATTTCATTAGCATAGCTAGGGATTTCCAGCTGGGTACCAACTGGTACGACTTATATCCATGTATATATTTTCTGCCGTATGTCAAGGAGTTGGCTGTATCTTGGGAACATTGTAGTTCTGGCTGATTCAGCACAGCCAAAAATCTGCAGCCAAGCATTCAGTAATAGGGGCTTAGAGCAGGGAATAAGGATTTACAAGTCAGTCATTTTTTATTTGTAAAGGTAAAGAAAGTCATTGGCTTATGAATGTCAGATCAACTGAAGTTCCCATATGATTTCTTGCTCATATAGGATAATAAAAATACATCTCCAGTTACAGAGAAATGCACAATAACTCCACAAAAAATGTGGCTTTATTTGCAGACCTAAAAATAATTTTGTAATTATTTTCCAAATATATAAGATTTAAATTTATTTTGCTAACAAAATAAGTAATAAAAAGAAAGATAGGATTTATCTGTCTACAGCATATTATCTGTAATGTTTTCCCATGATAGAACTATTTCCACAGCTTGAGGTCTGAGATCTTTCTTGTTATAGTTCAGAGAAAGTGTGGAATTGCAAAACATATCCTAAATATTTATAAAATGGAGCAATGGCATGGAACATGAAACACCAAAATCTTTAGAGTGTCTACTATGCTCAGCATTTGGTAAGTCAACGCTTAGTACTTCACATACGACAGCATTATAGGTGATTTTTCTGAGAAAATAAAGATACAAAGGAGGAATTATAGGCCTCTACAAACTATGTCATATTAAAACTGAGATTTAAGACCAACCTAAAGAAGCAGCTTTGGGTTCAGTATCTAACATTACCAGAAAAGTGAAGTTCCCATGAAGCAGTGCTCTGTCACCATGGCAACCTTGCAAGGTAGCACAAAAGGGTTCATCTTTATGCAACGCAGTTTTATAAAATCCATCATCCTAAATGTGACAGCATGTACGATCTTGTGGGTCTGCTGTGACACCACAATGCATAGGAGTTATTAAATATAACCAATGCCTCATTTATTACCAGTCAAAGGAGCTACCTTTTAAATGCAAATGTTGAAAATTAAAATGAAGGGTTTAATCAATAAAGCTCCCCAACCCTAAATTACCATGGGGAGAGTAACAATATGGGCTTGCCGACATTGTGTTTTAAAATATTAATACCAAGAGCTGTGCTTATTTTTGACAACTGTAACATGACCTTTAGAAGTGAAAGTAATAAAAACAGTATGACCACTATTTTTTGAAATAAAACCCTGTAATCTCAAAGCATAAAAGATATACTAATGAGTGATTACAAAGGGGATTACAGTGCAGCCTAGTGAGTATATCTTTAACAATTCACAAGGCACTGCTTTTACCACATAAATATAATTTATTATACTTAAAACCTGCTTGAGAGCAAGGTTACCTGGCAAAACTGCAGCAGGTGCTCCAGGTTAATTTGATTCAAGTTATTTTCTGCAGAATGTCTAATTGTGAATGGCTCTGCCTATTGATCTCTTGCCAAGATCAATAAATTTTTTTCATCTCTGTGAAGCACACAGGGAGAAGAAAGAAAAAAAAGGCTTAAAATAGATTTCTTGCACAGCGGATGGTATCTTTTTTTTTCTTTTCCCCCAAATGTCATTCTTATTGTGAAAAATCATACAAAAAAATTCTAGAAGGGAATTAAACTAAAGCATGCAAACTGTAATGAATCATAAACTTTCAAATACTGTGATGAGGTCTTATTTTTCCTAATGTTTGTTTGGCTTTTTTTTTCATACAGCATATATAAATCTAGAGAAAGATATTTTAAATGACCTTTAGGATGTCAGAACACGCACGATATTGGCTTAGTGAATGTAAAGAAAACTCACAACCTTCTCATGAAATTGCACCATAAATTGAACATTTTCTTTTTTTTCCCCTTATTAGGGTATAAGCTCATGAACTCAGGCTCGGAGTCAGTAATAGAAATATACACTCAGATGCAGCTTGGTTTCAAAGGTTTTGTTTGTAGGTTAGTGTGACTAACAGTCACGTCTCTCAAGCAAATGTCTTTGTGTGTCACCAATACAATTCATATTCTTCAGAAATAACCAAGGTTTTGAGAATACTTAGACTAGGGAAGGCATAAATGTGCTTTTCAAATAAGTATAGAATATAGTCGTGTTAAGGGCAGAAACTAAAATCAGGATTATCTGCAGAACCATCTTCTCATGTAAGTGCTTTTTGA
The DNA here is from genome assembly GCF_020740725.1 of Corvus hawaiiensis. Taxonomy (NCBI): domain Eukaryota; kingdom Metazoa; phylum Chordata; class Aves; order Passeriformes; family Corvidae; genus Corvus; species Corvus hawaiiensis. The sequence continues at coordinate 101,609,807 of NC_063215.1, read as the reverse complement.
ATTCCAAGAGAACACGTAAGGGAGGGAAAAAATGATACGAATGCTATGCCATGTGTCATAAGGACAGGACAGCACTTTTCCAGCTTTCCTACTCCTTTTCACAGGAGTCTGATGACAGAAAAAGGACTATTAACACAGGTTAGCCAGGTTTCTGGGACTTACCCCAGCAGGAAAGAAAGCCCTGCATTGCACACAGCTGGCAAATAGGCTCCCTGGCACCACTTCACATGACTCTGCCACAATGAAGAACCTCCCTCAAGCAGCACTGTTTCCCATAAATCCTTTGATGGGGTAATGGGACATTTGAAGTTACATCATTTTTCATGAGTACTTCTGAGGTGGCCTGAAATCCAACAGCCACTGAATTAGATCCTTGCTGCTGGTAGAATTTATGAAACAGTTTAAGTTTTCATAAAATATACCCACTGGCTCTTTTGCCCCTTTCTTGCTCTCTGATTGCTCACATGAACATAGAGTTTTATAAATCTTCAATGTGACTATGAGCAATGGAAAAAAATCTTCAACAGAATGTAGAGAAAAATAACATAAGTAAATCTGTAAATGACATCCAGAGCCTTCCAGCCTTTCAGAGACAGCACCTTGAAAGGGGTATTGCTACTGACCTACCATCAGCATGCTGTGACTAAGATTTCATACTGAAGCAGTTGTAAATTAATCAAACAGTTCCTGGTCCTCCCCCAGAGCAAAATTGAATGGGGAGCAGATAAATGTCAAATACAGCAATTTGGCTTTAGGTTGCAAGCCCTAAGGCATATTTTATTATTCCCATGCCTGAAGATCAAACTATTCAGACATCAAAACCACCTATTTCTTCTTGTAAAAATAATCTCTTTAAAAACAAAGATTATTCATATGAAGTGTAATAGTTAGAGGTTTATATTTATATTTTACAGCAAACCAAACCCAGAAAAATGTTTAAAATCTACTTAGCACACCTATGCTTTTCCTTGCATCATACAACAGAGCCATGTTTGATTGACTACAAATTTTATCAGTAAGAGAACATGATGAAAAACAGAATCAATGGTCAGAAGAGTCTGAGCAATTTTATCTTAACAACAGCCTATTCCCAGCCCTGTAAACAATTTTTTCTTAGCATTGCTCATATTAAAACTGCATCTTAAATAATACAGTATTGTATGCTCATCTGTGTTATAATCTTAATACAATAATCAACACTAACTGCTTACCACCTTTGATTCAGAAATTATTTTTAATACTTGTGGAACTTGATATTTTCACAATATAATCTAATTTATTCTCTGCCATTAATTTATGACCTAGTTTATTTTTGTGATGGGGATAGTTTCTGCATGCTTGTCCAAATAGTTGAGTGTTAAATAGTAATTTCCTTCCTATATATTTCACATATTAAAAAAAATAGAGAAAGTTTAGAATAATTCTTTTAAATTTCTGTAAGATGTAGGATTTTAAGTTATCAAAAATAATAAGGCTGAACTGCCAACCTCATTTTAACCAAGAAGAATTTTGCAATAGACTTCAATAAGGCTGGGATATTGCCCTTACAGACCTTAACTAATAAACAAGTTCACAGACAAATTATTGATTAAAAGTAGAGTTAAGATTACTCCATAAAGCTGAGAGAGAAAAAATGTCAATATATTTAAAGTTTTGATGTGTCTGAGTAATCTGATTTTAAATTGGTTAATTCAATTAAAAGCTTCAAAAAGGAATTTATACAAACACAAAATTAGTGACTGAGTTTCACACTATTCAATCTACTGCTTTTTCACACATCAATTTATTATAAACATTTAAATCCCCTACACTTTTATAAATTATACCAAAAATTAAAGTGTATTTTAATGACATAATCTGCCATAAAAGTCTTCCATTAAAGCCTGAAGTTAAAAACATTGCTTCAGCAGCTTTTGACTATTTCAAGGCATAGATTGAGGGATGTGTATTTTAATTTCTTAGAAGTGGAGAACAAAGAATGCCCCATGTAAGAGAGATGGATCATGGCAAAGCAGTACTGCAAGTTAAAAAAAAAACCCAAACAATATTGAATCAATAGTAATATTAGCTATATTGATTACCCTTTTCATTACTATCATTCTGAACACAAAACAAATTTGTGCCACATCAGCCTGCCAATAATATCTGTGGGCTGCATGAAGGTGAGCAGGTGGGACCTTTCTCCATTTTCCTACGAGTAACTCAATTGCAGCACTCTCAATTTACCACATAAGCAGATTAGTAGCTTGTTTCATGACAGAATATTGGCTTTTCTAGAGTTATATCCAATTCCTTTACAGTAAATATTACCACTGTCTACTCTCTTACATATTTAGAGCAATTAGTTGTTAATACCAAGGGATGGACTATGAAAACTTTTCTCACTGTGAAGAAACCACTGCTCACATATCTGTGCCACAAAACTGCTCTGCCAGCTCGGAATTCACCACAGAGGAATTCACCACTAGTGATCTCCAGCATCTTTAGCCTATTGAGGACTCCTTCTTAGCAGAAAGGTGCCATTTGAAATTAGTAGTCCATCCTTGACAGCCTCTTTCATTGCTTGACCACAACGGACTTACTGCCTGACATGTCTTCTCCTGTACTTCCAGCGCCACCCTCCTGGACTTTACACTCATCCTGCTTGGCAACTGGCAGTAGCTGCAGAAAAATCTGGCTGCAGATTTAATAAAGCATTAAATTTAATAACTCTGTGAAATTTCATTCTGTACCATGCTGGCAGGTTGAAACCTTGTTTATCAGTGTGGGGGCATTTCCTGCAGCTGAACAGTAAGACCTGGATATAAGGCATCAATTGTTTTGTCCTTCCCTCCAAAAAAAACCCACAGAATAGTAGAACTTCCATGGAAGATTCCAAAGAAGTAAAACTGTGGAAAAAATATTGGTTTTGCAATCTCTGTCCTTATTTTAATACATAAAGCCCATTGAAAAATCATTGAATTGTTCAGGTTGGAAAAGACATCTAAGATCATCATCCAGCTGTTGACCACCATCAACATTTATGTGCATTCTTTCTCTAAGACAACTGAAATCAAGATAACAACATAAGTAATTTCATAATAAGAGGTAGAATTATCATACAAAAAGGTAGTTATCTGCGGACATTTGATAATGTAATTCATATGCAAATTCTCAATAGACTTCTAAGGAGTTTTCCCTCAATCCTACCTTGTGTACTAACAATTGTTTTACTTAAGGAAGCTATTAAATCATTGAAAGTTGATCTGTAGTTCTAGAAACTCAGCTTCTAACATTTGCAGAAGGCTGCATTTGATAGCTAAAATGGAACCTCAGACTTTTCATTACAAGATGATATGCCAAGCTCAATGCATTGGATAGCACCTCATTCAGCACACCTCAATTTTCACACTTTCATTGACTTTTATAACAGCAGATGGGTCCTGAGCCTCTGAGTTCTGGAAGGGAAATCATTTTACACCCCATATATTCTAGGCTGATCAAAACCTTAAATCTTTTCTGAGTGCATCTCAGTCAGTAACAATAAAAGATTTGCGTATGTGAGATTGCACCATGCTGGTGATTCTGCTGTGTGTTGTGAATCAACCTGTTTTATGGAAGTGACTCTGCTCTCCATGCTTAAGGAAGGCTCCAGGCTCCAGCTCAGCCCAATTCCTAGCTTTGGGATTAGCTATGATGCAAAGATTCTACATATTGCTTTAACCTTCTTCTGTTTAGACCTTCTTTCCAGACCCTTAATAGGCAAGAAAAGGAGGCCAAAGGTCTAATAAAGACCTTGCCCAGTATTTACAGACTAATCAAATGGTAATATATCTCACACTTTAATGAGTTACTTAAATCAGGTTAAGAGTCTATAACCGTCATTACAATTACAGACGCATATTTTTTGAGCTACTTTAAAATAAAATGGTTTAAAATAATAGAGTTCAAAGCAACAAACAAAAGGTACAAGTTGCCAAAAAATGCCACAGAGCTGTGGCCATGGGTGTGCATTCTTAACGTTGTCACGTTGGAACGCCAAAATTGAGAAGTAAGCAAATTACAAACGTAGATTTTGATAAGCACTTTTTAGATCTCACAACCTTTACTCAGCAACCTCACAGTTTTCACTTTGACAGTACTAAAATTCCCACAGCACCCAAAGGCATTTTATATTTCCCCTTCTACTGCAGAACAAGCCTGTGTGCTGAGGTGAGGACTGTGCATTCTGGTGGGCAGGATTTCTCCAACCCTTTGGTAAGATCTCTGTTATCATTGCAAGGCTTAGGTCCCCTTTGTAGAGCTGGCCTTCAGTATGAAAAGATTTTTTTTTTTTCCTGCAAAATTAATGGTAAGAAAGATTGACTGCCTCTGGATGTATAATTCAATTTGAAGTATCTGAAAAATGTTACTGAAAATCACCTCTATTTGCCAAAAGCTGACAAGCTATTTGCACAAAACCATGGAAAGAATTCTGGGAGATGTCAATAATGAATAGGATAAATGTTCTCAATCTTGATAACTAAAGGGAGTTTGCTGATAAATTTTGAATGCCCTCAGCATGCTCTAGAATCATGGTATATAGATATTGCTCCTGGATTTATTTAAAAAAAAGGAGTTCTGAAAAAGGGCTACTTTTGTTTCAGATTATTTGACATTTTAGTGCATGTAAGTAATGACTGAATGTATGTAGTGTCTGTATGTTATTTCCTCGTAAAATGTTTAGATTTAAGAAATAGTGAAGGTTTTTGGGGTTTCTTTTCTTTTTCCATGTTTAGATATAAAAAAATTCAACACATTTCTTTAGGGGAAACACAAATGTTTGGACACCATATTCAGGCACATTATTAAATAATAACATATATTCTACCTAGTTGCTTCTCTCCACTCTATTTTCTTATACATTTATATTTCACCTTAGACTCGAAGCATTTTTGCTTCAAGGTCTTTTAAACTATAATAATAATGTGGTTTTGAAATAGTCATCTAGAATACCTAGTAGCATATGTAAGAGTTAAGTATCTTTTCCTACTTTTAAAAGGCTATAACAAAATGTTTATGTTCTGGAGAATCAGAGGTTATTTGATCTATTTACCTTTATTTAAGGCTAAGATACACAAAACATAATAAAAATTTTAGTGGAAATGGACAGAAGATCTATTTACATGTCATCGGTAAAAAAGGTATGAAGTAAAACTGGGTTTGACTGACCCCACTTGCTGATTTCAGAGGCAAAATTCTTTCTGCTGTCTTATGCGGTTTTTTTGCTTATTGCTTCCTTCTTTTGCCACCATTTTCACCTCCTTGATTATGTGAGAGCACTCTGCTACTCAGTTTTGCCCCAGGACCTAATCTGGTTAGGCAAATATTATAGACCTCTGCTTAAGACCTAGAGGTCTTCAGTTTTTGTCTTCAATAACCTTCCTCTTGATACAGATCTACTTCATAACACCCTTCTTCTCAAGGTCTCTTTTAAGACCTTGGTCTTAAATCATCTATGCTAAGGTACATACAGCTCTTTTTAATTCACTGTATTTGCAAAGATTCTTTGCTGATGTGCAGGTGATCAAATGAAGTCTATAGCCTAAATATTTAATACTACTTTCAGAGATAGGAATTAAAATACAGTAATGAGGGGAGGAGAATGGTTGAAGGAAGCCTTTCTCTCTCGAAAAATGTTGTCATGAACTTAATATTAAGTAATTTTGTTATCAAATCAATTATGAAAATTGAAGATATGGAAGCGTTGAAGTGCCTTTGACAGAAATGTAGCATTGTTGAATTCTGATCACACATCAAAAGTGACAGAAATGCATAAGCAGGGTTCTTCTTTTTAAAGACTAAATGAACAACCAGAGAGCTTGCACAAGGCACATCTTCCACGTCTCTCAAGCAGTTTTCTATACATTCTCAAGCCAAGCCAGGATCAAGGACTGCTAGGTCTGGGTTTTCCACTTCTAAATTGTGATCCACTCCCACAGCAACGTCTCTTTTGCCTTCACATTCTTCTAAACTTCTCCCTTTCCTGACCCTTGGAATATAAGTAACGAAGTGGATGAGGGGTTGGCTTTATTCAAGGTTTTATTGGAGTCTACTGAGGATTGGAACAGTCAGTCCTAGGAGAAAACACTTGGCAGGAAATAGCTATGGTATTTTAAAAATTTGGGAGCTGTTACCTTACCTTTCTCCTAGCAACAGGGGCACACCGTCAGTAGGAGAAAAGAATGGAATAATAAAATCTTTTATACCTGTACTTCTATGGTTCTTCAGAACATTCCTGCCTTCTTTGAGACTTCACAAACACAGGTAATTTTCAGATCTGTCTAGAACCAGATTTAAAGGTCAGGACACTGAAGTTTCCCCATGTAGTTTTCTACTTAATGTCTTAGTTTTTCAGGGGAAAGTTTTGAATACAATAATCCAGAACAGGCTGCTCTGACTACCTTGTGCCAGAAGTCATTGTCCTCCCACGCTGCAAGCATCTCAGAGGTGCTACAGGTACTTAATTAGCAAAGAGCTTCACAAAAGAAAGCTCAGTGTTCACACTATAAGGAAAAACGTTGTCCTTCAGGAAAAAGGAGAGACAAGAGATGCATAAAGTTTTAGTGAAGTCCTTGTCAGCTTTACTCACCCTTTTTGTATTCTCTGAGCTTTCCACTTAGCATAAGAAAAAAAAACTTTCTTTCAGTCCATATTCACACTACTGCCTTGATCATAGGAAAACTGAACACCTTCAGTGCACGATAATTAAGTGCACCTGTTATCCAATTAGTATTTCATTGGTCTCCACACATGCAGTGGCTTTGTTCTCAGACCACAGAAACCCTGTTTATGACTCAGTTTAAAAAAAAACCCAAAACAACAATCAACAACAAAACCCAAAAAACAACCCCAAAACCAAAACAAAGCAGAAGGAAAAAAAGCCCAAATGCAACTTGCATAGCCTCTAAGAAAAGCTGAAATATAGAAAGAAATAATGCTAATTTATGTAACAATACACACCTATCAACAAAATTCAAATTTTCTCCTCTTTCTTCATGGCTCTGTGTTTCTGCTGATAAATTTCTCTTCCCAAACCATCCCAGATTGCACTAATGTCTGCTTGGTTTCATTCTTAGTGCCTGTTTACAGACAAACCCACTACAATAAGCTCGAACACTGAAGCAGTCAGGGGTGTTCCATGCAGAGTTACTAAAACCAAATTAATCTAGATTTTGAATCAGACACGTTCTGCAGTACTGGAAAGCAGTTTTTTCAAATAACATGCCTGGCCACATCAACAGTCATGACCACACTTCGCAGATAAACATCTGCTGAAACTGTCAGCAGATGTGCCATGGGCAAAATAGGAATTGAGAACCGTTTTTTGAGAAAGGAAGTTCATGCTTTAACTGCCAATTAGGTTTTCCTCAGTTCTTTAGCATAATGACAGACATTGAGCAACGATGAACGCATCAGGCCTTCATCAGTTCTCCCTAAACAATCTCTCTTGTAAACAGGAAAAAAAATTGTGTGGTGCTTTTCTCCAATGTACTCATTTATGTGAATTTGAATATTATAATCCAACATAAATTATACAAAACGACCTAATTATAACTGCTGGAGGGTCTAGGGTTGTTTTTTGTTGGCTTATCTACATTTTGGTTTGCTTTTTGCTGTCAATTCCTCTGTATCAGCCTTCAAACATATGATAGCATCCTTGTAGCGACATTTTAATATGCCCTGTTCTCAAACACTCTTCAAAAATTAATTCTCTGAGAATACCAGATGCTTCCAGTTGTGAGGGATGACACTGAGACCAAGCAGGAAGCTGCTCAGAGAATTTCTAAAGTGCCCACGCTGACTGTGCAGCAGCACAAGAGGAACCAGGGGCATGGATTTGCCACGTATTTGAAGCCTGTTCCTCTGTAAGACACCAGTATGGCTTGAACACAATCCAAAGGCACGGAAAAATTGCACTCAGCTTTTCCTTAGGTGATGATGTCCAGTTTGCCATTCCCCTATGGCTTTTCCCAACAGAGTAAGTTCACTGACGGCTGTATAAGTACCAGCTTCATTAAGGACACAGAGGTAGATTAGAAAACAAGGACAGATGTGCCAAAAGAGAGGCTTCCTCTTAACTACACATAGAGATGCTTCCATGCATAAAATAATAAGGAAAAAAATGTAGGAGAGACTTTTTTTCCCCTATCCAAGTGAATATGCTTTTGCATTTTCCCCAATGACAAAAATTCAGTTTCTTGTACATATATTTGACCCATTGTATTAACAAATTGTCAAACAATAAGATGTTCAAAACTCAGACACTGTTAAGCCTACAAGGTATGTAGCTGAACACCAGTAATGAGGCATAGAAGATATACCTCAAAAATTGGTTTTCTTTCTCCTCCTCTCTGATAGTTAACATGTATTATCAGGGAAAGGTCTGGAATTCTTTTAAACTAGAAATATTCTAACTTCATTGAATTAAATAACTCCTTAATTTTTTTCACATGTTCTGGGAGAAACTACATAGTCCCATTTGTCTTCTTGAATTTTAGCAAATAACAGGATCTTTTCCTGCCTCCAGTAAAACTGAACATTAAGAAAGTATTTGAAGTCTTCATGAATAAAGATAATTCTGATGTAGAATAATAAGTCCTTCAGTAAAGTAGCCTATGATTCCATCCTCTCCTTTTGTGTGAGCATATTGCAAGTAAAGAAGACTACTTAATTCTCAATGAATATAAATTTGAATAGTGAGGTTCAAAGAGAAACTAAATATTAGAACACTATGTTCAGTCTTTAAATGAAAAGACTCTGGGTCTTATAAGTTTGAATATTTCTTCTGTCTAATTCAGAGCACTCTTATGGGACTGTTACCCTCTAGTTTATAACATTTCCTAGATTAGATCACAATTTCTATTCCTCATTTAATTTGTCAGCTTTATATATGCGTTTTTCCCTGTATAAAAGGGCAGAAATGGACAGCTCCAGTTTTGCTGCACAAATAATTCACTACAATATTTTGCCCAGGGTTTATCTGGTGTAGCAGTCACTGCATGACACGGTAAGCTCATTTCTTACAGTATAACTTGAAGATCTCCACAACCTGTTGCAAACGTGTTATGAGAACCTGTATAAAGTAAAAATACTGACTGGCATAATGCTCCTGAAAATGAGATTAACTGCAGTATTCAATTTAAAGTATTCAAAATAAATAACTGCAGCAAAGTGCTGAAGTTTGAGAAAGATTAATCTCCCTTTGATTCAGACTTCCATATATGTTTGAGGTTTTCCCATGAAGGTGTTTCAGTTTTCATGTTACATCCTGGCTTAAGGGAATGCTTTGAATGTTTTTTCCAGTTAGTCTGTAAGGGCTTGACTTGGGGGAGCTCAGCGATACATAATTCCATCTACACAGGAAACACCATAAAAGTGTCACTAATAAAGTAAAACTGGTGTGGCTCTTTTAATGTCTGACAATTTTCTTACATGTTACAATAGTAATTTTTCTATTCTGTGTGATTCATAGGCTTCAAGGCCAGAAAGGTTGTTTTTGATTATCTAGTCTCATTTCCTGCATAATACAAATTACAGGCTGTCAGCTAGTACATGAGAGACCTCCTCTTTAAGCAGTTTAATGGCTAAGAACCTAGGAAATGTATTTTTAGACTTTCTGAAGCCTGCTCTTCTGACTTGGGTCTCAAGAGTATGCCAACTAGGTAGAGGAGTATAGGCACATTCTTGCCTCCCAAGGTGGATAATTAGCATGACCTAGATATATGTACATTTCTGAGAGTTATATGTACTTATTAAAAGCTATAGGGCTGATATACAGATCTTTTAGGTGTTTTGAAAAGGAAAATATTAATTAAACTTTCATTTTGCTTTTATAACAGTTCAATAAGTGCAGAGCTCTCAAAAACCCATTTCTTTAACATGCCTATTCATTTCAGGGACAACCAAAATGAATAGTCTTGTTAGCAAGGTGTAACTCAATCAGCTATTTTAGAACACTGGATAAATACCAAATATATGTGTTTTCCTGGAAGAGAGAATAAATGACACATAATGACACGTGAGTAATTTTTATTACATATTTGTCATTATAGAAAGCATTGTAAAACCTGAGATAGAGCTGTTTCTGAGAGGCAAACTGATGAAGTACAGCAGGTTATATTTACCTGCTTATGTGACTATGTCCTGAATGCAGCTCCATGTATGTATGGTAAATGTGTATATGCTAATAAAAATTGTTGAGGAATTTGTCCTTTAGAATTGTGAATGACTTACTGTGTTTTACTCCATGTATTCAGTACTTTCCAATATTTTCAAAAGGAATACAGGGATTTATCCTCTTCACAGTAGCCTGAACAGCCCCCTTCTTTGCTCTGGGGAAGTATGTAGCAGTAGAATAACAGTGGGACTCAGGAAGCTTTATGTAATGCTCAGAATATAGATTTGCCATAGATATTTTCCTGTCTCATATAGGATGTCTGGATACATATAACAGTTCTATACAGATAAGTGTGCTGCACAAGAATCTTACAAAATTACTAATTTCCAAGTCTAACTTTGTTGGTCCAATCTTGCACTTAGATATTTTTACATTATTCTTTTCTGAAATATAAATTTTCTTCCAATATTATAATACAGTCACAGACAGTATTCTTATTTGAATAATTCACTGCAGAGAAATATAGAGGCAAAATTCTGCAAAGGACATTAAAAAATATCAGTGCATGATTGACACAGTCACAGCTGAATTTTCTGCATTTGAAGGTGCATAATGCTGTAAGAACTTAGAGGGATACCTGCAAAATTCATGGTTTGCACAAGCATTTGGATAAAATGAAAGCACCAGTTTTACTACTTGCACCACAATGATGTGGGGGTGTTCAGGTAAATGAAGGTTAAATTTAAAAAGAACCTTTTGAAATCTCCCATCACCTTTGTGATGATGTAAACATATACTAGTGTTACAGTTCAACATAACTACAGCCAAATGACTCTTCTAAAATTGAAAACTGCATAACATCTAGTCAGTAGTCGCAGTTATCAAATAGCCATTTAAATAAACATCCATTCATAATGCAAATAGCATTGTCAAACAGGCATTTGGCTTTAAAACTAATTTATGCTTTGTTTTGCACAGCTTCAATAGTAAAATCACGACTTGCAAACATAGTTTTCAAAGGTGATTTGCCTGTACAAGACTTTCATGGGGTTTTAAAAAAATTTCTTATGGACTTGGGGAAATGTACCTTGTAAGTACCTGGTGAGACCAAGTGCTTAAGCATAGCCATTAAATGAGAAAATCAAAAGACTAGCTTGTATTACCAGCAAAATGCCTGCAATGCCCTTTTTCTGAGATCAAAAGTACTTATCTGGCACCTTTTTGATATAATTCAGGTTCTTCCTAACAAAGAAACTCAGGTTCAATGAAGTAGGAAATCAGGTAAATTCTTCCTGACTTCTAGTCCTAGGGAGGGATGTTGCTGTTGGTTGGGAGTGGGGTCACTTCAGTACCAATGTAGCTGTCATCAGGAACCTCTCAGGTATTTTTTCAGCTAAAAAATGCTTCAAAAGCAGAATGTTAATGGTCACAGAAAGATATTTAGCTTCCTTTTTTTTAGGTGGATACTCCTGAAAATGGAATAACCATGGCTCACGACATGGAATTCAGGATGGACCTATTAGCTAAGGGTAACTCCAGCAAAAATTTTCCAGACTTATACTCACTTAATGATGAATTTTGCTTTCCAGGCAGACTCCCCTCTGTCTGAAGAACATGCAAAGGCAGATGAAAGGAATTAGACCCAGCTGCTTTTATTTCCTCCCACCCCCAATACAGAGAAGCTACTGAAGTCAATGCTGTGATGCCAACAGTGCCAGGTGTTCTGTGGTAGCCTCTTGTTATCCAAGGTTGCTTCTATACAGCTTTATTAGTTGCCAGTGAATCAGTCCAGATGCTTTCTTTCTTTAAAGAATAAATGTCTACTTTGAGTGGGAAAAAAAAATGCACCAGAACCTCTAAGTCATAGCAGCAAATTACAAAAACTGCCTTTAATGAAATGCAGTGCTGATCAGAAAATTGTTGTAAGTGGGTGCCAACAGAAAAAAACCCTTACCCTGAATATAGCTTTAATGAGGAAGAAAGGACTCCTTTCACTGGAACAAATTAATTCAATAAAAAGATGCAGTCATTTTTGTTTCCTCCCAAGTCTGGAAAAAAACATATCTGGATAACAGGTTGGTATCTATGAACTCCATTAAAAGAATGATGAAGGCAGAATTTCATAGCAAAGCCCACGTTCCATGCTCCACACTTGTTTCCTATGACAGTCTTCCCTTGTGCTCCTGAACTTCCCAGTTCATTGCACAATTTCACTGCTCTGCTTAATTGCTCTAGGTGGACCCTGAAGTACATATAGAAAGCTACCTTCAAGCAATTAAGAACATCAGGGTTATAGAAGGCTTTGAAAATCAGGAAAGAGGTACATTAGTAGTATCAGCGCAAATAATATTGTTTAATTAAAAGGGTTTAAAGACGACTGGATAATTCAAATTTCTGTCGTTTCTAAGTACTTCAGCATGTTATTGCCACCAAAGAAAATTCCTGTAAAGAATAGGTTAAAAAATTTGTACACAGCATTCTTATTTCTACAAGAACAATCGATTATGACCTGACTATTTAAATATTTATTTTCATTTCCTTTCCAGGGAGTCTTTCTTGGTAGAAAAATATCATTATGTGCATTTAGAGGGCATAGTCCCCATTTTCAGTTATACCAGTACAATCTTAGAGTGGTCTTCATAAGAGTTCTTCACTTTCATTGGATTTAGTTTTTTGGAAACTGTGAAAAAGTTTAGTCCAGAATTTTGTAATCCTGCATGTAGACAAATCTTAGAGATGTTTGAGAATACTCCTCCTTGCGGCTCTAATTTCTTTCCACTTAGCTGATGAAACTTCACTGAGCATGATTGATTGGATTAATGTTAAAATCAGCTGAGACTTCTGTTCTGAGTGAGATGTACAATAATTTCCAATTACTTTTGATTTTCTTTGAAACAATAGAAATTAGATTCTCTTGGGCTCATTTGTTTAGTTGCTCTTGTAGATTTCAAGGACTGAATTTTATCGCAGGAAGATACAGTGCAATCTTAGGGTGAAACTGAAATCTTTAGGGTCACTCTGCTGATGTATTTGGCTTACAAGGAGGTTCAAGGATATTCCAATATCCAAGAAGTACACCTCTCTCAAATACCTGTTTCATTGGAAATGTCTGTGAAATATGTATAAAACTCTCATGGAATTTCACTGTGAAAAAGATACAGAGCACTGCAGCTTTAAATTCTCTTTTTGTATGTACATTTATATATACATTAAAATAAAATTTATTTTAAGGAAGAAATGCTAAGTTTTCCTATTTCTTTATTGCTTACCTGCTGTACCTTTTTTTTACCTCTTCAGAGTGACAGCTTAACTGTTTTCCATCCTCAATAAATCCCCTTGTACTTTTTGGCCTGAAATACCCATCCTTCCTCTTGAAAGAGCTTTAATATTATTTTGAAAGGTCCTCTGTCAACATACCCATCTTCTGGATAAACCTATGCTCAAAGAGCAACCTTGTGTTGAGGAAGCCAAAATCTTAGATATGTACTTCCTCCTACCACAATGTTTACTGGACCCAGCAGAAATCTACACATTTGCAAATATAACATTTTTTTTACATTAAATCCTTCATGGTTACTCATTTATTTTCTGTCTCTAAATCCATAGGAAGTCTATGAAAAACACACACATGTTACATGATAATTTTGAGTGACATCAGAATGATTCAGAACATGGTAAATGCTTTATTTTCATGGTGGTAAGAACTAGAACTCATGATGTGGATTGGATATTACCATATGGCAACTGTTTTAAAAATATGTGTGCTCCCCTTTCTTCAGAAAGTTTTCTTGATATTTGTGTCAGGTCCTTACAATTTGTTTTCACACTGCTGATGAGGAATCAGCCATCTCAGATAGAATTTTGAGTATGTGTGTCTCAAGGAAGACTGCATTTCTGTTTCTGATGTTGATTGGTTTCTTCTGAGCCATGTGCTTCAGATAGAAAACTTCTTCAGCAGTCATGCTCTGCGGCATTTTTTTTCTCCTTAGGAGCTGTTAATTGATCACATTTCAACATAAATTTGAATCTGCAGCTTCAAATGTCAATATTCCAGGGTTGCAGGGTATCACCCACTGAAGTGCAAGGAAATTACTTGCTTCACAGAATCACAATCAATATCTAGTATATGGTTCATTATGATATTCAACCAAAATTTTAACATATTGACCATACAAATATAAGGACTATATAAATATTTACTGGAACATGTATTTGTAGGCATGGGGGCATGGGTTACACACAAAAAACTTAATTATAATATTTTTGGTGAACAACAGCCTCTATTTAACTATACTTATGAGGTTCTTCAGAAGAAAAGAAGTCATTATAGAAGAGATATGATATGTAGCTACTGCTCTTTGGAGCACTTAGAGGAACTTTATATTTAAAGCTCTTTAATTTATTAAAAAAAGGTAATGCTCATTAAAAATAACCGTAATTTTATAGAAAATATTTTTTAAATACTTATGCTCATAATTTTGCAAATTTTCCAAGACTTTCAAAATGTTTGGGACCTGTTAAATGGAGGATAAACTTTTAAACCTTTGTTGATTTGTTCCTTTTTATCAGTAGAAGAAACTATGGGATTGAGTGGGGAAGCTCAAGTTTATCCATTCTTCTCCTGTAACGTCATCTAGAAACAACTTCAGTTACCCAACACTATCAACCCCATTGTGTGTCAAACCCCTGAATTACCTCACTTCAGTTCTAGCAGGGAGTCTTTCCAATCAGCTGCTATCACCTAGGATATATAACTGTGTGAACAAGTCCAGAGAGTCAAGAATGCCCTCCATCCGTGTTTTGCGCTTCCCAGGCAAAAGCCAACTGCAGCTGAGAAGGCGTAAAACTGATTCCATGTCAACAGGGCACTGGGCCAAAAATAAGGAGCTGTGCTACAGCCCAGGGCTGTAACAAAGCATTTAAAAGCCTCTGGACTGTTGGGGGCTCGGGTCAGGGAAGGCTGGGGGATGGCTGTCTCTCAGGCCCATTTTGAAGCAGCACACACCAAAGCAGATGAGGAGAGGACAGGCTTTTCAATGATCCGTGAAAGATCAGAGAGTGCAAGAAGCCAAGACCACTTTAGTTCTTCGAAACCAGAGCAAAAATGAAAGTCATCGCAGTAAGATGAATTTGTGGCGGCAGGAAGGTTAATGACTGAACTCCACACAGTTTGATGTTAGGGGAGGTTACTGGCACAAGGTAAGATTTGTATTGCCTGACACAAGCACTACGTAATTACTTAGCTATAACATACCACTTTTATGCTCATGATTGTTTAAGGATTTATTTAAATTGCTTTTATTTTTCAGTGCTCTATTTTTCCAGTTGTCAAATGAATTGTGTGATTGACAATTAACAAATTAGTGGCATCACTTTGGCATTACAGATATTGTATGATAGCTTGTGCAATAAAAAACTTGCTCTCCTTTGTCAAGGAAGTTGGCAGATACCTAAATTGCCATTCTGAAGTCCTTCTTCAGCATTTATACACAGTATAGCAAATAGCATCACATCAAAAGCCTGCAATCTAATACAATAAATTGCAGTTGTACTAGCAATCTTTTGGTAGAAACACTTATTGCTCAGCTAGCTAACATTTAATAGTTTGTTACGAACCTGAGCGACTCACGTACAATTTAAAGCTGCACATAATTTCTAAAATAATAGAACAGGAGTATGAACATATATTTAGGTATAGAATGAGTAATATATGTAGTCAAAAGTATGATAATTACATAGAAATAAACTATAGGTAAAAATATGTATAGGCTTAAGAGAACTGCAGTATAAAAAACGAAGTAATACATGTCACTGTTATAGTTTCTGAATTATAAATTCCTTTCATTGCTCACCAAAAGAATACTAAAAGGAGGGGATGGGATTTTTTTTTTTTTAATAAAGAAATTGAGTGTTTTACATTAGTTGCTGTGTAAATTTAGTTGTATTACTATTCATCACAAAATAATTCTTCATTACTTTGATGAGATAAGGCCTATAGGTGGAAATGGTGGTTTTATTAGACCACTTCCAACAGTTGGAGAAAACAGACAAAATTTTTTTAGATACAAATTTGTTTGGGGCAAACAAATCTGTCTGTTATGAACAGCAGATTTAAGGTTTGCTTTGAATTTAAAAAATTGTTCTGGGTAGCATTTTCAAGTAGTCTAATGAAAACACAAACACCATTTACAAACCTTACCTTGCCTATGTATTTTCACCATCAGAGCAATGACAACCCTGCTGCTAGATTTCTATACAGCCAGGTTATTTCCAGGGACTGAAAAAGGAATTCCTAAGTATTTCTGAATATATGGCGCTTATCAGAAAATAAACGAATGCCAGTATAACTAAAAGACTGCAGCTCTTCCTAGAATTAGGCATAGCATCTACAAGGATTAATTTGTGGGGAGATTACCTAGAGTATCCCAATTTAGATTTACAATTAACGACAAACATCAGGGGCGTCATGAGATGGTACTGGATTTAGTATTGCTTGTCCAGTTGGAGAGGCTGCTCGACTCTCCTTCCTCTGTCAACACCAGGTCCCTACCTCGTTAACACCCTGCCCTAATTCTGAAGATATGCTGATTTTTTTTTTTTTCCTTTTCCAGTACCCCAAAGAATATCTACACAATTAAAGGAGATGGTGATGCTTCAGCATTTTATACTCAGGACAAATTACATTGTAAAGCTTCTTAAAAGTGTTTTATTGCTTATATTTCCAAAATAAGATTAATTCACTCTGAATTTTGCAATTACTGACCTTGCATACCTCTTAAGGAATGGAACTTGTAACGAAGCTGTTTCCTCTTTTTTCCCTTCACTCCTTTCCATCACCCTCCTAATTTTTCATATTGTCATGTGTTACGAATGTGTGTTATCACAACTGTTTCAAGGCCACATGTTTCAATAGCTGATATTAATAAATTTTCAGGATAGTCTACCAAATGAGGCTGTTTTTTGCTGGTTGTGGATATGGTGCAATATTGAGGGATATTTTCTGTTACAAGCAACTGGAGTGGTACACGTATAAATCCTTTCCATCCATTTGAACAAATATACACCATTATATGTGCAGAAATATTGTGATTCTCAAAACACAGTAATGATTATTTCTATATTAACTGAAAAAATCTAATAAAAATTAAAATATGAAAAGAAAAATGTAGTCAAATGATTAGATGACTGGTAATTGGTGTATAAATTATGTTACATGGCACATTATTGAACACTAAATGTAACTAATATATACAAGGTAATTTTTTGGTGAATATAGTTGTTAAACCTTTAAAAATAAAAATATAAATATCTAAATGTTGCACAATACTTGAAAAGTTTCTGTTTTGCTAAAAATCTGCTCTCCAGATCAGCTACTACTAATAATAAATATTCATAATGTTTATATTTTAATCCTTTCACACAAAAAAACCCTTTGGTGTCGTACACACTACATCATTTATTCATTTATACAGAACAATCTAGAAAAATAATTCTGCATTATTAATAAAAATTATCTATAACGTCAAGGTTCAGTTAATATGAAATGCCATTTTAAGGTAACTGCAGCCAGGATATCGACTGATTAGGAATAAGATAGTAATAAAAATAATAAGGAAGTCATACATACTAGGTACGATTAAGAAAAACAAAAGGATACTCCAAACAAAATGAAATGATCCTATAAAATGCAGAAATCAGCAGATTGTTTTTCATACTTGCTTAAAACCTTTTGCTCAGCAAGAAGATGTAGAGTTCCAGGACACACACAACCCTTTAAATGGTATCCCACCTATACAAGTACAGAGTCTTTCCAGGGGGTCTGATATGAGGAGGAGTGAGACACTACAGATTTGTATTTACAGTCTTTGCATCACATGAGCTTTCTAGGTATGGAAACACTAAATCAGCCAAGACACCAGCAAACCTGGAAGTTTGTTTCTAATTTAACTAGTTAGTTTAACTATTTGCAGCTATGACCATGCAAATTTGATTTCTGATATATACAAAGAATACTCACCCCCTGACAAATGCTTAAGATGAATAAAACTGTATTATTCATCACAAGTAACAGGATTAAATGGGGTTTTAATGACCAGCTTCTTATCATAAAAATATATTTACACAATGCCTGTGAACAAGTGTCCTTGTAGCAAAACCTGGTGTTTATATATACAGGAGAAAAATCGTGCCCCTACTGCATTGTTTCCTCTGGGAGAAGAGAAGTAAACAGGGCTGGCATTCTTTACATAAAGAAACAAAAAGAATAAAAAAAAATCTGAAAGAAACCCCACACTTCTCTTTGGCTTTTATTCTTCCTCATTCCTTTGTCCAATTCTTATCTTGGATATGCTCAAAGTGATTAATATACAAGAAAACTCTCAGAGCAAAGACTTGCTAAAGTTCGTGCTATTCCCATTTAAAACATACATCAAGCTGTGGACTGAACCTGGACAGATTATCTCCACAGAGTCTCTACTGAACAACATCACACTTTTTTTTCTGTGTCTGGTGGTTCAGACTACAACTCTTTCAGAACAGAACAAGGCATACCTCAAAATATGGCTGTTATTTCATCCTGAACACTTCCTGTAACTGTAGCCTCTTTTATCACTGCCAAAGCTTTACATCTCTCACAAAACCAGGAGACAAACTTTGAAAATGGCCAGCCTTTAGGTACTTTAGGATAATTCTCCTTACCTTGATATCCATGAAATATTTACTGTAAGAATATACCTACCTCATGTTATCAGTGCAAAAATTTTACGTTTACTTGCATTATTTATACATACATTAAAGTATACTGAGGGCATTAAAAAGAAAGAAAATCATGTAATACCTTTACTTTTACCTATGGATTTGGTGAAATGGTTCCATGAAGAAAGCATTTCCAGACAAAAAGAGAATAAAGAAGAGGAGAGAAACAACAGTAAGAGTCATGAGTACATGTAAATGCAATAGTATCTGAACATGAAGAGACAAAGTATAAGGTAAGTGCCTGAAGACAAATGGAGATGCAATCAGTGTCATAGTAGGGATTTAGTTTATTTCTTCCCAATCATGTACATGCAGAGAAACACAGAAATAACCCATGCTTAGATAAGAAAGACTGCCACAAAAGTAACATGGACAATGGTTAGGAGGAAAAAAATCACTGGTTTTGTTAGGTAGCAAAATTGTACTCTCAGCATTCCAGAAGCCAGGAGCAGGTGCTTTCTGCACAATTCCAATCAGCCATGCATTAATGCAAATGGACTCTTCAATGTGTACAATGTGACAAGAGGAGTATCTTCTTTCAGGAGCTATCTGAAGAGAGGCCTTGCACTTTGTTTATCTTTTACAGAATCACCCATAATTGTATTTTCTGATAAATACATGAAATTTTCTTAATAACTTTCTTATTTCTCTCACCTCTTTTTAGTTATTGTACTGCAAGAGGGGGAGTTGAGGAGGCAGGAAGGACAAAAGCTTATGGAGCAAACAAAAAAACCAAAAAATGAGATAAGAAAAAGATGTGACTAAAACCATGTGTTTCTTTGCAGCCAAAGACAGCTTTCAAGCATTTGCCCATCAGTTGCAGTGATGGATTCAAAGCAGCTACAGAACAAGAAGAAACAATGAAAGCAGAGTGGAAAAGGAACAGAGCCCATACCTTGGTCGCCCATCATCAGGTGCGCCAGACCTTGAAGGGAAACAAGAGCACAGTCAGCAATGAACAAGGGAGCACGGGAAGGTGGTGTTGTCACACTGACAAAAATGTTTTGTGACAGGCATCTGTTTCCTATGAGATGTCTGTATCACAGAGGGAAATCAAAGAGCATTTTTCAACCACTGGTTGGAATGCTTTGGGCTACGAGTAACAGAACTGCAATTCAAACACTGGGTGCTGGTTTATTGTGTATTTTTTTTTTTCTGTGCAGTATTTGCAATGACAGAAAATAATAAAATGCTTTCAAATTCAACCAATTCCTTTAATAATATATCTGTCTTTATCATATTTTAATTATATCGCTTTGAACACTTTGCTGGGAGGACTTCCTGTCCTCTACATGTGAAATGATGTTGAAACCCTGGAGAAGTTTAAACCTGAAAAATGGGCTGGGTCTGATCTTTTTCCCCTCATAAAAATGAGCATTTCAGGTAATTAAATAAAATGTCTTCATCACATTGAAATGATAATGCAAAGGATGTCTCCTTATTTGTGTGAAATGTGACAGTAGAATGAATTTGTTCCAGAGAAGGCAAATTATTACATATGCAATATAAAATACATAGTAATAAAGAAAATTTAAGAGACAGCTATTGCAACTACTTCATAAATCTGTGAGAAATAGATTTTGCTTTATACTTGTATTGTGAGATGAAATCCCATCATACCAGAATAGGTCTAGTGACATTTCAAAGCAGAAATCCATAATGATAATCACTCATCCAGAACCAAATTTTGTTACTCTTTAAGGAAAAATATTCAGCTTTTTTAATTCACAATAATAAAATGATACTTATATCTCACTGAGTATAATGTGATGCAGGGAGAATATTTTTTCTAGATATATGAGGGTTTTTCACTTTTTATGTCTGACTTAAAAAACAGGCTTATTCTTGTTGAAATTAGCTGTCTTAGGATCCATTTCAGAACTTATTAATTGTTCATGTGTTAAATGTGCTCCTCTTCTTAAAAAGCCATACATTATTTTCTTAATTGCAATTAATTAAATTAATTCACACAAAGAAGGTGAGCAATCAAATATCCTTCTCTTTATTGGAAAGCAGACTTCCTAGAGAGAGAGTTTCTATGATTTCTAATTCACAAAGAAAATTAGGTGCACAAATGACTCACACTACTTGGGGGTAGTTCAAAGACGATACTCCCGACTGCAATCAGTCTGAAAGGATTCGTCTCTTATCAGTTCCAAATCTCAAGTGATGCTCCAAGTAGACTAACAATGGTTTTGCTGAATTATTGCTTTTTAAAGTCACCCGTTTTGGATGTGTAGTTAAACTGAAGGGCCTGATGTGCCTCATCTCTTGTGCAATAAATTGTGTTTCCAAATACAGTGCTCTGCAGCTGGTGGGATTACCTGGGGCTCACAGCAATGCAAACGAAAACTGACTGTGATCCTGAAGGGATGCCTGCATCAGCATTGCTTGGGAAACATCACACAGCTGTATTGGCAATTTGCAGCATGTGAAAGAGAATAGAAATGCTTTCATGGGTGTTCTTTCTCTGTAAATGTTGCTGCAAGAGAGGCTTGCTGGATAGAGTATAAAGACCAGGTGATATTTTTTTAATTCATTCTTTTAGTGCTGGGTGTCCTTGCTTAGATCCCCTGCTACACTGCCTTTTGGAAGTATCAGTCTCTTCCTGTGATTGATTAATTAGTCTTTTGGGTTTTAACTTTTGTTGTTGGCAACTATAGCAAGAAATCTCAGACTTTTGACTTGACCCTAACTGTATTTGATAGAGGAAAATTGAAACCAGCTGAACATTGCAACATGTATTTTCTTTAATGAAACAGTGACTTTTCAGCCACTACTTTAGGTGAGCTCTTTCAGCTCTTAGAAGGTGTGAAAAAAATCACTGTCCTGTCTCCCAGGGGTATGCAAAGAAGGTGATCTCTTACTAGCTCACATTTACATATGAACTTTGTAGCTATAGGAACCTAAACAAAAGTCCAGCTTCAGATTATCACTGCTTGATAGCTACTATTTTTGTTAAAATGATATGTGAAATTGGTCAGTTGCAAATAGATGACTCTTACATAATTTGAAGAAAAAAAATGTAAATAGCAGAAGTGCCTCTTGAAATCATCATAAAAACTACTTGAATTTTAAGAGTCACTTACAGTGTTGTTCAATGAAAAAAGGCAGTCAAGTGAATGTAAAAGACATACACTGCTCAAACCAAACATCTACCAATTAAAAAATTTGGTACTACTCCTCAAGACACTGTATTTTGTTTGACTCTTTGTGCTATTTTATTTGCAAGCATTAAGGCCACCTATACTTCCTTGCTAAAGGCACATAATGATACTTACCTTATTTTCTATTTTTGCAATCTATGGATGAAGGCTATGGAAGAGTGAAGAATTACTAGTACTGTACCTGATCATTCCACAGAGTGCTTTAAAATTATACAGGTAAATCAGCAACCACTGCTAGATTTGCAAAATGAAAGTCTGCTTGTAATAGAGAATACCACAACAAATAGACCTGGGAAGTTTTTTTCCTTAAGTAGCCACATATAGGCATCCCATACATTGAAAATACTCATTTGTGCACCATTGCTTCAATTTCTTTGTGAATTAGGAATTCAAGATTTAGAAGGAATCCCTCCTGTGTAATCCACCCCAACCCTCTCCTGAACTTGGCTCTGAGAGGAGAGAGTTAAGGGGCACAGGGTGGATAGTGGAAGGGGAAATGAAGATATCATTATAGTTTGTTGTGTAAGTTCCATGCAGAGCACAGGCCAAAACAAAATTTAAACATGATAAACCTGCAGTGAAGGTATTAAAGTCTAGTACAACTACAGTAAAATGAATAAACAGAAGCCTTTTTTACCTGCAGTATATACAAAATTTAATACTACATATTTCTGTCTGCTTATGTCACCTAATTTACAGATATGCTCACATATCACAGAGATCAAAGACGAAAAATTTTAGCTCAGTTTTCAAGTTGTGCTTTGGATACACCATTCTGTGCTTCCATTCTTTACATATTCATGCTTTGTAACTTTAATGTATGCATAAGTACCCAAACCTGTGTTGGAATAAATTTAAGGTTGCAATTTGAAGAATTAGATTCAGGTAAAGTCTGGATTAACTGTTATCCAGGTTTTATCTTGTACTGCTGTGCATAAATGAATATGTGAAATGCAATTGAACCTCCTTATCTAGTTGTACTGAACCTAATTCAAATTTTGAGACTCATGTTGACACCACTAAGAGTTTTATGCACAGATCAAATGCAAGATTAGGTAGTTATTTCTAGGCTTTTGTGTTTTTCAGCTAGAATTTCTATCCCAGTGTTGTTGAATACATTTTTATCTCACAATGAAAATGAAATTTTATTGACGTGTACGAGCATGAAAGTGCACACAAGTAAAGCACCAGAATTGTTTGAATTTTCTTTCTCCTTGGGATAACATACATATTAATAAAATTGCACAGCATCATCTATGTGTTAAACCTGAGCACCTATCTTCATCCTTGAATACAGCAGCATAGAGGAATGAAGCACCAGCACTTCTAGGCTTGAGAAAACCACCTCAGAACAGGCAGGCAGTGGCCCATGGTGGCTTGAAACCTGAATGAACTCAGGCCCCAGAGTGGCTCACATGAGCACCCTCGGTCAGAGTCATTCCAGGGCAGTCACTTTGCATGTGAGTTACTTTACAAAGCCCTTGCTTTTAAAATAGTTTTTAAAATATTGGAAGGAAGTAAAATGAAAGCAATTTTTCAGTTTAGATAGGTAAACTATTTTTTTTTCCAATAGATAATAATTTATCCAGCAAAGATTCACCCCAGAGAGACTTTTAAAAACATTTGTACATAAAAAAGCACCTGCACTTTTTGGCTTAAAAGCAAAAAGGCTTTAAAACTATCATATACTTGCATGTTTTACCAGCTAATAGACTTACTTACCACTGCTCAGGATAGATGGCATTGTGCCTTAGTTTCCACTGCCCTATGCCATACTTTCTTTAAAGGGATTTAATTACATACCAACATAATTATTAAAATCACATGCTTCCTCTTTCACAATGTCCAAAAGGCAAGTGCATTATGCTAAAAAGTTAGACAGAAAACCTTTTTTCCTAAAGCTTTGTGCTGTAAAGGATGTAATAGTAAGCAAGGTTTGTGGTATTAAAGAGAAAAGCGCTTTCCATTTTCCTAAGCAATTAAAAGATGTGAATTTAACATGCATTACTATCTTATTGGGAGGATTTAGGCTCCACATTGATGAGACAAATAGTTTCTTGAAGTGTTTTTCATACAGAACATGAGAAGAAATCAGTCCTGCAAACCTCCAGAAAGATTTTGGATATGATATCAGTCATACAAGTACAAATCCTTTTGTTTCAGTGGGGATATTCTGGAATTAGAGCAAAAAGCCAAGGAGCTTTGCTTGAGTTCTGTATGAAAAAAGAAATCACATTTATTTAATAAACTTTTCTGCCTTTATGAGGGAAAAAATACAACTTACCGTACTGACTGGTATGTGTACTTTTATAACATTAAGCAGAAGGAGAAAAAACCCCACTGAACAGAAGGGAAAAACAAGAGCTTAGGAAAATAAGGTAGAAAGCACCCACCTTCCACATAGTTGTCTTCTGTAAGCACATAACAGGGAAGGAGAGAAAAGGAAAACATTCATTAAGCAGCATGCAGACTGGAACTTGCCATTGCATGTCTTTATCATGCAAGGCATCAAACACAACATGCAAGTGCTCCATTGCTACAATCCAGAGGGAAAAACAAAAGCACCAGGGAAGCAGTGTTTCCTCTACTTAACAAAATGCATGTGATATGAAACAAAACAATACTCTTTCCAAAGTGCAAAAAATTGTACAGGATTTACTGCAGCTCTTTGTACATGCAATTATTATTATTGTTAGTTATTAATCAGAGGCTCTTCTTGTAAGACTTTTGTAACTATATTTTAAAGCCACCAGTCATTTGTGATAGGGATTCTAAGTTCATTTGGTTCTACTTTCCCATTCTGAATTCTCCTGGATGATGAAGTAGATGATTTTAAAGTTAAGAAAACTTAAATTCTTGAATATGCTGTGAAGATGTTACCACAGGCAGCATGGCTGATCCTGCAGTCATTAGTGAGGCACTCTGGTCATTGGGTCAAATCTCCAAATCCAGCAGGGAAAAAAATGGCGCTTAAACTGGGTGGAATAACTCAGAATTGTTGGATCATGTCCTACAGAATTGGTCAGCATAAGAAACTTGCACACTGTAAAAAATCAATTCTCTACCTGGTACAGCCAGCAAAGGCCACAGCAGTGCCAAGGATGGGTTCTGCCCCCAGATTATAACAAAAGGAATTTTGCCTAAGGAAAATTTCACGAAGGAAAGGCTGCCATCAACAAGCAAAATTTGTTCTTTCATCCCCAACCCAGCCATCAATATGGGGCACAAGAAAGAAGGTTCTCCCAAAGCTTACAAAGCAAAAGGGGACGAAAAATTGCTAATGAAGTGGACAGAATTTAAAGCTGAGAAAGAGGCTTGGTGTCCCAACACTCATGTTAGCATCTATAGCCCTCAACTGCTCCACTGGGAAGGTGATTTTGAGGGAGTATTTCTCTGCTACCCATTATGATCATGACTGAGGAGAGGATAGGAGAGAGAAAATGGGAGAGGTAAAATAATGAAGGAAAACCATCACAGAAGTCAAGGAGATGGACGGTGTGGAACCAACGAAGAGACAGGGAAGGGCAACAACACAGCAGTCTGACTGCCTGGGAAACCCCTTGCTGCAGTTTATGTTTTCTCCTCCAATGCTTCCCGGGGAGGAAGCACACAGAAGCCAGTGCAAACTGAGGGCCAGTTCTGCAATTATGGGTCATTTTGCATGGAGTCATCCCATAGGAATAAAGCCTTTTCATGTGACCATGAAACTAAACTAATTTTGATATATTGTAATCCAATAAAAGAATAAGAAAATGAGTTACACAGAACTGGGCTTAATGATATTTTTAAGCACAGTCATTTCCTCCCAGAATGTGTCACTTGTCATAGTGAAAAGCCTTTATAAGTCAATTCCAGGAGGCACTGAAAAAGGTCATCAAAACTAGACAGTATTCCAACAAATAATTTGAAAATCTTACCACTTTAAAAATAATAAATGCTATAAATGATGAATAATAGGGATTTAAGTTTCTCAGTTTTTAGTTCTACAGTTAAGATATTATAATTCACCTTTTCCATTCACACACCCTAAATCAAGAAATAGAATAAAATTCACTGAGAAAATGCAGAACACCCAGTTTCACAAGATACAGATGTTATGTTCTATACACGACGTAAATTAGGGTGATGTTTGGGCTATTAGAAATAGCAGCTCTTAGCAAAACTTTTCTGGAAAAGCCTTCTACCTTTAACTGCATACAGTAATTTCCTTCCTTTAAGTAAAAAAAAAAACCAAACACCCAAACTCAATGAAAAATGAATTAGTTATTTCAGTTGTAGTATAACTGCAGGCTCTTTCATCTAATTCTGGTTATCACAGTGTTGATATATTGCAATATCAACACTGTCATGGCGTCCTTTTTGGTGGCCATGCTTAGCTTAACATGATTTTTTAAAACCAGCATATAAACTTGCTGACAGGCCTGTTCAGTTCCTCATGATGTCAGAGTCAAAGAAAAGGGTTCTGAAAATGACATCATAGGCAGCATTAGATGGTTAAACTCATTTGGCTACAGGGTTTAGCATATTTTGTTTTCTATCATGAGTAAAAATTCTATCTTAGCAATAATTGGTATGCCTTTTTTGATGACTTTCACCAGAAAGATTCATACTAGCTAAGCAGCTTCCCCTAAATGACTGATTGATTAAACTTTTAAGTGATAGCAAGTTAAGCTGTCAAAACATTTTGAATTAAATAAAATGGAAAAAAGTCGAATTCCTTCTCTGTGAATTAACAGTGTATATAGCCAAACCCCTATGCACTAGTAAACAGCAATGAAAATTCATTCCTCCACAGGTTTTTGTCATGGTAAGTTAAACCATCTTAAACAGTTTTGCAATCTAAGAAAAAAATTAATTCAGCTTCTTTATGGTACTTTACAAGGCTTTTACATTAGATTAGTGTTGAGCACTTTTCTTTAATTAAGGTAGTTTGTTTGTGATGGATGATATATTTCCATATCACTAGCACTTCATTTGGCTTTCCTGATTCCCATTTTCTTGTCATAGTCTGTTCATCTAAGCAGAATCTAAGAAGCCAGAAGGCCCAAATTCTAGCCTTGCTTTTTATTCATTTTGCTTACTCCAGCCACTCTTCAAACAAAACAAAAAAAAAAGGAAAAAAAAAAGGAAAAAAAAGAAGAAAAAAAAAGGAAAAAGGGAAACTCTTTGAAAGCTATGCATACAATCAAGTTGCAGTACAGAGGGAACAAAATTTTCCTCATTTAAATCAGGAGTAACTGTATTTATGTCACTAGAGTTGCAGTGGTGTAAAATTTCTGTAGCTGGAGGAGAGTAGAGCCGTACTACGCATTTCTGCCACTGCTGATGATTTAGCCACACACAGTCAGAATTTACCCACATTTATATGCATCCACTCTAAGGGACCTTACAGTCTACTGAGTAGCTCTTGACAACAGTGGAACTCAAGGTTTTCAGGACCCAAAATGCCAGGTCCAAATGCTGCAGGCAGTGGCACAGAGCAGCTCCTTCCTTCTCTGCACCAGCTGATTGTACCAACGACTTTTCACCATGAAAACAGGTGACTTTCTCTTCAGCATTCTGACTTCAAAGAGATGTGGGGACTCTTCTACTTTTCACTTTGCCCCGAGCTCCTCACTTGAAGAACTAGAGGATTCTTATCCATGGCAAATTCTTATTTCAGACCTTTCCCCATGCCCACCACCAACAAAATCAATTGCCCTGCTACTTTCTGTGTTTGCAGCCTAATTCCTCCAGCCAAAGTCTGCTCTCAGTGCTACATGTGTAATCTGTTGCCTGTTCATATCAAGCCAAATACTGAGTTGATTTAAATCTGTTATGACACAGTTGAAATCAGAGGAACTATACAACTCACACAGGCTGTGAGTCTGGCTTATTATCTCCAGAGAAAGTGTCTCAGGCTGTCCCTGCTGAACTGAGAGCAGGTTTTGCTCCATATTTTTTTTGCAGCAAAAGCACAACCAATTATAATTATTTTAGCATATCACTGTGTTTTAGGGATATGAAAATGGGAATAATATTTTTACAGTACATTTTTACTAATTAAAGAATCATTTTAATATTTCGTAATTCTTCATGGAAACCTTGATTTAAAAAAAAACCCAACAAAACCTGACTCTTTCTATGTTTAGTGGTTATTTCTGCTGTTACATTTTTTTCATCTGCTAGAGTATTTACACCTTTACCACACAATTATGTAAGAACTGTATTTTCATGACAGAAGAAACAGTACATTAGTATTTTGAAATTACAAAACCAGAAACAACGCTATAAGAAATAGCATATTAGCAGTGGCTATATTTTTATAGCGCTTTTTTTTTTCTCTTGACAACTGTGATTCACAATCACATTCCAGAAAGGAAGGATACGACATACCACAGACATATTCTATGAAATTTCAAAAGGGATTCAGAAGTATGACAAGTGGTGAAATAGCCTGAAATAAAGCTATATTAGGAAGGTGTCTTGCAACAAAATTGATGGCTAGAAGTTTAAGATACAAAATTTTGTTTTCTCAAAGAATAATGCATAATCACTCTTCTCTCTAAATTTATCTACAAAAAAAAAAAACTGTACTCAGAAATATCATTTCAAGGGGGAGATTTATCTGTGGAACTGTTCTCAGTGTTTCTTGGATAGTGTAATTTAGCTTGTCCCCTTTCTCAGATTGGTAGAGAAATTGGTTTTATTGACATGATGTTCTAAACAAAATATTTGGAAAGGATATGAAAATATGAAGTATGTTATAAAGCCTGAACAGTCATATAGTCAATAATGACGAACTAAAGCAATATATTGAATATCCATGGTCATGAGCATTGATCTCAATGCTGTGTATCTCACAAATTCCATTAGGATTATTTGCATTTCTTAGAAATGTACTTTTGAAAAATGTACTGCATATATTGATTGCCATTATTGACTGCAATTATGAATAATTAGAAATGGAATATACAGACACCTAGTACAGAACTCTGATTTTGTTGCCGTCTTCTTGCGTTTTGAGTAAATAGGGAAACAGTATTTCCCAAACCTGTTGCAATTCTTACACAAAATCTATGAATCTACCAGAATCTAGGGAAGAGGGCCTGGGAGTTCCTACATTTCCACATGGCTCCATTAGGTCTGAGATCAATGTACAGCCCATCCAAGTCTCCACACAGCTTTGGACAGACCCAGTCAGAGGACTTTGCAGTGCAGTTGGTAGAAATATGAAGGAGACTTTATTGATATTTTTTGGGTGGAAAGGAGAAATTTCAGAATAACAGGAGTTTGGCCCCATTCTAGTTTCATTCTCTACCTATGTCTCTTTGAGGATCCCTTCTTTTCTGGAAAGAAAGGCGAGATCCTGTCAGGAACACTAACAGCCTGCCTTGACTGAAAACAAGGACAAGACTTTCTGCCAAATGAGGATCATTAGGGCACAATTAGGTGTTTTTAACAGCTTTTTACAAGACAAAGCCATCAGCACAAATTCAGTACGCTTCTGTAAATCCCAGTAACATCCATGAATTTATTCTAAGTGAGGCCATTTTTCTGGACAGTATCCCAAGTGCTTTGAAAATGAAATAATGACAAGATCATTGAGTTAAGCTACTGTAGATGAGCTCCAAGTGCGAAGCAGCAAGTAAGGGGGGCAGTGCAAGTTTTGAGTGCACAAGCAAAGAAATAATGAATAGAAATAGAATATGGCATTATTTTTTGTGGCATAACTAAAATCTTTACTGTGTTTAGTTCCAGTGTCATGTATTTAAAAGAAAATAACAAATGAGAGAGGTTTCAGAAAAAAACTTTCCCCAGAGTCATTCATGTCATTAAAACCCTAAGAAAACTCAGCAACAATGTCTTACAAAGAAAGCCCTAAAATGCTCAATCTGTAGAATATACTCAAGGTAAGATTAAGAGGTGTCTGAATGCAGTCTATAACTATCAAAAGTTCCTGATAGCTGGAAGTGCTTTCAATCAGACAAAGACTGTGATCAAAAGTCAGAAAAGTTCAAACTGAAAAGAAGACAAAATATTCAATAAAGATAAAATAAGCATTGGCAATTCTTGGAAATTCTTCCCTGAACTCTTTAGAGAGAGGCTTTCTCTAACAGACACTGTATATCAATCATTGCTTTTTGTAGGGCTGCATTATAGGAATCACTGGAAGAGATTCTGCCTTTTGCCATTTAGGAGGTTAGGTTAGCATTTTCACTGTGGTACATTCTGGCCAGAACTCCTATGAATCTATGCATTTTCTCTAGTTAAATGAGAACAGAAACCAAGCATAAACAGCAGCAAATACTTTGACACCCTGTTAAACACAAAAGTGTTCAAATAAATTGTTTTCTCAGAACCAATCTCTGCATCATTTACAAAAAGATTTCACTGAGAAATATTTCCCATGAAGAACTCAAATATAATGAGTGAAAAAACCAATTCAGACAAATTCCTATTTTCCCTGTGGTTCACAACAGGACAATACCCCCAGCCACAATTTACTTCTACCACCTGTTATATTTTTTAATATCTTCTCCAGTTATCTGAGAAACAGATGAAAAACAGAATCCAAATCAAGACGTAATTAAATCACTACTCTTTCTGAGGCAATATTTTTTCTGTGTTATTTCATTCCTGTGCAGATTTATCACTTTTCTAACGCTTATCATAACAAGTGTATCAAACATGAATACATTCAACACTGCTTTAGTTTAATGCTATTAATCTATGATGATTCTATTGTTACATATTTTTAGATATTACACATCTGAATAGGATTTCGTGTCCTTGGAGCCACGGAAGTTAACAAATAAGCACATCTTTGATACTTACATCTCCTTTTTCTCAATTGCTTCCTGGAACTGAAATTTTGGAAATATACTTGTTCTCTTCTCTTAATAGTTTTTACCATACAAACTTCAACAGTCTCAGGGGAGAGATCATATATAAAAGTTACTGCCTTTTAAATTGTATTACAATCCCAAGCAATTTTACTTTGGCCATATTTCCCCACCTCATTAAATGTTTTTTTTTTCTCCAAAATGGGTCTTGCTACTCTCATATTTACTATACTTATGACTTGCCTACAATACATCAATTCTTTAAAGAAATTTTCATCAGTCACTGGGACAAGCATTGCTGGGTCTGTGTCATGGCTGTAGTAACTGCAACCAGGGACCAACTTTATTTTAATAATTGAATTTAGTAACATTAATAGAGGTAATGAAAAGAGAAATAAATCATTTGCATATGTGAAGGTGAATCAACTAAACACATTCCCTCCTCAGTGGTTTAATTTCCATGCATAAATAGGAAATGAAACACAATGTAAATCTATGTATTTTACTCAGTGACCAGATATGCTTTAAGAACTGCTGCTCTTTTCCCATTTATCCTTGGGAACTATCTCTCTGGATCTGACACATTCAATTTCCACTGAAAATTTCTGGGATTTACACATTTTACCTTGCTTTGTGCATTAGGACTTCTTCCATGTAATCACTAGAGGCCTTATTTCCTATCACAGAGAATGAACAGACTGGCTAGAACTACAAACTGACTGTATATGGTTCACTTTACAACTCCTCTTTTCTTCCTGGCATTATTTTTATTCCTTTGGATTTTCCTCAGTTTCGCCCTGCTGGGTGCATGGCATGAAAATATATTTTCAGGCTATTCCTATCAAAAGCTTTCATACAGAATTAACTCTTCTGGCTGGCAGAGAGCAATGCCAAGTACAGATTATGTTCTATGAAAGCAATGTGGGGTGATACAGGTATCTCTATTTTAAGAATACCTATTTCGAAATTAATTTGATAAATTCATGATGTAACATATTTCAACACCTTTTTTAATAAACAGTTGTGAAATGAGGAATAAAGATTTTTCAGGATTACTTGTGCTTGTTTTGAGGTATATGAGAGTAGAAATACGCCCAACATTTCCTTATTGCACTGTGCTTTGTGCAGTCAATTACAGCTATCCAAGAGACTGCAAAATCAGGCCCCAGTTACTATCAGAAGAAATCAAATCCCTCTCCAATCATCCTTTCAGCAAAAACTGGTGTCTTAGACCCATTAATAGAATAGGATTAGCTGAGCTGACAGTGAGCAAAAATGCTGTGCAGTGACTGAATGGCAGAAGTAATTTTCCAACTGGATGGCAGCTTTACAGAGGTGATGATCCAGTGGATAACATGAGCAGGACGCTCAAAGGAGAAGAGGTCGTGGGTTTTGTCCATGAGAGGGATATATTTTTACACAATGCTTCCTAAAACTTTTCTACTGCTTTTGTATTGAACAGTGTACTGGCAGCTATCTACACTTACACAATCTCGACTGTGCAAATATAGCATTTCTCGTTTATAGCACTTACTAAAGAGTGAAGACATATGACTGCACATTTTGCCTATCTGAGATATTCAATCAGGCCCTGACTCTGTATCTGGATACTTGTGCCTTCCCAGACTGGTACAACACCAAAATTAACAGGACTGCATGCAAAGTCAGCCATATTTTTGTATTCACACACTGTCTTTATAAAAAAAGAGAGGAATGTTTATGTGCTATCCTGATGCCATGACTTTGACACAGACGGCTGAAGACAATTTGGTATGAAGTGTTCTTGAGAGTTAGCAGCTAAAAATGTAGAAGACACACTGTACACAATTAAAAATAGAGTACCAACATTCTAAATCATTTTGTTGTATAGTTCTTCAGCTAGCCACCATAAAATTTTCTTGGCTACTACTGAGATTCATTTTGTGGATGTGAACTGAGCTGAAGCTGCCTTTGGAAGACATTAGAATGGTATAGAACAAACCTTCTCCTCATTTAAATGGGAATTTCCTCTGAAGTGAGTAGAGCTGTACCCTGGAAGTCAGTATACGGTAACCAAGTTCTTAATTTGACATCAAATTAAAATTTAATCATAGCTATCTGTGACTGCAAGTGAACAAAATAGATATCTTTATTTTTTTTAAATGAACTTAATTTTCTCCTTTATTAGTCTACAACCATTTCAATGCTAACACTGAATGTTATTCTGATTAATTACTTGTTATAGATAATGACAATTAATCTAATTACAAGTAATTTTAAAATTTAAAAAAATCAACATTTCTTCACTTAAAATCTGGTTATCCTTAGCTAAAGTAAGACTGATACATCTCTTCGTTCCATAGATTTTACAGAAGCTGCAAAAGGATGATTTTATTTTTTTTTTTAGCCATGTGAATGCCTGGATTGAGCTTCCATGTGTCCAGAGTACTTACACACATTGCAATCAGTGAGGTGCTTTAGAGCTGTTCTTAATTTTCATTAATCACTTTGATATGAATTGGTTAAAGTTATTTTCTTGGCATGAGGATATATATTGTAACTTTTATAACACTCCTAAGTGACATAACAGGCATTGGTTTAGTATAGGTGAAAAAGGTGGCTCTGAGAAGGAGAAATTGTACCTGACGTGCTTTTGCAACCCATGGTATTAGGGTGAGCTGCACTGATTTATCATCTATGAGTGTTCCCATCTCAAAACTGCACAAATAAAATTTCTAGTGGTAGTAGATAGCAGTAAATATTTCAAAATAGTCCAGTATCTGAGGTTAATAGAAATTAATCCAAGACAGCTAGTTCTTCTCTTCCTACGAGTTAATCAGTAGCACAGAATCACACAATGATTAAGGTAGAAAAGGCCTCTGTAGATCATGTTGTCCAACCTCCCTGTGCATGCAGGCAGGGTCGCCTACAGCTGGTTGACCAGGGTCATGCTCAGATGGCTCTGGAATATATCCTGTGTTGGAAACTCCACCATCTCTCTGGGTAAGCTGACCTGTCCCTATGGGAATCTTATGGGAGACAGTGTCAAAGTCTTTATTGAAGTCCAGGTAGACAACATTCATCTACCATGTCAGTCAACTCATCGTTGAAGTTTGTGAAGCTGGTCAAGCATGACTTACCCTTGGTGAAGCCAACTCCTGATGATTTTCTCATCCTTAATGGTTTCCAAGATTATCTGCTCCATTTTGTTCTCAGACAACACTGAGTCTTGTCAGCCTGTAGTTCCCTGGTCCTTCTTCTTATACTCCTTGAAGATGGAAATGACATTTGAGCTCTTCCCACTTTGGAACTTCTCCCGGCTTCCGTGATAGATCAAAGATTATCTTGAGTGGCCTCACAATGACAGGTGACAGTTTCCTCAGCATGGTTGCATCCCATCAGGTGCCATGGACTTAGGTATGGACAGTTTGCATAAGTATTCTCTGACCTGATCCTTTCCACCAAGGGTACATCTACCTTGGTCCACCATTTCCCCTTTTTCTCAGGGACCTGGGAGTCCTGAAGCTGGATTCTGCTACTAAAAGCTGAAGAAAAACAAGGCATTCAAGACCTCATTCTTTTTTGTGTCCTGTCACCATGTCCCCTCTCTAGTGGACAATGGGTCCACATTTTCCCTGGTCTTTTTGTCAGTAATGTACTTATAGCAGCCCTTCTTGTTGCCTTTGACACCTCTGAACAGATGAAATTCCATTTGGGCTTTGGCTTTCATCACTTCACTCTTGAATGCTCAGACAATGCTTCTGTATTCCTCCCAGCCCTACCTGTCCTTGCTTCTACCCTTTGTAGGCTTTTTTTATTATTATTTTGTGGAGGTGATCCATAAATACTAACTTGAAGGCAACTGTTGTGAGCTTTCTTCTCACTCTCCTCTGTGTCTTCAGAGTCCTGAACTCCACCGTGGTCACTGCAGACAAGGTTTCCCTGATCTTTACATTCTGAGAGAGCCCCTCCTTTTTGGTGTATGTGATCCAGTAGACTACCTCTCCTCATTGGCTCTGCTCTTATTTGGAGCTGGAAGTTACCACCAATACACTCCAGGAGCCTCCCTGGTTGCTTATATCCTGCCAGTTGTCCCCTCAGCAGACATCATGGTGGCTGACATTCCCCATGAGGACCAGGGCCTGTGAGTGTGAAGCTCCTCCTATCTGTCTGTAGGCCTCATCTGCTTGCTCTTCCTGATCAAGTGGACTATAGCAGACACCTACTATAATGTCATTTTTGACAGCTCTTGAAGTCTTCCTTATTACCTTGGTGCCTTTCTGAAAGAAATTGCTCAGATATGTACTTCGATGCTCATCTTCAAACACTTCACATTTTTTCCTAAGCCCACATTTCCTTCAGTATATGGCACGTGAGTTATTTTTTGTTTAGTCATGCCATAATGTAATTCATGTATCATAATACATCAGCACAGTAGCACGCTGCCAAATGAAAATGTGGGAAAGCATCTTTTCCATTTTTAGCTCGTTCACAGCTGGAAAATTGGTTAGGACAACAAAGATGGCATCAAGAAAAAGAAATATAGGATTCTTTAGCGAAGAACCATTTCTGGTATAAAACTTTATCAGAACCAATTCTAACATCTTCTCACAAAAACTTTTCCTCACAAAAAGTTGTCTCTGTGTTGCCCCACAGTACATATGAAGGGGACAGTGGAGAACATTGTGATGACCTTTCATGGGACTGAGTCAAATAGGAGCTCAGAAAGAAATTACTGAAAACATCTAAATGTTAGAGCTATAGAAGGAGCTACAGGGGACACAAATATTACTGGTTGAGTAATACGAATAAATATATCTATTAAAATGTGAATCTGTATTTCTTAGATTGCATTCTTTTGAGGTTGCTTCTTAAGAATGATATAAAATTGTATTTCTTATGCCTTTAAAGCAAAATATTAATAATAAGTGGATTAAGCAAACTTTGCAACAATAAAAGTCCTTCTCTGGAAGGTAAATGCTGGCAAATAACAGAAATCTTGTTTGATTGTTAGCCCATTATTGAAATGAACACACAAATCATCTGCTTCCTAGTTTTAATTCATGAAGAGGAGGAATAATTCTGAGGTTCCCAAAGTGGAAAAACTCCTACATCTAAACCATAATTAAAATTTCTTTCCAGCAGAGTATTTATGCCATTAAGCAATTCACAGAATTATAATGATGAAAGCAAGGATCCTGTATCATATAACTTATGTACTTAATCAAGTTAACAAACCTCCCAAACAAAGCACAAACATTTCTGGCATATTTTTTCAAATCACATTTTCGGAACAAAGAATCTTTCTGTATTACTAAGAGAGAAACTCATATTTGAAGGAGGTAGAATTTTTATGAGTATATTCTGAATACATAGACGACATCAGAATATGAACAGTCATTCATGTAATAATAATGCCTTATGCAATGTAAAGGGTGTATAAATGCAATGAATGCAGACAACAGAGTGAACAATCACTGATGTGCTATGGTTCAACTAGTCATATCAAAACAGAAACAATCTTCACACTAATCATAGGAAAAAGATTTTACTTCACTGACACAAAACTCCAGAATGTCACATCAAGCCAAGGGACAGAAATGGATCACATTGAACTGCAGGAAAAGCCTCCTTACAAGTCAACAAAACAAAAACTAATGAAAAGGAAGGTGTTGAATTTAAGAAAGGAGCATCAATTAATAGGATTTTGATTTTTTTCGTATGTTCCTTTGTTTAAAGGAAATAGTTCAAAGAACTGTGATTCTATAATTATAGCTTGTTCCAAAACAAAACTATAAAAACTGTACAAAAGGCACTAACAACATAATTTAAATTATTTTCAATTGTAAAGCTCTTTATATCGCAGGTTAAAAAGTGTTTGATCCATTTTCTTATTCTGCTTTTTGCAGCTTATAGCAAGTGCCTTCTTGCTTTCTGAAATGCATACTTATTCCAAAAGTGTCTATTGTGAAGAACATCTAATGTTTGTAACTAATTTTCTTCTTAGAAAAAAAGAAAAAAATTCAAAGCACATTTCTCAAAACATGCTTATAATACACGGAGAGAATTCACCTCATTTTACTTCCTTTAAAACAAACCAACTCACCCTCCCCCACACCCCATTTGTCTCCAAAAGTACTTTAGAATATAAAGGTCTCAGGTGTTTTTCTTCTATCACTTTGAATGTGTTTCAACATTCAATATTAAAAACTATACCTTTTCATCTAGTGTGCATTTTCTGTGAGTTGCCACTGTTTTCTGTAGTGGGACAAATTCTTAAAATACAGTTCTGGTTAGGGCATTGGCACAACCCTTAAGCAACACTGATGTTACTACTGTCTTACATCCTGCATCAAATGATATCAGTATGGATTTAAAAGACACGTAAAAGATGTATCCTAACAAATACTACAATCAAATGACATAAAAAGGACATACTGTTTATATAATGTCCTACATTACGTGCTTCTCCCCTCCTCAGTAACAAATAGTCTGGTGAGAAGTGTAAAATTTAAATACTCAAACCATGTAAAATACTAGTAGAAAAATACGTGGAACAGAAAAACTGGGCAGGAATAGTCCTTATCACATACAGTGGGATCCTCTTTAGAAACCATTCAGGCGGACAGAAATGTTTTCATTAATTTATACAGCTGGGCTAAGACCTGGATTGCTCCGTGGCTCTCATAGTTTACCTGCTGTGCTGCTATTTGTCATCTGCAACTTCCATTGAGATCTCACGATGAATCACTGGAACAAAATGAGTTCACCAGTCCCCTCTCTCTGCCAGGGAAGCATTTCTAATCAATAGGTTTTAGTGCAATGGAAGTTACCACAAAGCTTTCAAGATCTGGGTTTATGTTGTAGTTAAAATGAGCTTAGTGCCACCTCTAGTGTGTAGTTGCTTCACCAAGCTCACATTATAAATTAGGTCAAGGCTCTTTGTGCAAACTGGTATTTTAGAAGATGAAATGAAAGCAGTATCAACAGAAGGTGTTGCTACTATCACAGGGAAACCATCTTCATATGTTTTATTTGTGGATGCCTACATACACACATATTTAGATACATATTTAGATGTGATCGGAGACAGTAAAAATTGGTCAAATAAATTTTTCATCTAAATTGATTTGAGTGAGTATGCAATGGGAAAGTGCAGATTCTGACGGAAGATATGGTTATGTAAATCTCCACTGAGACAAGAGAGCTACTTCAAATATATGCAGACTGGTTTAAGTCCCTCATAACACAAGTTGGAATCTCTGGTTGAGACCCCCCCAAACTCATTTAAAATTAGAATTCTTCTCTTAGAGTTGCATCATTCAACTACATACACTTTGGAGTTTAAGAAGAGGACAAAGGCATTTAGAAATAAAAGATCTCATACAAGTGTTGGCTATTTATTTCTTCTTTGTCAAGCTGTTGCAGAAAACAGCTATAGTAACAAACAACAAATAATGTAAGCCAAATCCAGTGAAGACTGGAGTAGAGATTTGATCTGTGTAGGAACACATGTCTTCTAAGTCCCAGTTCCTCCAGGACTGAAGAGTAGTGTTTCACACGTGCTGGAAGAAGACAGTGGTACAAAGCAAAACTGAAGTTCACTCTGTAGCACTAACAGCAGCCATGCTTCTCTGAAGTGAGATAAATACCCCAGTGGAAATTTCAGGTCAACAGGAACATTGCAATGGGATTACAAGATTGGGCTGAAACGGCTGAAGTTGGCACAGAGAGTTTAGTCATTGTGCAGCGGTGATGCTCATTTGGTATTGTTTACATATAAAAGTTACCTCACTTGCTCGTGTAAATTGAGTATTCCCCCCTGGAATTTGGTAGTTTTCTTAGCAAATAGAAGGATGATGTACACATTAAAGAAGAACAGTAATAACAACAATAATGGGAGAAGAAGAATTTAAAACAAAAAAGGGGGGAAATAAGGAAAAGGATAGCGATTTCTTTTGGGAAAATTAAGTGTGTAAGAGTTAGTGTAACTTACTCAGCACAATCCCAGGAATCTCACTGACCTTGGGAGGTTTTCCAGGAGCCATTCCTTACACAAATATTTTCTGAACAATTATAAAGCATTGGAGCCACCTTTTTCCCATTTATAAGCTGATTATTTTTTCTTTTTGTATCCATTTTCCTTTAACAAATATATTTATTGGGGCCATTTAAAGGAAACAGTACTGACATTTCAGATCTGTTTCTGTATATCTCTCTGAGTAATTCTCATGGTCATGTGAAATAAACTATATTAAGGTTGCTTGTTTTGTGCTTGGGATTTTTAAAAATATTTTATTAAAAAAAATGAGTTGCAATTCCAGGCTTAGGTAGGAAAAAAAATACAAAAGATAATTGCCTTTTTTCGCCTTCAAAGAATAGTTTAAATATATTCAGGGCAAACTATGACCATGATGGTGATTCTCTGTACCATTTGAAGTCTTTGCCCATTGTGCTTCTAGTGCAAGGCATGGGGAATTATTGATAGCTGCAAGAGGAAGCTGGAGGTCAGTCTACCGGTCAGGGTTAGACTAAGACTAGTTGAGCTTGATATCCAGGGATAAAAAAAAGAATTACACTCATTCATCAGTGTGAAATAGCACCCCATATGGAACTGTTCAGAAAGCATTTGGCTGAACAGTCTTAAGACGTAGAGAGTCTCACTAGAAAAACCTCAAACAAAAGAATTCCTAGGCAATAGATTTTCTGGCAGCCTTCTCTGCCATGGAAAGCAAAGTAATAAGTGTGTACCATTGTCCTCAGTCTCTACCAGCATCTCCCGCTGACTTGGAGAGATGCTGTTCACACAAAACAAGGCTGATGTAAGATCAGCAGCTAGGCAAGTACACAGTTTTTCACTACAAAATTTTCAAACTCATATGCCCAAATTTGATTTCCAGTGCAGTATCAACAAATCCTGTCACTGTTTTATATTGGTTTGTGAACAAAACATTGCAGGGCTAATATAAGGGTGATTTGAATGGGAGGCAAAATATTTGTAAAGAAACTGAACAACAGAAATGGGTGAACTGTTAGGTAACACAGGACACATTACCTTGCTGAACAGGACCCTCTCTAGAAGACATGATGTGAATATCAACTTACACATAGAATGCAATATCATTTATTGTGCTACAGAGATCCAAAATATACTTTAGTAGACTCTGGAACTTTAGAACACTCATTCTTCATATGAATGGAAAAAACCCCAAACCATACCACCCTCAAAAAAAAAACCCATGCAGGAGTTACACAGTACCTTGAAAAATCAGATTCTGAGAAAGCATTTTCATCGCTTAGGACATGAGCATCACTCCTCACAGAAAATAATCACATAGCTCTGATGTTATGAAAAAGATGGAAATGACAGTTCACAAGACTACTAGTAAACAAATATCAAGAGAAAAAATGGATCTTGGTCTCTACAGGCAGCTACAAACATACCATGAGTCCAATGTGGAGTTAAACCAAAGCATTTAATCTTGTTCTAAAACTGTATTTTACAGGCAAACTTACTCCTTTGCTTTGGAGGAAAAACTCTCCTAAATTGGTTCTTCTTAGGGTTAATTTTCACTCATTCTACTTCTATTTTTTTTTTTTTTTTTAATTTTTGAAGCTTGATCCCTAAAAATGGCTCGCCATTTTCAGGTGATTCTATACTCAGGCTTTGAGCATTGAGCTTGTAACTTTGAAGGGAGAAATTTTTTAGTTCAGTGATGAGGTATTCACACTTCATTAAGCAATAAAACCTCTTCAGGGTTCTACAGCGTGTTTCATGAAAGGACCTCAGCCATTTATGCTTGTAAATGTCTCCATGCAGCAGACAAAAAATTTGGTAGTTAATATTTCTGTGCAAGCAGAAGTGGTGCTTGAGACTTGTGTGAGAGGCATTCAATTGAGGTGAATGTGTGCATCTAGGGCTTCTTCTGCTCGTAGCTGAGCAGGAGGAAACACAATAGTGGAATTTCAATTTGATTCAGGAAAAATGAAGAATAAAAACCATGATAGAGGAGGCTAGGCTTAGACATATAATACAGGTAGGTGATGTCCAGACAAAATTCTAGGACAGATCAGATAGGAATCATACAAGACATACAGTATTTTATTGAAACAGGAGAATTGTTTAAATTGTGTTTATTGCTGCT
The DNA here is from genome assembly GCF_020740725.1 of Corvus hawaiiensis. Classification (NCBI taxonomy): domain Eukaryota; kingdom Metazoa; phylum Chordata; class Aves; order Passeriformes; family Corvidae; genus Corvus; species Corvus hawaiiensis. The sequence goes on along the minus strand of NC_063215.1, from coordinate 101,568,799 downwards.
TCTTTAGACTATAATATCTGTGAAGATTGTTGCTATCTTTAACATGGAGGATTTAACTCTAAAACTCTGTTTGTTAAGTAGGTAAAAATATGCTGTGTAGAATGTGATGAGAATTTGTGAGCTCCTTATTTTATTCAGCGAGGAGAATAAGGAGGGAAAGTTCCCATGGAAGTTGTTTATTGTCTAAAATCACAGAATCACAGAAAATTCTGAGCTGGAAGGGACTCACAAAGATCATTAAATGAATGGCCCATATGGGAATTGAACCTTGACCTTATTAGCACCACACTCTAAATGTTTGTTGTTGTTCCTCCATTTAGACTACCTTTTATTTTTAGCAATAGTACTGTTGGAACTACTATTTTTGCAACTCTTATCAAAACTAAAAGCAGCTCTCCTACTATCAATAAGTGGGCAAGAACAGATCAGAATCTTCTGCACCCCAGATACACGTACTTATTTTTAGGAAATGCCTCCCAAGTGCAAATTTAATTTATTGCAGACTTTCCCTTTTCCCTTTAGCTTTATGTCTCCTGTAGAAAGAATTGTAGATTTAATATGAAGAACAAAATGTCAAACAGAAGAAAATAAAGAAGACTTACTTTTTTTATTCCACCAAGAGGAAAGTTAAAAAATCTCTTCTTATCAAGCGTAATAGAGAAGAAATGTTGTTATATATGCAGAAAAACTTTCTCAGGAGAGAAATAAGGAAGAGAAATATTCAGTTTAGTTGGGTCCAAACTACAGGGTCTTCAAAAAGCAACCAGAACAACAAAAGCACCACATATTATTCATTGCAATAACATTACGTGCCAAAACATCAAGCCACTTCAGAAAAGAGGTAAATACAAACAATTCCCTTAGACTTCCTCATCTACCTCTACACTGCAGGATCTAAAATGCAGAGACATGAGAAGCAGTAAAGTTTCAACAAAGGTTTATGTTGTTACAGACTTACTTCTTTCATTTCTTGGGCTACTCATGACCCGCTAAATTCCAAACCAAGCAAACTGAAATAATGTTTTTGTTGCTGGATTATTTTACTTTTCTCTAATCATTCTAGAAAAACAGCACCATAGCTCCACTTTTTCTACCACCACCATCCTTTGTCCTGTCCCTTCCTCTCTTCCAGTAACAAACTCCTGATGATACCATCACCTTCTGTGGTTAGTCAATGTAGAAACAAGTAGAGTTTTTCCACAACCTGAATACTGGGAGTAAGGAAAGGGAAAAAAAAAAAAATCATAATTTCTAACCTAACGGCAAAAATATTTCATATTAAAATCAAATAATCACATACCAAATTATTACAGCTACTAGCACTTTTTGTCTTTGGCCTTTAGTGTATTGGAATATTTAATTCTGTGGCTACCAGCAGTTAAGCAGAATATTTTACCAGGGATGTATCAATGTAATTAACTGTGATAAAAACCAGAACCATGCAGGATGTTTTTCTGTCTTAAAGTAGGATAAACTCTATCTATGTCAGTCCTTATTTATCTAATGTCTTCTTATCCTCCAGTCCCATTACATCTATTTCAGTGTTTCACTATTTGCATCATTAAAAAAGATCTTCCTAGTGTTTAAACTTATACTTAATTGCTGCAATTTAACCCCATTATTTCTTCTCCTATCCATCATTGATAAAAACCCAGATTATTTATTTCCTTTTTATATCACCTTTCACAACCTGATGTTTGTCATCAGTTCCTCCCTGAGTCACTTCTTCTGTAATGTACATAACCCAAACTGTTCAGGTTTTTAATTCATAGGTCTGCTTTGTTGCTGACATGCAATGGTTAAAATTTAATGCAGAATTCCAGCCTTGAGTACTGCCCTGAGCAGAACTGGATAATTACTTCACCATGTCTTACAAGCTGTATTTCCATTTGCAAGAGATAAAATGTTCCCTAGATTTTTTTACAACTTCATGGCTTTGCTAACCCCTGTACAGAATGTGATACATGCAGACTCACAGATTCTTTTCCAAAGAAACAGTATTTCACCAAGTTTTTTCTGCACCATATTTTTGCTGTCCATAATTTCTTCCTACGCCTAACACCTTCCACTTGCTTCCACAGGGTTTTAACATATCTTTTGGTCCTTTTCTCTAATTTGTCAAAGCTGATTTTGAATTCAAATCTTGCTCTTGAGTATGTGGTTTCTCTGCCCCAGCCCTGCATTATCACAGATTTAATAAACTTGGTCTGTGCTCTAGCATCCAGGCTGATTAAAGGAAAATAGCAAGGAATTGATTCCGGGAGGAACGCCTTGTGGTTGGTTTGTCCTTTCACTTTGACAGGCAATTACTGGCAACTCGCACAGTTATCCAGACAACTTTGCATGCAATTTACTATTAATTTAGAAATTCAATCTAGCCCAAGATTCGCTAGCTTGCTTAAGAGAATATCATGCTAGACAGTGCCTAAAGATTTGTTTAGGATTACATGACATCTGGTGCTTCTTGACAATCTCTAACAATTATTGAGGAATTGTTTTAATGTAATTTGTTGCTGACCTACAGATACTCATCTCTTTCTTGCCTTGCTACTGCTAACAAATAATTTTCTTGATTATTTGTTCCAAAGTCTTCCAGGAACTGAAGTTAGGCTGGCAAGCTAGGCTTGATTCTTTTTTATTGCAAATTTAAAATTTGGCACCAAAATCCCCCTCTTGCAGTCTTTGAAAACATCCTATGCCTTTAGGAACATTCTTAAAGGAAACCTCCAACAGAGGTTAGATTGCTTCTGGCCAGCATCCTGTTAAACATCAAGGTGCAGTTCATCCCACCATGCTCATTCATGTACTGCATGGGCATCAAGGACCTGAATGAGCTGAATGTAAAAAAAAGACTGTTTTCACAAGGAATGCTTCAAATACTTATGCAGGATGGTCATGTACCTGATAAAGAAGCTAAGAACAAAGTAGCAATAAAAAGAGAGTATATTTTGCTATTTATTTCAGAAGTATTTTAGTATGCATTGAGACATTTAAGTTTGCAGCAGTCAAAGTACATATTTTAGGTCATGCAACTCCATTGAATACCTGCAAAAAATAAACATGTACATGACCTACCAAAGAATAACCACAGTTGTGTGTTGGGTCTGGCTGAGATGAAGTTAACTTTCTTTGTAGCAGCCCATATGGTGCTGTGGTTTGAATTTGTGACTAAAACAGCACCAAATCTTTCTTTGGTCCTTATTCTGCCACCCTGTGAGAAGGCTGGCAGTGGACAAAAAGCTGAGACCACACACAGTCAGGACAGCTGTCCTGAGCTGGCCAAAACGGTGCTCTGTACCACATAATACCATACTCAGCAATAAACTGGGAGGTTTTGTTTTCAAACATAACCATTGTTTGGAGTCTGGGCATCAGTCTCCTCAATGAGAAAGTGGCTGCCTCTCCATCACTTGTTTTTTTCCCATCTTTTCTCCACTTATTAAATTGTGCTTCTCTTGACCCATAAGCTTTTACCTCTTATCTTTTGCTTTTCCTATTCTGTCCCTTTCCTGCTGGTAGAAAGTGAGCAAGTGGCTGGATGAGTGTGTAGCTTCTGGATGAGGTGAACTGACAACAGGTGTGTTAGATGGAACAGGATCATTTCCAAAAGTTCAGGCCATGACTTTATTACATGTAAAAACATTCTAAGAAATCTCTCTAGCAAAGTTAGTAACATAGACAGCTTAACCAGCTGAAAAAGATTGTTTAGCCATTTAAAAGTATACTGAATCCTGTTCAGACAATAATCACTGTATTGCATGCAGTAATTAGGATAATTATTTTTGCATAAAGTAATTACACTGTAATTTTTGATTGATTCAGGACCATTAAAATAATTTAATAATACATAAGTAGCACATTATGGATTTCACTTTGTCTGCAGATTTCTGCAGATTTTCCAAAATACGGTGTTTTGATAAAAATTACAGGTGTGACTGAACCACCCATTTAGCTTTCATATCCATATTTTAGTTCGTTACTTCATCCTGTAAAGACTATTTTCTAGCTTTCCATGGAAAAATGGAAGCTCTCCATACAGGCAAACCAACTCTTTGTTAATGTTCATGGTACAAGTGATAGAACTAGCAAATGTTGCTAGAAATATAATTGTTTGCACAATCTGAATTTTACATTGAAGGGCTCATACTTTTCCTGCAGATTGCACTTCAAGAAGCCACAGTTTCTGTGCATGGCAGCTACAAGAATTCATATATATCATATACCAAAATCTATTTATTTCTCAAATAAAGACGTGAACATTGGAAGTTTTTATCCATGTATTTAGTGCTGGCAATATTTCTGTCTTATGGCATTTTTACAGGCCTTGAAACAAGAATTATACTCCTAATTATAAGTTCAGACAAAGGAATTAATCATCTACAGTCAAAGCTTTACATATTTTGCTAGGTGTAAATTCTGTATCTAGAGAACAAGATTTCCTACTGTTCTCAGTACTTAGGTTGCAATTCCATCTCTGCAGCAGGTTTGCGCGAATGTGTAGATCAGCATTTTGCTAAATGATGTATGAAAATAGTTACATACCTAGCGTGTTTAGATTTTGAAGTTTTATATTACTTTAAATAGGTACCAGACTACAGCTGACACTTTAATAACTTTTGTGGTGTACTCAATCCAGTACTGACAGGCAGGCATTACACTGCAAAAGCTGTTTAGGAGGAGAAAAATGACAGATCTCAGCTTCTCAGACACCCTAAGTGGATATTATACTTTGGGACTCTATAGAGAAGCAAGTCAGCCAGCTGCTGTTACAGGTGAAAGTTTTGAATATGTTGCTATTTAAATTGCCATTACCTATTTCCTTCGATATCCATTTTATTGATGCTATCCTGGGTAATGTTGAAAAGTAAAGTTGATGACCTCTGTAAGTTCTGAGTTTCAGAATCAAAAATATGCACTTGTAATTTTAACTATTTTTCTTGCTATTTTCTTCAGAGCTCAGCAATCAAATTCACCTGGGCCTAACACTTTGCAGATTTTCACTGGAGTAGCTTCTTTATTGTCTTTTCCAGCATAACAGCAAGGTCTTTAACATTTTTCTTTCCCTCAAGAAAATGTACCTGTCTCTGAGATGACATCTTCTGTGTTTTCTATCAGTAACAAGACAAAATAATCTTTCAGTCCCTCAGCAGAATCAAGCTCATTAGTTGCCATCCTTCTGTTCTCAGTGATTCTACTTTTTGCTTTTTCTCTTTTATTGTAGATTTAAATGATCTCAAATACCATTAAATTTAGTACAAGTCCCAAAGTTTCACTTTGAAAATTACACTTTAAAAAAAGTAATCTGTTTACTGCATTTACCTCTGACATCCTCCTTATCTATATCATCATGTGTCTCCCTGTGCATCCCATTCTGCACTATTGGCCACTAATCATCAAGGTATGACACCCATGGAAGGTCCAGTACTAGTCAAGCCAGCTTCTACGAAGTGGATGAAGCTATGTGGACCATTTCAGGACATCCTGTATGTTCTTCTTATCTGATCCATAGGAATGATGCTCTTGTGTGCTACTCATCTGCCACTGGATTGCAAAATAACTTCCTGTTTACAAAAGGCAACTCTCCTATTAGCTGAGCTAATGGAGACCCACATGTCTGAAGGTTTGAGTTCTGCAATTCATACATAATGCCTGTGATTGTAAAAAAGCATCAAGAAGTCCAGGAATATACCCCAGAGCAAGAGAAAAAAGTTTGATAGCCTTCACTCTAACTATGATTGCACTGATGTGCATCCAGAGAAACTGCAGTCCTTGGAGGAGGCAGAATAACTGGAGTAATTCCAGCCTTACTAAAAATTTATTATAATTTCTAAAAGGATAGATTAGAAAACAAACAAAAGAAATTAAATCTGGTATTGTCTTTAAGGAATGAAATGGTCAACACTGAAGAGGAGAGAAGGATGAGGGGACTTTTTCATCCCCATCTGCATCTTTCAAAAGTGGCCTTTTTGCTTTATGGGAGTATTTCTTCATTTAAAATGCTAAATGCAGACACATTAGGCATTTGGAAGACAATAGGATTTATTGCTTGAGGGAGTATACTAAATTTCATGGTCTTCTAAAACCACTCTGTGTATTCAGCCATAGATTACCTAATACTTCAAGTTGCATATTGTTTCTCTAAATCTGAGTTCTCTAAGTTTGATTTGTCGTATCCACACTGGCAGCAGTACAAACAGTAAAATACATTTTTTGTTATTAATACAATTTTTCAACCATCTGCACTCTAAACAACAGAGATTAAACGCCTTTCATTTTTTAGCCTAAGTAAAATGTCAAAGGCTAATTTCATTCTGTGAACATCTGAAAAGTATTAGCAAAAGCTTTTATGGTCTTTTCAACATATTTATGGTTTCAGAACAAAAGTGGTAGGGAAATAAATAAGGTTTCTGGCCTCTAGCTTGAGACACAGCTTCTGCAAAATAAAAACAACAATCCTTTAGAAGAAGTACAAAGGAAAATTTGCTTTTTTTCATCAGGTCAAAGCTGGAGTTTCAAATGTTTGCAGGCAAATATTTTCCTGATTGTTTGCAGCTCCCAACTAGAACAGTTGCTTTATTGTCTTTTTCATCATAACAGAAAGGCCTTTATAATTTTCCATGAGTGAAAACAACTTTTGCTTAGGATTATGAGTTGGGCATTTAAATATCTTTCAAGAGCAATAACAAGCAGCAATCCAGCCACATATCTGGCCCACTTTACAAATGAGGAAACTAAGACCAAAAGGGTGAGATCATTTCCCCATGATGAAAAGAAAACAAGGAAAACCTGTAGTTTCAACTAGCTTCTTACCAATTTTTAAACAAATTTATGTGAATATGAACTGTAGGGTTAGTTTGAATTACTTATTTGAATAGTATTATAGATTCTAAAACCTAATCTCAGAGGATGTGGATTGACACAAAGTTGTAATATAATCAAAATAATGTTAAAGTTTAGTATTTCCCAAAAATACCTGACCCTTTCCAACAGATAAAAAATTTTGATGGTGCAAGCCACTTCTGGATTGCTTTCCTTAAATCTCTCTTTTTGGTTTTTTTTTTTTGTGATTTTGTTCACTCACACTATAGAAAAGATAATAATTATCACAGAACCTTTACCACCATGAAAACATACTGAGAGATGCAAAGAGATTTTGAATAAATTTAAGAATAAGCACAATGACCATTAAAAAGAGCTTCAGTCTATGATCATACTGGTGAACAGTGAGAAAAGTAGGTATGTTAAGAACAAGACAATGCATGGTTCAAGGCTCTTGCCTTTCCTGTATCTGTCAGATGACTGAATTTGGGGAGTAATTAATTCAGAGAGAAGGCTGCATTGAAAGCTAGTCTCAGATAATCATTGTTCCTGTGAAACAGTGTTTTCCACAGACAAAAATCCTGCTGAGTCCCAGAAGCATTTGCTGTTTTATAAAGCTCTACTGCTGGTTCTCATCAACTTCTAATTATGAATGATAAAACCTGAAGTCCCTCACAAAGCTCAGAAGTTTCACTTCTGCTTCCATTCAGGTCTGATCTAGCTCCAGCTGTAGCTAAAGTTCCAGGAATACAGAGAAGATTAGCAAAGCTGAGTTGAGGTGATGGCATTTTACAAGATGTGAAAGAACATACACCATTGCATTGTCAGTGAAGCTCACACTGCACAGCGTTCCTTTAAACATATTTATCTATCTACACGTGTATGAAATCTCTATTATTCTGTTACATAAGGTACTATGAAAAACTTAGGAATAATAAAGCAAAGAAAAAAGCTGTTTTCTTTTTGAACTTACTCATCTATTAATATTTCTTTGCTCTGAATGATAGATTTTTAATAACAAATAATTACTTTCAAATATGATTAGCATTATCTACTGCTCACAGTACTCTGAATATAGAAATTCTATAAACTGCAGTAGGATCATTTAGCATTTAGATGGGTACTTAAACTTATACATGAACACCTGGAAGCAAGGGGAGTTTTCCTACACTTTTCTTTTTTTCTTTTAAAATACACACCTGTAACCACGTATTTAAAAACAACAAAAAGTTTCTATTTCATCTGTTCAAATTCATGAATGAACTATGGACTCTCACTGTTCTTCCCTGGTTACTTCCAACATGATTTTTACTTCTGGTTATTTTATTTTACTTCTGGTACAGGATCCAGATCTCTCCTGCTGGCTTAAAACCAAAATACTTACCACTTAGTGCCATTACTAAGGAGAATAAAGATAACTGAAAACACGTATAAAGAAAAAAATTTTAGGGATTATTTTATAAAAATACATTTCAAGACGCAAGTAATCTCATATAAAGACCACTGAATTAAAAGGACATTTTTCATTGACCTAAGTGGGGGTTGCACCTGGCTGTGAATATAAAACTAGAAGCACTGACAGCAATGGAAATGACTCCCTAAGGTGTGCCACTGTATATCATAAGGAAAAGCTAAAGCTGGTAAAGGAAAAAGAAGATGCCAGACAGAGCTTCCTATGATGCAGAGAGAGTTCACAGCTCCTATTGAGATGCATCACACAGAAAGGAATCATGTGCAGGCCATTATGTTAATTCCTGAACTGGGAACAGTTCAGCGGTGGTTATTTTGAGAATCTCAGCATAGAATTAAAAAAAGCCAAAACAAACAAAACCCAAAAAACAAACAAACAAACAAAAGAGTAGCGAATACAAAGGAAACACTGTTAAGTGTGGAGACAATGTTCACTTGCTGGTAAATGGCTAAAAGCTGCCAGAGCTCATGAATATCTAAGGAAATATACTGAGACGATCACCCTTAAAAGGCTTTTTATAATTATCACTTTCTAAGAAATAAAGGAAAAAATAAGGTAATTTAAATCCACACAATTAGAAAGGCAGTTTAAATATTTCATTTCTACCTGCGCAAACAAACTATGAAACCTGGGAATTCATAAACTTTTTCTAGCCTGGTTTCTTGAAAACAAATCCTTGAATTTTAACATACATCTTTAACATCCACTTCCAATTAACCCACTGATCTTATTAATGAAAAACTGCCTTGTTAAAAAGTGTCTAACAAACTCTGCTCCTTTCAATTCAGTGAAACTACACCAAGAGGATCAAGTCTCCTACAAATGCTGCATTAAGCTGTAAAAGAGTTTACTTTTTGGCCATGGCTATTCATCAATCCAATTAGTTACAAGCATTTTCCAAATAAATAGCACTTGTTTCCCTAAAGACCTGTGGAAAATTTTCCGATAGTATATTTTCTAAATAATCTTCATACCTGAGAGATTTTGAAGTGCGTATGCCAGAATTGCAGTGTAGCCTCTTCCATTTACTTATGAGGAAACTATCTTTTTCCAGGCTTCTATGCTGTAATATTACCCAAAGGTTTGAGGAGACAAGAATCGAGATCAACAAAAAACATTGATGAACTGGTGTATACTTTCATATATCTTCTCAAACACAATTTTTCATTTTGCAGGCTACTCACTGTATACTGGTTTTGCCTCTTATATAAACATTTATATAAAGTAGGTAATCTTTTAAAATTAAAAACTCTGCCAAGTCGCTGCTGCTATATTCTAATGCTATCTGAAGATAAAATTCTTTCCTGGTTGTGTCCTTTTGCCTGTGAAAGTGCTCTCTAAACTAAGCTAAAGCTTTGTTTTTATGATGACATACACTATAGATATTTTGACTTGTAAAAGAATGGAAGAAAGACAATAAAATATGAGAGTACAAAGAATTATCATTTAGCCGGTTATTTAAAAAAATCCACAAATAAAATTGTTAGCTAAAATATAGGATATTTTTTTTTTCCTGTTCAAATTTCTACAGTTTGGGAATCCCGAGTCATTTGCACATCAACATTCTCACATGAGAATTACAAACTGGTGCACTTCGTGCTTGACAAAAGGAATGGAGACATTTAGCTGAAGAAGTAATTAAGATGTAGGCATTCACCTGCCTACATTTCTTCTGGATTTATATTCAGCATACACCAAAGACACTATTTCTGCTTAAACCTTCACAATACAACTGTGCCCCCACAGGAAGTATACAAATAAAACACAGAAATCAAAGACTAATCAAAGACTACAAGAAGATTTGCCTGAAAAACTCAGATTGCTGCCTATGATGCAGAATAAAGTACAGCTGGGAACAGTCTAGATAACATCAGAAAATTTGCCAGACTGCACTGACAGGTGTAACCATTGTTATTTTAGCTCTTTTAAAAAACCTAGCAGCCCAACACCTTCTGTGACAATAAAATAGAACAGTAAGTATTGCTAACTTCTTTAAGTTTAGTGCTTAGATAATAAGACACATATCTGTTGAATTGTACTGTATTACATTATATGATGATACCAGGCATTAGTAGTAAAGAGGATATTATGCCTTCAACTGGCCTGTGATTGCAAAACAAGGCATGATCTTCCCATGTCAACAGCTATTATGTGCTTTGTTTTTTGCTTTGTCTTCCTGGTTTAATTGTTGAGTTAGTTTCCTACTTCATCATTAAATTCCTATTTGAATATCAGAAGTTCCAACTTTCATAAATGTCAGGTTTGCTTCATATAAATATTTCAACTACTCTCCAAGAGACTCGGCTGCTTTTTTGGTGACCAGAGTAAGAATGTCTAAGTCCAGTTACAGCATAATATATGCATTTATATGCCATTGTAGATACAAAAATGCTGCTAGCAAGGATTTTCTTGCTATTTTCTAAGTCTGTGAGAGACTTTTCTCTCTCACAGAGATAGTAGCAGAGTTCTGTAAACAATGAAACACCTGCAACCTTGAAAAGTCTTGTTTATAGTACAGTAGAAAAATATTTTGACAATGGATGTTTTAGGATTCTAGCCAATCACCCCAAGGGGTGGCTGATCCTTTGACCAATTAGACTATGAAGAAAAAAGTCTATAAAAGAGTTTGTAAAATAATTAGATCAATCAATCTTGTTGCACAATTCCTGCCTGCTGGATCTTCTCTCCTCCTCCTCCTTATGGCTGCGGGACACGGTGATATACCCTAGGGCCCAGGCCTGTGGTAATATGCCACAAGAAATGTGTTGCACTATTTTTTCACAAAAAAAGGAGATCATAAAGTGCTTTTATTTCTGACACTAATTTATGAAAGGGTGGGGTATTTTAGAATAGCTTCTTCAGACAGAGCATTTTCAATAGATCAAGTCTTCTATTTCCTGATCCACTGCTTAAGTAATTTCATTGACTTTCCTAAACAGATAAAATTAAAAAAAATAGATAATTGATTCCTTTTCTTTTCTTGATGAATGAACAGAACTCTGTCAATTTAGCAAGGAAAAAAAAAACTGACTTTCAATTGTTTTTGCTGAGTAACTCTGGTCATGTCATATAGTCTATCAGTTGTCATGCTTTCAGCTTTCTTTTTTTTATAGAGAATCTCTTATCTGATCACAGTGTCACTTTGGAACACTGTTAGTATGCAGCAGAAGTTAAGGGGTTTATTTTTATTCCATCCCATGACTTTCTAGAAACCCACGCTAATAGATTCTAATGCAACTCTCCTCACACTCACTTGTGAAAAGCAAGTTTACCAGGAGGAACAAGTGCCAGATTTTTCTGAGACATAGAGCATTCCCTTCCCAACAGCTGTTCCACATGTTGATCAACAATCTTTCTGCTTGGACACTGGTGGATGTGTCCAAACAATTTTTGATGTCACATTATACTGTGCAATGTGTCTGTATTGGCAACTGATTGCTCCACTTCACTGAGGGCAAAATGTGACTCAGCAGCCTTTAAAATCACAGGTTTCTCTTTATATAACTCTATTAGCATTGTAAACACTTCTGGAAGGTGTGCTGTAAAACTGACAAACTTGCCACCCTTGAATAATTTCAAGCTCAGTAGGACTGCATTTATTTCTGCTTCTATTGCCACTTCTGCATTCCCAGGTTTCATACCAGTGAAGAAATGCGATTGAAATGCATAAATTTAGGTCCTCATTCTCTCCTGAGGTGTATCACAGCCTTAACTTAAATCTTCTTTCATAGATTTCTAGGTCAGGAATATTCTTCCATGGTAGCTTGTGACATGGAATTATCTCTAATGGCTAAAATCTAATAAAGCTCATCTATAGCTTTTCTTAGCCAAGTGATTACAGGTCTGCCTTAGGTAATTTACTATGCTTAATAGCCTGTTTTGTCAGTCTTTTTCTGTGAATGCTCAGGCTGGGCTAGTAAGATAAATAAAAATCAGACCTCTATCAGCTACCTCACTAACACTTATAATATCGAGTCTTTCTCAAAACTTTACCTCCTCAAACACATTGTGTTCCTGCAGCACATGTTGAGATTTTCAAAGTTCTGCTAAAGCCATAAAAAGGCTATTTCACTCTTCACAGTGTCCCCCTAAAAGTACAGGTTATATCACAGATCCATTTACAATTCTTAATTATACAATAAATTATTATATTTTAGGTATATCTGTATATACACAGAAGAAACAACCACATTTCATAATCTGTGTCCATATTCTGCCCATTTTGCCTATGACAAAAAATCTATGATGTTCGTTTAGCATTTTTAAACATTTCAATCTGTTCTGTGTTTACTTGGGGCTTGGTTTTATTACTAAATTCATAGTGCATGAAGTAAAATCTATTATATCTGCAGTGGTGAAGGCCTTGTAAATATGGAACAAAAAGGAAGAAGTGATCATGATGATCTACCTGTTATATGTGTTATAAGTCCCATTATTAAATAGAATATTCATTAACGACTGTAAAAATTAACAGGCTTGGACCTTTCTGTGGTTTTGGCTCCTTCTCATGCGAGGTTTCTGCCAGCATGAATATATTGGCTCAGGGAAATATTTGTGTTCAGTTGAAGGCAGCTCTGCAATTCACAAAATAATATATCCAGATATTCAAGCCAGATAAACATTTAAAGAACTTTTTGAAGATACTGAAAGGCTGAGAGAAGTGGGATTGTTCAGCTTGAAGAAGAGATGGGTCTAAGGTGATTTTATTGAGGCCTTCCAGTACCCAAAGGGGGACTTCAAGAGGGCTGGAGAGGAACTTTCTACAAGAGGGAATGGCTTTAAACTGAGAGGGTAGGTTTAGATTAGATATCAGGAAGAAATTCTTTACATGAGAGCGGTGAGGCACTGCAACTGGCTTCCCAGATAAGCCATGGATGCCCCATCCCTGGAAGTGCTCTAGGCCAGGCTGGATGGGGCTCTGACCTAGCCAGTTGAGTGGAAGGTATCCCTGCCCACGGCAGGGGGGTTGGACCTGGGTGATCTTTAAAGTCTCTTCCAACACAAACCATGAATTTTTAAAAGAGGTCTCACCTACAGTACCGTGTGCCACCTAAAAAGAGGATATAAAGCTCTTGGAGAGCATCCAAAGGAGGGTCATGGAGATGGCAAAGGGCCGTGATGGGAAACTGCATGAGGAGCAGCTGAGGTCACTTGGTCTGTTCAGCCTGGAGAAGAGGAGACTGAGGGAAAACCTTATCATGGTCCTAAAGATTTCTCATGAGAGGAAGCAGAGGGGCAAGCACTGATCTCCTTTCTCTGGTGACCAGTGACAGGACCTGAGGGAATGGCCTGGAGTTGTGTCAGGGGAGTTTAGGTTCGATATTACAAAAAGCTTTTTCACCCAGAGGGTGGCTGGGCACTGGAACAGGCTCTCCAGGGCAGTGGTCACAGCACCAAGCCTGAGAGAGTTCAAGAAGTGTCTGGACAACGCTCTCAGGCACACGGTGTGACTCTTGGGGTGTTCTGTGCAAGGCCAGGAGTTGGACTTGATGATCCTTGTGCATCTCCTCCAGCTTAGGATATTCTACAGTTCTAGGATACACATGACAACTAAAATGATGCATCTGGGCAAAACTCCATCTTCCTGTAGATACGGCATTTATCAGAACTCATCTAAAATAAATTGTATTGCCATCTGTTAAGAACAGTATTTCATTTCTTATTTTAAACTAGCACAATAACTATATGAAACAGTTGAGATTTTCTTGTATTTAAAGGCCACATCTGATTTAATATTGTATTGCTTCACTAAAACCAATAGACCCATGCCAATTTATATGAGCTATGGATGCATTCATTTTAATTTATATTATACTGGTGGAAGGGAGTATAAGACTTATTGCTTTTTAAGTATATAAGGTATTTCAAAATTATTTTGAGCTCAGAATCAGGATCCATCTATATTTTTGGATTATTCCATGGGGAAGATATTTATTTTTTGAAAACCTATAGCAAGCACTATCAGCCCATTAGTTCTATTAGAAATTCATACCACTCATTTGTTTAAAAATGTTCATAATTTGATTTGTAGTGAACAAAATGTGATTATTTACATCAGATTTACCATTTGGTTAACATCAGACAGATTTTGGTCTTATATATGCTATTGCTAAATAATGAATACTGTCTGCTAAAATTTCTGTATCTCAATTTTATGAGGCTTTCAGCAGATAATATCATGAGCTATAAAACTGAAATCAAGAGGTAGATTCATCATCACATGATAATAATATCTGTTTCAGATTCCCAATTGTGCCTTTTTCACTTTTAATGTTACCTAGCAAAAATATATTTTCTTCAAGAATAATCCATACAATTCTTGAATGTACATTTCAGAACTTAAAATTTTTGTGAGTAAATCCATACTTGACAACTGAGAGTGTTAAAAGCGATGATTCACGGCCCCTTACAATCCTCAGTGATTTAGACATAAAGCTATAGACAACCTTAAGAGCCAAGGGTCTCCATGATCAAGATCTAACATTTATTTGTACATGTTTCAGCTCTCATTGCTAGGAAGATGTTAACACTTTTATTTAATTGTCTACATCATCCCAGGATGTAATTAAAATAGTCTATTTTATTACATGCAGTAATACCAGTCAGCATGACATTCACAAATTAATTTCTTTCAAATCTTTCTTATTCTACAGTAGAACCAAAAACCTTCTGACCAATTTAATGTTTGTAGCAAGCCACTGGGGATCTGTTACGATGCCATGACATAAAGTGCAGAAATTACATCCACTTCACCTTGCCTTACATCATTTGACAACAGCGCTGCTCCCACTGCTCTGTTTGCAAGAGCAGGTTGTGAATAGATATCAAGTGGCTAAAGCTGTACCTTGGTAAAAACACAGCAGGTTGCATGATGATTTATTTGCCTTAAACCTTTCATCCATTTGGCAATATATGATGGTGGCATTCACCAGTTTTAAAGAATTAGAAACCAATTAAAATAACTACGCCTCATTTTTTTACTCTGGGTGAAAGCAATATTCAGTGAGAAGCCAGAAAAGCAAAATGCAAACCTTCAACAATCTCCTGACTTCAACACTGTTTGGGTAAGTTCATAAAACTCTTTGGACATTGCCTTAACTCAACCATTAAGAAGTACAGCTGGCTGTTGGACCCCTGAGTTCTGAGAATTTCAGCCTTTCAGTGCTGAGAGGCAGTGATCCTCAGAAACACACTGTATTGGATCCAAAACCCTGGGAAAAGCTTCCTAAATTGTGTGATAACACTGAGGTTGTTGCTGTGTAATTAAAAGTTATGTCACTGGGTGGAATATGTAGAAATGTAGAAAATTAGGTTTAGAAGATATAGGTAATAATAGGTTACAACATGGAGGATTTTGGGTGTGGATTTACGTCTTCTTCCTTCTCCTTCTTCTTCACAAATCTGAATGTTCTGCCATTGGGTCAAAAGTTCCACACTACAGAACATGAAAAGTTACTAATTGGATTGTAAGTAAAAACATATCTCATAATTGCTGAGTTTAGACTTTAAAAAGCTTGGGAAATTAAAACTCATGGCCATTTTCCACCCTTCCAACAAAGAGGCACACTCTGTGCAGCTGTATTACTGCTAAGATACAATAAACAACTAAGTCTGAACAAGAATTCTCGATCTCCTGCGTCTCAGTTCAAACTCTGAGTAAAATAACTCGAGATACAGAAGAAAGAAAGGAAGAAAACTAATAGCTGGGGTTTGTTGTTTTTTTCAATTTTTCTTTGTTTGTTTGGGTTTTTTTATATCATTACTGCAAATAAAAGAAGAATAAGCTTCAAAATTTAGCAATAAAAACTGAATAACAGAGGTGGACTTGCAGTTGCAACACTTATCTCTGTTGCATGTCTATGGCAAGAATGAGACAAGGGATCACAGGGTAATTAATTAAAACTTAAACATAGCTTATGAACTACAGGGGAGGAAAAAAATTCAAATTATGCCGCAGAACTGTTCATCTACAGTCGTCTGAAATATTCAACTAGATAAGCAATTGCAAAAACCATAATACTGAAAATTTTTAGAATTTGTGACACGTGGTAGAAATTCTTTCTAATGCACTCCAAACTTTTTATATGGAGACTAAGAGAGATAGCAAGAGGTGCAAGTGTAGCGTATTTGGAACACTGGAAAGTCCTGCTTTATTATTTGTCGTACAAAGTAAAGCCAAGGATCCATTAAATAATATAAAGTGTGCAGTAAAGTGGTACATATCATATATGTCTTTATTTAGTTTATACATAAGAGCTGTTCACATTTTTGTAAGTAATTATAGCTTTGCTAATTTTTCCAAATAAGGTAACCATGAATTTATGATCCAATTAGACACAGTATTTAATATCTACAAGGTTATAGGGTTAGTTACCACTCTATCAGGTACATTAGGAATTAGTCTGGTTCCGCAGTTATCTTTGAAAATTAAGTCCCACTGATGGAAAAAAAAAAAATTAAATAATAATTTTAACTGTTTCACTTGATATTCTAGAAGTCTTATAAAAATGGTAAGTAGTTTCTTAATCTTTGAATATCAGTCATACATTTTTGGAAAAGCATTTTCAAGAATGTCTCCTGCCTGTGTTTGTAGAAAGATTTGTTAGATCTCTAATCAATTAAACTGGCACATTGCACTTTGACAATTCATCTGCATCAGGCAGCAAAATGCATGCCTACACTCTTTGGATCCACTTCCAAAAACCTAACCAATGGATGTAAAAAAGGCTTGGGCCATTTCTATATTTTGTGTTTCTGAGCTTAAGCCATGGTTTTATCTTATGCTTTTATTTTTCTCTTTGTTTCCTGGCAAATTTACTTGCATATGATTTGTAGGAAAATGCAGAAAAAAAAAAAAATTCTGTCTCAGTTCTTCCCTGTGTTATAGCCAGACATCCTTTAAGATATTTTGGACAAGAACTTTTGCATATTTAGTATCACTTTATGATTATGAAAACATTTTTTAGATAGGAAAACACTTGTTTTCTCCATCCATGTAACAACTACACAGTAATGCCCTACTATGCAATGTTGCAATGGAACAAGAAGAATTTAGAAAGAGCCAAGAAAAAAAACCTCTACTTTCAAGTGCCATTCAAGTATATGGTTTCCTAAAAAGCAGACTAAATTGCAGAAGTTGTTATAACTTCAAGAAATATCACAACACTGATGAAGTGAAAGAGAATAACTGACAGATGCTTTGTGTGAAGTTAATCTGAATGAGAAGCAAGGCTGATCTGACAGAAGCAACAAATGCAAAGCAGAAAATACACCATTCATCCTTAATATTCTCCTTGAGGGATGGATACATAAAGAATGGTTGCCAGATCAGAAATGCAGAACTTTTCCGTGCCTTTTTTTTTTTTTTGCAAAAAAAGGCAACCACAACTAAAATTGAATTTTAAACCAACTTTCTGCAAATTGTAAACTGTGTAGCTACAGACAAAAGTATTGATGAAATATTATATTAATCAACTACATCCTATGCTTGTACAAGCTTTTGTCTTATTTAGAGTTGATATCGCTAACATTAACACAATTGGACAGTAGCTTTTTTCACCCCCTCAGCTCTGCCCTAACAGGTAGCATGTTTAAAAGCAAGAATTATATACATTTCTGACTACAAAAAAACCCCACTCAGCTGTAGAAATAGCGTACCTGGACATGGATGGTTTTTTTTTTTTCCATTTGTTATGATGACAACCCCATTTCTATCAATTCATTTACACAGTATATTGAAAATACCAAAAATTATGTAGAACCTTGCTGCAGTTTGTGCATCTTCAGAGAGGAAAGTATCTATGTTCTGATGAAAAAGTTTAAACTACTCTGCAAAATCATGCAGAGCTCCTTAAATGCCATTTCACTGAACTTCAGACATATTGTCAACACAGAGATATAAGCTAAATACCAAATTCATATGTAAGAGAAATGCTGTTAGGATAATCTTTTACTTTTGGCTTCTACAAACCCCAAACCAAAATGGCATCAAGGTGACATCAAAATTCTATTGCAATACCAATGCTAGGATGTAGAAATATATATTTTAATGACACTCACATTCTGTGAATTTAAATTTTTGATAACTGAGAGAACAAAGAATCAGTACTGCACTGAAAATTTAGCAATTTCTAGAGCAGAGATAAGATTCTATTCAATGCACTGCACAGGCAAGCAAAAAGCTGAAACAACACGATTAGGAGACAACTCACCACAGCTGCAAACAGACTTGAGTAAACCATTATCTATTTGCTCAGCTGCATCTATACTCCCTTACTAAATAGGCCCATATTACTTACTAATTAGGTGCATATTTATGCATAGGTATATCACTTGCTACCTTACAGGTACTGTATTTATTTCCTTTGTAAGACTTGAAACCCTGTAGGTTGTGTCACTGAGGCCAGGTGACCTATTTGGCTAACAAGGTTTGTCCAGTCTCTTTAGCACAATTTATTCAGCTACAGAAAAGACAGCACAGAGATTGGGGAAGAGGTGATTTTGTCTATCATGTGAATCCCATTTAAGGTTGTAAATTTATTTAAGATTGTAGAACTTTGCCTCAAACCACAAAATAGTTTTGTTTAGAGATAAAAACCAGAAAACTAACAAGTACATAATAACCATAAACTTCTGCTCTACTGACAAGGTGATCTTTCTGCTTCTGAATGTGGTTTTAATACCAGCTGTTCATTTCTTCTGCATTTCAAGCTCCTGTCTTGACTACATGAATGTAGTCAGGGAGAATTGCAGAGAAGGCATTGTATTGCTGGCTGCTCTTTCCATGAGTGCTTACAAGACAAAATTCTCTGAGTGGAAAATGACTCTTCTGAATGGATACAAGCACTGTTTGCCAAGTGATTGATTGAAATCAATCTGTGCATTCATAGAGTATGGTAAATTATGAAAGCATTTTCATCACCTATTCTCCTATAAATGCTACAGGGTTTTATTCCTTTATAAGTTTCTCTAATGCTTGTTGGTTCGGACCAAACCTAGGTATCTATCTCCTCAGCTCTGAGAATTTGATTTTGCTAGCTTTCTTTTTAAGTTAGCACAAATTTTATGTAGACTTAAGAACAGGCTCAGACAGTTTTTAGTAACATTTATATCAAGTATTTTTGATAGTTCTTTAGTTAAAGGAAATGGAACTTGTTTTTAACATGTAAATAAATAGATAAGTCAAAGCAAAACAGATTTTGAAGGCCAATTAGCAATAGAAGTCTGCTAGTTCAACCTAGCTGGAAATCTTGTCCATAGTTTGAATTAAAATAAATTATGCACAGCTACTAAATGGTTCCATGCTTAGGGCAACACTTGTTTCTACTTTAGGAGGCACAATTTTTCTGTTGCTGACATGGTGAACTAAAGCTGGACAAATGTATAATATCTATATGTATTTAAAATTTGCAGAACCTCACAAAATCCAGTAGTGTAGCTAAAATGAGCTTGTTAAGATTTCTATTTGTTCTGTCCCCATTTTTTTCAGCTACTACAAGCAGATGGGCATTGGCACTGCTGTCTGTAGATTAGGACAGTTGGACTTCCAGTGGTATTACAGAGCAAAGTGGAACAGCTGGGCTGCCATTTGATGACTCAAAAAAATGTGTGAAAAATTATCCCAGAAACGGGACTCAAACTCTGCATATGCTGAACCATCCACATTTATGGAGTTTTCCCAGCTTGTAACCCAAGTAATCTAATTTTCTTTTTGAAAGAGTGTTCATAACTTTTATATTTGCAAAATTGTCTCTATGAATCTGAGCCCTTGTAAGTCACTGGACCTATTTCCATTGACTTCAATAGAGTCTGAGTTATACTGATGATGAACATTTAAGATGAATAGCTTTAGACAAAACCCAAAATAGTCAAGGTTATACTTGTATAATGTTCCCTACTCTTTCACATGGAAAAGGATCAGATGAGTTGAGATTTTACCTGCAAGGAATATGAAATGTTCGAAAATGAAAACTGAGACATTAACAAACCATTTATATTTGTATTTTATTTTCAACAAAAAAATAGCTTCTCTTTTTTTTTTTTATAAAGTCTTGGAGGGACACAAGTCTACTTTCAAGTTCTTAAAGTTCCTTTACCACTGTGCTGTGTTGTCTCTCTACACAATATTCAAGGAGCGTACAACTTCTGGAACTCCAGGAGTGTGTAACACCCCAGTGTGAGGTAAGTACCATACATCCACTTAGAAGAGTTAATTTCTGTTATAAGGGATTGCAATCAAAATGTGCAATTTGAAAGTAGGCAAAGGATGGGGGAAGAAAACAAAGCACAACAGAGAGGAGAAGTGAATGGCCAATAGTGCAGAGAACAGATTCTCATGACCCAGGAACTAAGCAAAAATGCACATTTATGGTGTAGGAATGTGCTCTGCGTTTGTTTTTGTGCATTCACACAGACTCTGCAGTGATTAAAACCATGGCTAACCACTGACAGACTGGAAATATAATGGCAGCATTGATTAGAAATGTGGAACACTAAATTGTGTGAGGAATAAGGCAAACACAGACTTTCTCATTTTAAATGTTAGGCTTCTGGTTAGTCACTGATTTAAACTAGTGCCATCCCAGAAATCTAAGAAAACACAGTTGTCAATCGTCATACCGGCAGAATGCTATTTTAGTGGCATAATCCAAGCTATTTGAATATATATGCACTTCCCATGCTTTGTCTCACTTGCACGAGATCTGCCTGTGGCATAGCTCAAACGTTCAGAGAAAATGACTGCTGCTGTGTACATTGCTATTTCAGGTCATATGCACTTGCTTCGATAGAAGAGGTTGCTAATTAAGCAATAACAATTAAGGCACTGGGCATTTCCTGCAGACTAATGACCAACTAGGAGGAGCTGTGCCAAGGGCCATTAACCCCAGCCAGTCACTCACTGTGATGGGACAGATTTCTTTGAAGAATATTAATGTTTGAAAATAACAAGGATGATTCTGGACATAATATAAATGTAAATAGGAATGAATCAAATTAAGTACATTATGATGATTTGTGTAGTGAATTCCAGGCCTCTCCTATATTCTGGGTAAGAGAGAAAAATGGATAGAAGGAAAATGGTACATCGAAGAATATTAAATTCCATTAAGTTCTCAAGCTTCTCTAAACTGCTCTCTTCACACCTGCCTACTGGTATGTTTGCTCTTCTGAGGACGATTTGTAACTGTGGTTATCATCACAAATTTTGATAATTTAGCAAAAGCAGGTACCTACCAGTGCTCTTGGTAAAAGGTCTACACTTAGGAGAATACAAGGACAGACTTCACTGCTTTCTTTGTAGTCTACGGTTCTTGACAGGCAGATCTGTGAAACTCTGAGAGACCTGACAGAATTTCTTTCCAGAGATACAGAAGAGGGTGCAGGCCTGGACTGTGTAGCTCTTCACCTTTTTTCATAACCTTTGCAGTGAAACATTTCTGAAAGGGTCTTTCTGAAAACAGTGCTACCAAACACCAGCCTGTTTGCCAATTATTGTTTTCTCAAATTAGAACAGTTTACCTTTTTATTATCCCTGCAAGAGATTCTTTGCATTCCTTCACACAGCCAGTTCTTCTCTGCAACAACCATTATCATCTCCTAATTTAAATTTTATCCATAAATAACATTCAGTAAAATAAAGGAGGGAGAAACCTAGAAGACAAGAGGAAACAAGCTAAGCAGATATGTGCAAATCATCAATTACTTTCTCCCTTCCACAAGTAACTTATTGATAAGGCTCTCATCCACAGCCACCTTTTTCTCAACCCTGGTTCCCTCATCCGCTGGTGGTTTTCACCTCTTTAAATACATTGATTCAAAGAAGTGGGTTAGCTATGAAGCAACCATTGAATTTTCTGTCTCCAAGGTGAAATAAGCAGCTGTATTAAGATTATTTTTAACTAAATAAATTTCTCTAAGTAAAATGAATATGACTGCAGAATCCCTTTCTGAAACTTTTATAGCTGTTCAAGACTCTTTTTCTCTATTACATTTCTCCTAATAGCTCAAAAACCTGATTAACACCTACGTTTTACTCATAGTAAAGGAACATACATAAAAGCTTTGGAAAAAAATTATAAGATGTGAATCAGCTACAGTACAAGAAGAAACATAATTTGTTTATTGGAAAAATATCTGGAAATGCATTCTTTATTTCTGATTTTCCACCTTTTCTGTCATTTTGCTGTAATAATGTGTCAGGAAAGTCCTAAAATTATTCTAAAGCTTCTGAATTTGCTTGTAGAAGTAAAACACTCCCATAACGACATGAATTTCCATAACATGGGTGTAAGGCAAAAGCACCAATTTTGGTTTTGTATGCATACCTGCATTACATTTGTACTGCCTAAATTATTATATAACAGCTATTTAGGCTCATCTGAAATGACTAAGAACAATCAAAGCAATGAAGAATAAATGTTACATAATTTCAGGGAATTTTATCAGGAAGAACCAGCACCCAGAGCCCTCCTTTTCATTCTGTCTTTTTTTTCCTCTTTGTAATGCCTCTTCTTTTCTGACTGGTTTTCCATTAGTCTTGTGGGTAATTTAAAATGATAGGAACAACATTTAAACTCAACATTTTGACCTTAAGGACAGTTCATATTTTCTCTCTAATATCATATTTGTCTGCTGTCCTAGGACTTGTCTCTATAACTGTTGCTCACCAAATGTATTTTTCAAGGTGATGAGAATAGGGAAAGCAACTGCAGAAATTCCTGGGTCCACTTTTAAGTACTATAATACAGCAGCTGAAGTTTCCACAGAGATCAGGGCTTTATCATGCTTGGTAGAATTAGTTAGAAAAGTACCTTTCCAAACCTAAAGAGTGTTAAAAATCTTAACTTTTTTTAAGGCCATGGGGAAAAAGCAAAACTCAAAATAAAATAATAATTAAAAGATGGATACCATGGAATATTGGAAATGACTGCAAGAATAGGGAAAACCTGTATTAAGCTCCAAGAAACTTCTGCAAAGCATGAAAGCAAAGGGGAATTTTGTTTGAATTATTACTGAGTGCTAAAGATTCAGATGCTTCTGTCTAGAGAATTAACTAAGAAGAAAATGAAATAACAAGAGAAAAGTTTCTGACAAGGCTGGTAGAGCTTCTGACCTCTCTATTTTGGACACTAACATTTATGAAAATCCACTGACAGCACATTAAGTATGCCATGTGATATTCTAGTTGAATAAAATGAAGAACTATTTAAATATCTCTTGCTGATTCACCTGAATTTTTCAAGCTCTTCTGAGAAAGAGAGACAGTTGAGAACCTTTGTTTTATTGTTTAAACTCCTCTATCATTTTAACCATATAACACAGGCAAAAATCAGGAAAATAAGGAAGGAAGGAAAAGAAGGAATAGAAAAGATGAAGCCCTGGTGAAGAACAGTCTCCACCTAGATATTCACCACTACAAACACAAACCTACACTACATACCAAATCTTTGGGCCTGATCCTATAGTCTTATGCGCCAGCAAAAATCCTGGAAAACCACACCAGGAAAGAGACTGTCTTAAAGCAAAACAGATGCTCTCTTTTCCATTAATTTTGTTTTGCCAATTATAGTTGTGTCGGTGAGAAGAAAACAGTCACTGAATTTCCTGTGTACAATTTCACTGTTATTTATGGCTGATTATTCAACATAGCAGCTACCTTAGCTCTGTCAGTTTTCTAAAATCTTTTCACAATCACACTGAATACAAGAATCTGACTAGCTCAATGCTAATTATTTTGGGGGGAAAAGGAAGTTGAGAAGAATTTTTTTTTGTTTTTTCTCAGAAAGTACAGGTTAATTCAAATGAAAATTTCCAAGGAAGCCAAAGTAGTTTTTAAACAGTCTTCATCTGAATTTGGTTTTCCTTTAGTTTATATTGCTTTGCATGATATTTTAGATTTTTGAGAATATTGTTTTTGAAAGCTATTGATAGGAATAATTTTGCTATTATCAAAATCAAATATTTCAACGCTTCTACCTCTGAATGGTATTTTTACAGAATATATCTTTATTTTCCTCAGAACAGAAACCTTTTCAAGACAGAGATACTAAATACCACAGGGAAACTTAAATCAACTTCCCATTGATACTGAGCTATCAATTAATCCAATATCAAACATTCAAAAACCCAGGCCATAGATATTAAGGAAACTACATAAATTTCTTCAAGCTTAGTTATATTTGGCTGCCCTGAGGTTCAAAGTGGTATTAAAGCCTTTCTTTTCTTACTTTCAGCTCCATATTCTCTAAATCAAGAGGTAGTTTCTGGCTGGTATTTTAGGCTCCTTTACAACATAAGTTATGTAAGAAGCCTGACAGACTTTGCTCATCTTTACATTTTCAATTTTGGGGATTACTTTGTTTAGCCACTTATGCTGCAGTGATCTGGGGCAGCTCTATGGATTTTCAGAGCTGGCCATAGAACACTGATGGTGCTGGTCTTAGTATCTTTCAAAGGAATATTACAAAAAAATAATAATTTCACTGTCACACACTGTTTCGAGCAGTACTTCCAGATCCTCATTTAGAGAGATTGATGGTGGCTTGGCACATTACAATTTCATCTTAATACCGGTTAGATGGAAGAGGTTACTAATTATACAATAGCAATTAAGACATGGGGCTTTTCCTGGAGATTAATGACCAGCTAGCAGGAATTGTGCAGAAGGCTTTTAACCCCAGCCAGTCACTGCATTGCAGCAGAATCAGATGGCATTCTCTGAAGGATTTTGGTTTTCAGAATGACAAACACGGGTCTGCATATAAGTGCAGGGATTTTTTGCTCACCTACAGGGTACGTCTAGTAGCAGATAAGGAAGCCACGACGTAATTAATGAAAGGCAGATGCACACAGAAAAACCAACACAAACCATAATACTGTCCCCCCACCAATACAGCTAAGTATAGAAAAACACTTGAATGCTCTATCATGCATTTTAACTTTTCATTCCTTTTAGAGATAGGATTCACTGATTTAAATGAGGCACCACTGACACCTAAATTAGCATTTTAAATCAGAACTAGCTTGAGTATTTGCAGGGAGTTCCTCACACGTAACCATTGTAAACTACACGTAAACCATGTGCTGGTTTAGCTCTTGAATGCATTATGAAGTGAGAAACTGTTTCCTCTCTGGATGAAGTTGAAGCAGAAGCCTCTCATTAGCTCATATCCCACCTCACTGAAAAGCAGGAAGTTGAACCAACTTCAGCAACATTGCTCAGCAACATTGGAAACCCCTCCCAGTCAATGTTCTTCAAAAAGACAGTGATTGAAACAACCCTACCACTACTGCTTGGATCTCCAAACTGTCCCACAGCAAACATCTGAGTTCCTCCTGATCTTCAGGGTGCCCCACCTTCCTCCTCACCTTCCTCCCCTTTGCAATCTACACCCAGTCATGGCCTGAGTCCACTCATGTTCCTTCACTATTATTCCTATTAATTTCTTTTCCTCTTTTATCTTTATTTTCTTTTTTTTTTCTTTATATTCAAAATAGGTATTTCTTTCGCCAGCAACATTTCTATGGCAGTTTGACCTGTGGCTCCAAAATAAATAACCTACACTCATCTGGCTGTGGAGGGAAGAGTTTGGGGTTTTAGCAGATGGACTACACTGAGGCAGTACTAAGGGAAGTCCAGGTGATTTGCTGCTGCTAGACATAAGAGGAAAATGGAGTGGTGTTTCTTCAAGATTAAAAAAATTAGGGTGAAGTTTCTGAAGGTCTGAGACATTAACTGCTAGACCAGTCAGACTCCTTTATTTGCATTTTGATGTCTCTTTTGGAAGCAGGGACCTGAGTGAACTGCCAGCCAGGGTGAACTCCTGGTTCCTTCATCCCAGGGTGTGCCTGGGGCAGCAGAGGGAGAAGGACAGAAGACAGCCCAGCTATCATCAAGGCTTCTCTCAGGATATCTCTGAACACTGAGGTACAGTTCTGTACCCCAGCCAGCACCCTGATCACACCACCCTTTTCCACAGCTTATGGTGGTACAATAACACGACACAGCTCTCTCGGCAAACAAGTGAGTCAGAAAAGGAGACCGCTGCTATCTTTAAATGTCATCTTGTTCATGGGAGCTGCTGGAACTCTCTTCTGCATGGCAACTCTCTCACAGTCCCGTCCCTCGGCCCATAATGAGCAGTTTGCTTAGTGTGAGACAGAATATTAAAGCCCACTGCAGCATCCACACCTGTGCACACACAGGCACTCCACTCTCCACACACCACAGGCATCACAGCAGCACAGGCAGCTGCTGCAAGCCTCTTTCCTGCCCAAGACAGAGACAGCTATTTGTGTTTCCCAAGTTTCCATTTACACACCGTGAGAAGGTCCTGCCTGCTAAGGAGCAATTGCAGGGAGCCCTGACTCATCCCACAGCTGTCCTGGCTGCTCTTTTCACCACACAGGCACTGTGCTTCTGTTTTTACTAATCCCGAGGGCCAGGCTGTCCATGGCACATTAGGGATTTTCCTGTGGGTCCCACAGGTCTCCCTTTAGCAGCACTTCTGCCATGGCCCACGTTCTCCTGCTCGCCATCCTGGCACCACTGTGGCGTGATGAAGTGTGATGTGAGGAATTCAGACGACACCATGTCCCAGCTCCGGCATTCCGGCTGGCAGCACAAGAGAGGAAAGGTGGGGAGAGGAGCCAGGAGCTGGAGGTGGAGAAAGGGAACAACAACAGATGCTGTGGACCCGGAGAGGGAGAACGGGGCTCAGAGCAGCGCGGGGGCAGGTGTCCAGGAACAGCTGCTGGAAGCTGGCTGGGAAAGCTGCTGGGGTCTGGGAAGGGGGATGAGGACCCAACAGCGTCTGGCCGGGATGGGGAGAGGGTCTGGAGCCAAACTCGCAGCGGAGTGAAGGCAACAGCTGCTGAGGATGAGGCGAGGCCAGGGAAAGAGCCGAAGGCGGAGGGGGAGCGGCAAAGGAGAAAGCATCCCGGCTCCGAGCCAGGGCGGAGGGCAGAGTCCTGGGAAGAAGAGGGACGCACCGTTCCGCAGGAGGCAGAGGCTCAGCGGGGCAGAGCCAGGCAGCTGCTGCGGCCGGGGCACAGGCACCGGGAGCCAAAACAGAGTCCTGGGAACACGGGCAAACAACTGCAGGGGGTGGACGGGATGGCAAAGCTGCAACCACAGGCTTCGGTGGATGAAGGAGGGCTCAGCTGCTGAGCTGAGGACAGACGGGGAGAGAAGCAGAAGAAGAATCAAAAGCCATAGCCAAGGGGAAAGGAGCCAGAGTCCATCCCAGTGGAAGAGAAAAAGCACCGAGACACAAAGATTTGAGAATATACCCATGTTAAAAATAAAATACTGTTTTCTTTGTATAAAGCAGTTAAATCGTTTTGTCTTCTTAAGTACTACCCAAACAGCCCGCACCGGGGAGCACCACACGCTGACAGCCTCACGGACGGGCTGCGGATGCTGGAGAACTCCGGGATGTGGAGTGCCTTGCAGCATCCAGCCCTCCTGGCTGCTCTGGGGATGACAAGGGTCCCTCGTGCTCCTAGAAAGGCTCTACAATGTACAGCAGCTTCTGTCAGCCGTCATCTGGCGCAGAACTGGTCAAAATGTAGCTGGAGATCACATCCCCACCCTGCAGGCAGACGGGGTGCAGTTACACCCCCAAAACACCGCTGTTTGTCGTGGTAAAGATGGTGCACAGTTTGCTGGCACAGGGTTTGAAAAGGTTTTCGTTTTGTTTTGGGGTTTTTTTATGAAAAAGGGCTTCAAAGTGCTTCACCTTTGACAGCGCTGCACCCAGGTTAATCCACGTTCAGGCTATAACGTGGTCTTGCCATTTGGTGCCTGGGAACTTCATTTTGGGGCAGTGACCTCTGTGCCTGCCCCCAAGCCATTCTCACAGGTGAGCTGGGAATCCTGAAAGAGCAAGCCGGGCAGCAGGGGCTCTGCAGAGGGGAAGAGCAGCCGTCAGACCACGTCTCCTGGGTGTCTGAACGTGTTCCGACTGCAGCTTGTGAATGAGGGCTGGGGCTGATGGCAGGCAGCATGATCGTAGTGACATAAAAAACTGTGAAAGAGGAAAGAGCTTCCACATTTAGACTCGTACGTGGTAGATACTGCCATGGATACCAGTGTTGCTAAGCATGCTGCTTCCTAGGGAAGTCTGTGCTCGTGGAAGCACAGGCTTGTGGGACTACTTTAATTTAAGGATAATATTAATGCATCTTGTGGGAAGACATACAGCACTAAGCCAGGCCCATCCTAGATACTGCAGAGATGCAAAAACCTCAGCTATAACTACTTCAGGTCAATAATTTTTGTTTTAATTACCACAGGGAAATTGCTACTGTAGACCAGGCTGTCCGTAATAAGTGTAGCTGAAACTGAACTTAATGGAGCAAGTTCTATTTATCCAGGAGAGAATCTTGTATCTGCAGTGTTATTTATTACTTTACCCTATGTTACATGGTTTTGCTTTAGTACTCTTCTATTACATTCTTTTTTCTAGTTTCTTTAGCATACAAGTCCATACCTTTTCTTTCATCATCTTACAATTCTCCTTTCATATTCTTGCTCTCTAGGCATATGGAACTCCTTTTTTTCCTCTTTTCTGGTATTACTTTTTTGAATATTTCTACTGTGTTCTCAAACTCATTCTGTTCTTCTCCCACTTTTGTTCTCAGCCACATTTGCATCCTTATGCCTCTTTTTCCACATACAGTGTGAAACTATGATGAAATAAGATAAACACAAATATGCTTGTGCTCAAAATGAAGGATATGGAATTATCATGTGAATAGTGGAGCTCTTCTTTTCTCTTTCTTTGGGTGCCATTTAACATCACTGAAAAAAAAAACTTTATTAAGTGAACTTTTTTTTTTTTGCCTTACAGATGTCTGACATTAAATTTATTTTTTCATAAAATAGTTCTCCATGAGAATGACATCCCTAATCTCTCCATAAATAATTCATTATTTTGTTCAGTTTTCAAAGGATATAATCAGTAATAAAATGGAGGCATTGAAATTAGCAGCCTCATTACAAAGAAATGCCATTTTTTCTGCCTTCCTCTCTGTTAAGGCACTGTACCCACTTGCCCCTCTCCTCCTAACACTTCTGGGTTGTCAAAGTATAAAGGTGTGAGAATATGCCTGGGCACTTCTTCCTTTATTGGTTATACAACTTCTGCTGGCATGTAGAGAAATTAATATTGAGGACAGAGTGCTTGAATCACTTCCCATCCTTGCATTCATTAATTCACTTAGCACCATTTAGGAGGTAAAGACAGAGAAGTAAAGCTAACCATTATCATTAGAATATGGAGATTTTATTGGGATGTTGTTCATGCTTTTTGATCAAGAAACACAATTAAAAATCAAATCTTTCAGCAGAGCCCTAAAACATTGTTATTTTCTTAAGTGGCATCTTCATTCAGGGCACACTGATATTGAGGCCATGCATTAATATTTCTACAGCATAACAATAGCAGTGATCATTCACTACACTCTTCCTTTTTTGGCACCTTTCAGGTATTTGTCTAAACAAGGTTTAGCTCAATAAATGTTCTGCTATGACAGAAAGAATTTGTGTTAATTTAAAGGAAAAGTAACCGAGTATATTACATATCCTTTTTGGGGAGATTTCTGTCTCAAGTTCTTCAGTTGGAAAATGTTACAGAACACAAACTGTTAGAGCCTAAGCCAATGTGGCCATAAAAAAATATTAAAAAATGGCATAAATATACCAAATTCTTTCTAAGATAACAAGATTAACCACTAACTCATTCAGATACTGTAGACATCTGAGTATCTCTTTAACTATACTACATAAATTAAAAATGAAAAACTACCTATGTAATACTTTTAGAAGCAAGGAATAACCAATTCTCCTTTGCAGGTGAGTAAGCAGCAGTCCCAAAGTGGTCAGAAAAAGTAATGAATGCAATGACATACTAATGGCTGTGTCATCTTTAGGTAATATAACTTAGAGCTCCAGGCTTACATGCTAAATGGTCAATAAGGTTCTTGTTTCTTCAATCCCTGCTGGCTCCCAGAGAGACTGTGAAGGACCAACCCATTTGGGCACTATATCCCTCATTCAAGTAACTCAACCAAAACAAGGCAGCCATTTCATAGCTTAAAATCAATATAGATGTCCTGAAGAAGGGAAGGAAGTTTCTGTTCTGCTTTCTGACAGACATATGAGAAGATTACCTTTTTAACTTGCCAATAGCTTTCATATATTTTAATTAAAAATGACGTGGCCAGGATTTGGCTAACAGATGTCATATAATTTTTTTTCAAAAAATTGGCATAAATATCTTTTTAGGATCAACCGATTTTGAAAATTCAGTAGTTCCACATGAAAATGTGACACACATTTATGTATGATTTCTTCAAATTTTGCCTTTCAGTGCAAATTATAAATGGTAAAGGATAATCACTATTTGATAGCTAACAGGACTTAGGCCATATCCCTCGTGGAGTTTTCCCATCAACACAAGTGATTTCTAAAACATCCTGACATTAATTTATAAAGACACTGGCTTAAAAATACTTATTGCATAAGGCTAAGACATCTATAAATTATTTTCAATACAAACTTTTACAGGAGGCTACCAACTCTTTGATGCTTGCTGTTTTTTCCTGGCTTCTTGCTTGTTTGTTTTTTCTTTTCTTGTTTTATGACTACATGGAAATTGGGAGTTAAAGCATTACTGTGAATTAATCTGTAAGGACTCTGAGGGATGGAGACAAGGCTTGCAGTCTGTATACACACTATCTGGTGCTGTCTGCCCATTGAAAAATCCTCATCTTTGGGAGAGACAGGTCACCTCAGGCACCTTGACAGGTCTAGTTCTGGAAAAAGACATCCTCACAAATATGAAAATGAAGTCCAAATGCCTTGCATATGACTTCGTTAGAAGAACATGTCCAATAATACACTAAGTTTTAAAGGATCTTGTCTCCAATATTCTGCAACTGGAGCTGACTTCAACTTGACTTCAAGCAAAAAATGTAAAGGCTTTTACAGCTTGCTTTCACCCAGAAGAAAAATAGATCCCTTTCATCTTTGTGCATGTTCATGTCTTTATGTGTTGATAGGAGATGCATTTGCCCACGTAGGCAAAATTTGTTCTAAAGAGAATTTTATATATATATATACACACACATATATATTTAATTTATTCAAAAAAACAGGCTCTGGAGATAAATGCCCTAGCCACTAAACTATTGATGCTGCAGGGATACAGCTCTCCCTTTCTAAACTAAGATGAGGATTATCTCTGATGGAATATTTCTTGCAACTGACACATTTCTGTGGGAGTATTTCATTAAAATTCTTAATAATATTCTAATGATGAATCACTTCATTAAAAAAATTCAGCTTAGCTATGTGTAAGCATATTTTAATCAGCAGGCATATTGTAATAAGTCTGTGCTTCAAAATTAAAGAAAACTTAATGCCATTTGAAGTGGATTTTTTATTAGTATAGTACACTAGTAGGGATAGAGATAGTGTAAAAGATGTGAACGGTAAATATTGTTTTCTTTGTATCCAGACCACATTTTCCTGTAGGCTGATTCCTGTTTCCTTTAAATTCTTGGACTTATATGTTAGTTAATTTATATGTAAGTTAATTTAATCCTTTGGATTTCCTTTCCTTAAGGAATTACTATATAGAATTGTTTGGCCTGTATTATATAGGATACAGCATTAGATAAGCACAGACTAAACACATAGTTGGTGGCTCCAGATCTTCAAAGCAGCCAAACAGTAATTTAACTATTCAGAAGACAATTGTCACAGCATCACCATTTTTTAAAAATTTAAGTGAGATCCCAGAAGTTCCACACAACTTCTGCCTATTTTCACCCCAGATATTTCTACTGAATAGCTCTGCAGTAGCTATGAAGAACTACAAATTTGTTTTCATGCATAAGGGCTCATTAAATTGCTGGATTGCAAGAATGTATAAATTATTTATCCTTATAGAGAAACAGGTTTTAGAAAACACAGCTCAGAATAGACTCCAATTCCCCTCTCATACAGAGAGTCACTGATGTAATTAAAGGCTAAAATAAAGGAGATCAAGTGTTAAAAGGATGAACGTGTTCCCTCTCTCCTGAGCTCACGCATGCAATGCACTGCCATGCTTCCTCTCTTCCTTAGCTGATGCTGGAACACCTTGACTATCTTCCTCCATAATTACCTCAGGTTAGAAACAGTCTAGCCAGTGATTTTATGATGTTTTCAGTGCTAGGGGACAGATCATTCTCTTCATTCTGTCTTTGGCAAAGATAAAAGTGGAAACAAAAGAAAATACTCTGCTTCCACAGGAAATGTTAGGTGAAGTGCTGTTACAGGCAATGGAAGCTCTGTCAGAAGAAGCTCCTCAGCTTCCTTGAGGTCTGCCTCATGTTGGAATTGCTTATAGGCTGAGCTAGGCTACCTGGCTTCCACATTGTCAAACGGGGAACATAAAATCTTTACTGAGGGAAAGGCTAATATAGCCCCTCATGAATTCTAATGACAGACAGTGTTTCCAAGCCTTCAGTGAGACCATTATAATCTTTATAGACTATAATCGATTTTTATGTCTCACAAACAGGCCATCTGCAATTTATAAGCTGCATCATTAGACCTTTCCTCATTGCTTCTATTTTGTTCTTGGTGATGCATAATGTGTTGCTAGTCAAGAAAATTGATTAACTCCTTACTTTTGGCCCTTGGTTTTTGGACTAATTTTGTTTGACTTCCTCAGCTATTTTGATTCTAAAGAGGGAAAAAAATCACCCCAGATCAAGCCTTAGCTTCTTACTTATTTATTTTTTGTATTTTATTTTTTATTAATAGCTTACTTGGACCTCTCTATGACTGCAGTGATAGAGTGGTAAGACAAAAGTAAAGATAGCTTTTTTACCACAGGTCCGACGTGAATGGCTTTCAGAATGAGCGGGAATGAAATTGCATTCCCTTTATCTGCTGATCTACCCAGACAATTGCATTTCACAGAGGTCCCAGGCAGCTGCCTTTCTTGGAGCATTTTCTATCCTCTGCAAGGCTGGTGAGGTCTCTCTGCCTGCACATTGGAACCCAGGGGAGTAGCAACAACAACAGCTGCATTACAGAGCCTGCACTGGAAAACAAACAAGTGCTGCTCCAGATGTATGAAACCCAAACGTGGGCACCCAAAGGAGCTTCTGTAGGCAATTTGATTTAAATGTCTCCAGTATAACCAGTATTCAGTTTTGTTTTCAGCATGGTTTTCAAGGCATGAGAGCTCTGTATTACTGCACATGGATTTATTTTATGAACTGCATTAACAACTTTGAGGAGGAGGTCCTGGTGCTCTGCTGTTCCATTCGTGTCACTTTCTAGGTACATTTATAAGAAACTGTATCATATATATTTAATAAAGTGTATTATGTATTACAACAGGCAGCATTACAACATACCACTGTGTTAAAGCTCTCTAAATCCCACCTTTGGAGACAGCAATAAAAAGAAGTTGAATGAAATTACACCTTACGGTAGAAAGTTTACTTTTGCACACACAACTTCAAAGGTTTCACTGTGGGTGAGAAAAAAGTCATTACAGGGAGTGACCAAATGCTAGAGAGAGTGGTTCAAAGGAGAAAAATATGCAAAAGAATAAATACACTGAATAAAGAACTGTGAGCTCTTTGAAAACAGTTAACCCCTTACCCAGGTCTTTATAGAAAGCATAGGCTGGGGGTAAAACTGGGGAGGTTGAAATGAAGAGTTCAACATCACTGAAATTGGAAAAGATCACCACACAGGAAATAGAGAAATGGAAAAGGAACAGATTTTAAGGAAAATAAATGGAAAGACATAGCAGTAAGGGGGGAGGTAGGGCACTCAAGGAGATTGTAAAGGAATAAAATACTTCCTGTAAACCCTTCAAACCTGTAGAGGCCATCTGCAGTAACACAGGCCATCTAAAACCAATTGTGATTGCTACATACATTTCCTTATCTTTATTACTGTGTTTAATATCATTCAGTAAGGAATATGAGTAATTCTGACTTAGTATAAGAATCAAATATGTGAGGGAGGGAATTTTAGTGGAATGTGGTTCAACATCAAGAAAAAATCAGCAATGCAAATCAGGCGATGTGAAAACTGGGGAATGCTAAAAGGAAAGTTCATGAGAATCTCAGACATCCTGTCACTTCTGGGAAATGTGATCAACACAAGATGAGTATTATACTCATTAAAAAAGGAAAAAGAAGAATGGTTAGTAACAGGTGTATCTTCTTAAATTGGAGTGGCACGTGAAGTAAAAGAGGAGCGCTGCAGTGAATTGAGTGCAGCTGACTGTCACAGAGACACCAACAGCATATTGCAGAAGTGCTGAACCAAAGATTAAATGGCATTTCTTGGCATACAATTGTGAGCAGAATCAATAGGAAGCACATAGTCATAGTCAAGTAACAAAGTTAGCATGAAATTCCAACAGATGTTTCCACTGACTTGAAGGCTCTTGGTGATATTCTAAAGGAACCTGGGCCAATTCAACTGGTATCTGCCTAGAGCATGAGATTTGTGGCAGATAAAATCTAAGTTGTATCATTAGATCAGCACAAGCTGGCGTGCTTAGAGACACTAATCTTGTAGTACGTGTACACACTACTGGCTTACAAAATATCGTTGTTCAACTGAGACTAAATGATCATCTTTGCACACTTCACACAGCGCAGAGTCAAAACAACTATTTGGCAGAAGTTGAGATGGAAATGAGGACAAACACATTCTATTGTGATGGACTCGTATCCTGATAGAAGATTCTGCTTGGTTGCTCTTATCAACAAATTCAGAAGTCTGAACCAGCCTGTTTGGAAAAGCAAGGCATGCAAACAGAATGCTACTGGACTTGTCCCTTCTTGGTTGATTTATTTAATACCTAAAGCCAAAGAGACTCCAAGACTAAGCAGAAAAGAGCACGAACAAGAGGAATGAGAAAATAAAACACAACTGTGGAGATAACAGGGCAGCGAAAAGAGAAATGTAAATTGGGGGGGAGGGGCTTTTTTAGTTGATAGAGAGCCAAATAAACACAAAGCAGAACAACCTTCGTGTATTCAGAGATTAAGTTCCAGGATATTCTCTAGGAAAATGCGACCCTATGGGCTTGCCTTTCCATGGTAAGACATTCAGTGCTGCTATCAAATTCTGACCTTAGCATTGCTGTTCATTTATCAGTTCTTGGACAGGTCCTAAATGTAATGTGAAAGCACCTGTTCTGAGTCAAACAATATATAGTCCAACTGCATCCTGCTGCTTTACTACTATTTTTTCCCACAGCCCAGACTGGCCATATGGTTAGGTTCTGGGATAATTTCCTCAGGAATGGCTATTCTTTGAAATGGCCAGTGTGAAGGTCTCCCTTGGAGAGCTCTTGTACAGCATTTCCAGCAATCTCATCTCATCTCTTGCTTCTCACAGAAGCAAGAATCCTATTTTGCTGCTTTCAAGGGTACACCTGAGTGATAGATTTCCTTCATTTTCCTTGGCTTCTATACTGGCCTTTAATCAATGAGCTTAAAATACCTTCTTCACTTTGTCACTCAGAATTCTGGTATATCTCCATAAAAAGGAGGTGATAATTCTTTCTTTTTTTTATACAACTGGTTGTATCAATTCCTATCTTTTCACAGCACAGCACATCACATTCTAACGTGATAATGTGATATTATTTTCTTAATAGAAATGCTCCACAATTAAACTTCTTGTTTCAATTTCACATATATTGCAGAAGAATTCTCCTTTCAGTGTATCTTTATTATATATAATTTGTCATTATTTCATATGTAATTATAGTTCTGAATACACCCTTTTCTCTATAAGTGGAACATAAATTCAAATAAAAATATTCTGTCTTGTCAAAAAGGGAAGTGCAGGAAAACAATGTTTCTTCATGAAAGAGCCAAATCAACAAGGTCCTTGAAGAAATAATCTTAAAAACCCCAATTTGATCTTCTCTCTAAATCTAAGTGGAATATTAAATAAAAAATATGTATCTACATTCCCTCAGCAAACTAGGTGACTTCTGTTACCTGCTTCTTTCACAGGCACATACCAGAAGGAGTAATGCAAATACAAAGAACAATTAAGACAATTTTCAAGCATTTGAGATCATGAGGGGACCAAATGTTGCCAAATCATTTTTGTCATTCTTTGACCCTAGAGAACTCTCATGCATCAGAATAGGTGCAACCATACCACTAATTCCACAAACAAACTATTGGAATGGCAGAACTTTCATGGATTTAAGTGCAATGAAAAGTTTAAACTAAAAAGGCATTTAGCACAGAACCCACTAACCCATTCAGTCTTATATTTTGAAAGCACTGCAAACACAGTACAGACCACAAGCTAAAAGTCCTTCAGGTTCACTTCAGGCACAGAGAAAATACGACCTCTCAAGAGGACTTACAAAAAATAACCCCTGTTCCTGAGCATACTTAGAAAGTTTTTACAGTCATGCTGTTTAAGTTAGGTAGCTCATGAAAGATTTTTATATAATAAAATTTCTAAAAATACAATAAAATGATATTTCACCCAAGAATAACCTAATCCTCCTCAACATCTTTGCACAGGTATTAGAGGAAATCAAACCAAGTCTGTTAGTATTTTTATAAGAGAAAGTAGTTCCAGGCAGAAATTGGGTATGACACTCACATCCACTGACATTTAAAGAAGACTGAATTTAAAAAAACAAATACAGTCCCCAAATATAAGTACTGCAGGGGTGATATATCTGAAAGCTAGCACGTTATTATCAATTAATGGATGAGTATAAAACCTTTAGGATTTTATTCTCTCGCTGGTTGCTTCTTGAATGAAATTGCAGTGTGCAATTTATTACTAAGTGGATCTGAGTAGAGGACACAGAGTTTTTGTCAAGACAAACCAGTCAGAGATTTATGTCTTTCACTGCTGACATGTGATTTAAACACCACTCAACAATTTGGTATTATCCTTAAAGAAATTTTTAAAAATCTCTAAATGGGAATTCCAAGTCCCAAATCTAATGATCTCTTTTTCACAGCTTGAAATCTATATATATTTTGAGGGCTTTTTAAAGGATGCACATGGAAATCCTAAATAAACATATAATCTTGTCTCTCTGACTGCCATGTTTTATTTAAATATCCCCAAATTTCTGTTGATGAACAGTGTCTGCTAAAAACTGGTTTATGAGAAAGGTACAAAAACAACTTGATCCATTGCCCCAGACTCCAAACATTTTCTTTGCAAGCAAGTAATTTCAGTGGGATAAAAATGCATGTTTTTCCCTGTCCCCCCCCCAAATTAAAAGTGCTGTGTCATCGTTTGCTGAAATAGAATTGCACTGCAGTGTACCTTGCAGAACGGATTAAATACAGAGGAGAAATTACTTTCAGATGTTTGCCCCGAAAGAAATATATATTTTATACTAAGGAAACTGTACTTGCAATTTCTTGTCCAAAACCATCAGCTGATCAGAAGTGGCAACAGGTTTTTGGCACATGCAAATCTTACCAGCAACTAAAAAAATACACTATTCAGATTTTGGGAATGTAACATTTTGCCAGAGATTAGTAAGATTTTTCAAAGAGTACTTTACTTTTTATCTTGGAATGGTGTATCAGACACAGCATAAACTATTCCATGAAGTGTGTGTGCTATCTCCAGCAATCCCACAAAGGCAGCATACACCACTGTGACAAGGAAAGAGAAAGGAATGGGATGCACTCATCAGTTTGTCAGCAAATTCCTACAGACATCATGAGAGGCGAGTAAGTACACTCCATGCCCAGAAAAACTCATAAAATCTTGTTATGGCTATGGCTACTTCCATTTAAAAGCATGTTTGAGTACATCTGTAAATTATAACAAAGATTCTTTTTTTTTTCCAGTGGAGGGAACAGAGCAATATTATGGTCTTCAAAGCTACAGATTCTATATTTACTCACTACTTAGTGAAATTGAAATATCAGACTAAAAAGATTTTGAAGATAAAATAAACATATCAATATTATTCTCCTCAATAACATATTATTTCAAACCCCAGTAATCTGTTCAACAGTGCAGAGTAACCTGTTCTATTATTGTTTTCCTCTTTGTATTCCATTAATGATTAAACATGTAAGACATGCTTTACTTCTCCTTTGATTAGGACTTCCCACATTCAGTACACTCTCTCACAGATTTCAGGGAGTGAATTCTCCATGCTTCCTCCTGCAAACACAGACTTGCTGACATTTCATTTAGCCAAAGTTCTTTGCTTTCTCCAACCCCCTTGTCATCCTGCTTAAAATCAAACTGAAATTGAGAACATGGTGTGAGCACTGTGGATTGCTCATTCTGCCTGTGTCATTAGATAGAGCTTCTGCCTATCACTCTTTCCTTGTGATCCCATTTACAAGCCTTGCTTGGCTGTTCAGTTCAGCTGAATGTGTCATGCAGATGTCCCCATGGAAAGGAGTTGGCACATCAGTGGCTGTGCATGGCTCTCTAATACCTGATGATATCTAATAACATGGGAACTGGAATGCAACCTAGGATTCCCTTTCACGTATGTTTAACCAGTTCTTTTCTTTTTCTGTAGATTTTGCATGCTTCAGTAGGTGATCATCTGACATCTGTATGACACAGGTGTCATACACTCTGTCTGGTCATTTCATCCAAACAGCAAACAATGTGGAACTGGTCTGTCTGTTCAGTCCCACTTACATATTTTCACATGGTCATTTGGACAGTCTATCCATCCTTTTAAAAACAACTACCCATTGTGCATGAAAAACAAGTGAATGCTTATTAATCTACTGTCCAACTGCTATCTCAAGATACCCTCATGAGACCTCCATGACATCAAACATTATAGCTGAAGTCATCTAAGCTACATATCCTTGAAACCCTCATAACATTATTTCATCATAGAAAGATCTTACTGGAATTCTTTCTGCATAGCCTGTTTTATAAATTGTTAGTAAAAGCAACACATTTGGATATATTTTTCATGAAAAACAATATAACTAAACTCCATGACAAAGAGCTAAAGCAGTCTGGGTTAGAACCAAACCTCTTGAACCAAAAATTTCTGAAATCAGAAAGAATATTCCCTTGCTTTCAAAGATTGCCTGAGGAGAATCATTCCATTATTACATTGATGAAAATCAGATCTTCATTTCAATTCAAATACAGCCGAACAAATTCACCTTATGCTTGTAGGCAAATTCTTAGGAGCAGAAGAACCAAAATCTGGAAGCTTACAAAAGTGCTTTTTTCCCTCTTTACCCACTAATCAGTCTGTATTGTTCAGAATAGCCTTCACCTAACCAGGTATTAAGGAAAATCACTGTTTCTCTCTTACACTTCTTTCCCACTACAAAGCTTTACATCCTTGTAAAGGATGCAAAGGACATTTTGAAAATGATTTCTGCTGGGAAGCTCTAAAATCCTTCATCCAACACCATCAGCAAGTACCATTAGAGTGCAGTTCACCTAAGAAAATTCTTATCCGCTGACATTTATTCCCATAAAATACAATTTTACATGTAGTCTAGGAGGTTTTCGATTCATTTCTAAAAAGCATCTTTGTTTTTACTTGCAAAGTAGATAAATTAAGACTCTTTTGATGGTAAGTTTTTTAAGGACACATTTATAAATAA
Source organism: Corvus hawaiiensis (assembly GCF_020740725.1). NCBI lineage: Eukaryota > Metazoa > Chordata > Aves > Passeriformes > Corvidae > Corvus > Corvus hawaiiensis. The sequence goes on along the minus strand of NC_063215.1, from coordinate 101,528,868 downwards.
ACAGTTTTTACTCAATAGATCCTGTTTTCATATCATACTCTGAGCAATAAGCCAGAAACCAGGCCCAAAATGGTTATTCCAAAGAAGAACATCTGTTTATAAACAAAATGTATTAACAAATCAGGAATTTAGTTGCCCCTAAAGCAATCTGGAATACCCTATATTACAATAATCTATTCATAATTTTTGCTCCAATGCTTGTATCTCAACTACAGCTCAATATTTTGTAAAATATGTCACATCTAAAACCATAGGTAGGATCCACTTCTCTTGCAGCAGGTATTGGTAAAAATATAACAAAATTTGTTTTTAAACCTCAGACATCACTAAACAAAAAAAGACAGGGAATGGTAGAGGAGACAGTGAATATTATTAACCTTATTTTAGGGATGAAAAACTGTGAGGAAGATTAAATACTTGAGATGTATGAAGAACTTGTAATAGAATAGTGAAAATAAAAGAGCAATTCCAAATCCCATTTCCAGTACTTAATTACTTCTTAGTTCTTCATCTCTCCTTTTTTTTTTTTTCCCCCATTTTATGCTTCCAGATGTCTACCCTCCATCTGATGTAATCATTTATGAAGGATCCAGTTTCTAAAGAAGAAATAATATCTGGGTCCAAAGCCAGAAAGGCTTGTTTCATAATAAGTTTTTCTCAACTATAGACAATTCTGCAAAAACAAAACCCAACTGCAAACCATAGGAGCAAAAGGTGACTATCACAGTTAAAATTATTTTCTGAAGGAATCCAACATTTCGGAGGAGAACTTGCAGCTGGTTGTACATTAAGTACCATGCAGTTCTTATCAAGACAAAAAACACAGTTAGAAGTGCAGGATGAGACTCACGGTGAGGCTTTTGCTCTCTCTTTAGAGACAGGCAGTGCACAACACACTCAGTGACCAATAATTTGCTGAAACTTGATATATTACTATAATGTCTAATAAAACTTCAGATATTTTTGTTACATTTTGTTACATTCTTTTCCTGATATCACTTATTTGGTTACCAAAGGTTTGCTTCAACAATATTGCTGGTCTTTTATTTTGTCAAAAGTTTTCCAGGCTGTCTTTTGCATAAAGTCAAAGAAAACACCAAGTCATATTGATAATACCTGAAAAAAACTTTAGAAATCATTAAATTCAGGAACCTCTTTTGAATGCAGGGAAAAGGAAAGCAACTCTCAGAAATATTTTTGACAGTTACAAAATTTCGTTACAAAGAGGTTTTCCAAGATTTGATTTAAAAGTGATGCTACTGACTCACAGAAAATGGAGGTGCAGCTCCCAACCTCAGCTGAAAAACTTCATGGTTTTCATTAAGATACAGTACAATGAGGCTAACAGGCTCATTGAGAGACAAATTTTACCTTAAATAGTTTGAAAACTCCTTTAAAAGAGAGAAAGTATTTTCCAAATCACTGAAAGCTTTCCTAATGTCTCTAATAAATTCCTTAAATAATTTTTGTTCTGGTCAGAACATTGGTAATAACTCATTCTTGCAGGAATCAATCACAGCCATACAGACAGAAATTCGAAGAGATGTAAGCAAGAGTCACATGCCCACTTCTCCTGTAGCTGAGAGAGCAAAAATTACTAATTTTTAATTTTAATGTCATAAATCACAGAGATGGCACATTAACAATTGTTAAATTGATATGCTTGTGGTTAATAAGGGAAGTATTGTCTTTAATTCTTTAATTATCTTTTTTTTTTAAATTTAGGAGTCTTTGTAAAGTTACATTTAGGATAATCTGTTTTCTACAAATGCATTCAATTGAGCAGAGGTTTTAGCCAGTTTATGGAGTGCATGAATGCTGTAAACAATCACAGAAGTCTGAGAAGTCTGAGCAGTGTAGGTAGTAGATTTAATGATGATGGAGTGTCAATACATTTTTATTGATATCCTGTGGTCCCCCTGGTCTACTAAACTTTTCCTTCACTCTTGGTCTATATCTTCTATGTTTCAAAAGGAAAAAAAGAAGTTTGCAGAGCAGTACTGCTGAGCTGGGGACATATTTTAAATGACAGTAAAATCAGAGTGTATTAAATTATACTCCCTTCACTGCTTAGCAAAAAACAGCCTTTAGGGATGTTACATAGGACTCGGGTTTCTGACTGGTACTATTTTGCTGCAGAATTTAAGCTTTCCTAAAGAAATAGCACTGCAATTCTTTCACAGAAAATGCCACAAAAAGGTGGTAAATGACACATATATTGAGCTTGAAGAAAATTTATACACATACAGACATCTGAGCTTAAGGTCATTATTATCCATTAAAAAAGGCATTTCTAAAGATGAGTCTAATTAGATTACATACCAGGCATGACATTTATAATATGTAAAAACATGAATAGTGTCTCTAAAATTATAAATACTGTCATTGGTCATCTATGATTCTGCAGTTTAGCTTGTATCTGATTCTGCTTAAACCATAATTTTTAATACTTTTTTGACTATTGAACTTCTTTATTTTAAAAACTTTTCTACTCATTCTAACACACATAGTCCCATTTAAATCAGTGGGAGTAATAGTATTTAATATTCCTGAAAATGTCACTGGATGATTAAAATACCATGAGGTAACATATAAGATAATCATATGCTTGTAAACAGTCACATTGTATTATTAAAATAAGTGTGGTTATCTGCAGCTCAATAATACATACATTAAATTATACTGGGGATCAAGGGACTAAAATACTCATACAAATAATCCAACCAAATACAGTGGGACCGTCTGTGAATTAAGTGATAAGAAAGAAATTTATTGGGAATTTGACTGTGACTTTATTCTGTCTTTACCTCTTGCCCTAAAAGCTTCTTATTTGTATTCTTTCCAGGCAAATACTACATTGTGTTACATAGTGCATACAAGATAAATCATGGAAAGGAAAAGGGAAAATAGATGTTTCTAATCTTCATAGTTTTTTTAACACACAGAGAAAGAAAGAGCAACTAGTTCTGCAAGTAGAGAAAGTAACAATCTCTAAATGAGGAGGGAAAATACTTAAGGTGTGTTCAAAGGCCCTGGAATATTAATAAATGTGGCTCTTACAAAGACAGAAACATCTTAAAAATATTGTCTGGTCACGTCAAAGATTAACCTTGCATTTTTGGCTCTTGTGTACAGAATATTTTATTATGGCTATACTACTCCTTATATAAAGCTTTTGCAGGGAGAGTTTAAGAAATATTTTAGGCCATTTTTTTAATGGCAACACTGATAGGCAGACTTGCAAATGCTATGTCTATATTTTATTTTTAAAAACTCATTTCACTGGAAAAAACAGTACTGAAATATACTGAAACAATTTTGTGTAAGACTTTTATGTGGCTTTTTTAATTCTTTTGTTTAAAAGACACACTTGCCACAGAGGAATGTTGATTACAGTAATTAATGAAAATAGAGTGACCCAGTATAGTAAGGAAGTCTTCTTTTTTCAGTCTTAAAAAAAAAGTATTTGATTTAGTCACAAAAAAACCATCTCAGCTGAAAACCTGACATTTATGTTAACAGTAGTATATCCCCAAGGGAACTCTGAGTAAGTTTAATTTCTATTCTGATTCCTTTTGACTTCACTCTTATTTTGAAGCAGAAATATAAAAACCATTTGGGCAGGAGTAACTTGACTTTCAGATTTAAGCCTTTTGCCAACCCCTTCAAAACCCAGCAGACTTTGTTCAAGTTGCAAATTTTCCCAAAAATGTGTTTGCACAGCATTAGTGGAGATGTCTTGGATTTTACCAGTAAACTCCTGAAAGACCTTAAACTTCAGCCTCAGCAGGTCTCCCCTGCCATTCAAAACTCTGGAACCTGTGCTAGATCCAGCCACTCAGTTTTGGAGCAGGGAAAGTGCCAGTCCCTCATCAAATTCTGTGCTGGAACGGGCCCTGCAGAAAGACAGCTTCCTCATTCAAGTGCAGAAAACACAATGGCTGGGGCTGGGATGTCTGCGTGGGAAAAGAGCCTTAAAAACTAAAAAAAAAAAAAAAATTATACACACTGCCTATTTTACTATCTTAAAAGAATGTTCTTTAGGTTGCAAAGTCAAAAATAGCAGCTCTGAGACATAAGGCTTCTTAAGTAACTGAGATCCATCTACTTTATTCATATAGGGTAAGATACAGCCTTTAATTACACAGTTTAATGCAATTCTCTCCAGAGCTTCCCTCACTTGATCTGCACACAGAGGAGGACTATTCTTAGCCATAAGTAATGACTGAGTACCACAGAAAGCTGCTGTGCCAGTGAGCAGTGCATCTGCCCTCGCTGAAAAGGAGTGGGGTGTACCTCAGAACAAGAAGAGCTGAATGAAGAAATATATTCTGTCCCCTTCTCTCCTAAAAGCCCCACGTGATTTTGGTCAGGGTTTTAAAGACAGGAGTTTTCTGGGTGGTCATTCGTAATGTTGCTCCAAATATTTGTTTGGAGAGAGTACTGTGACGGATATCCCAGAACACAGAGTGAGCTGCACTTTGAAGTGTTAGGGGAGGCTTAGAGCATGTGGTGTTATCTGTGAAGTACCCAGAAAAACTTCAGAGGGGCACTCAGGGAATGTTTTTACCTGCAGCCTCTCTTGCCTCACTCCTCCTCTACGAACGAGATAATAGCATCTGTCCTCTTACATGGGCATTGTGCAATTTTTAGTATTTGCATAACAGCTCAGGTGTTGTAGCTATGAAAACCTTAGAAAAGCCTGGGAAATATTACCGATTTCTCTTCAGAGAAAGGATTTGAATATGGACAATAAATAAGGCTCAGGGCTAAAAGCTGAACATCGAGGAGAAAACAAAATATTGAAGAACTTATTATCCAGGCTATGCAGAAAATGAGGCAGAAAGCTCAAGGATGAAGTGGTATATGATCATGTACTTAAAGACTATTTCATAATGGATACCCAGAAACAGATGAAATTAAAAGTGCACAGTATATTTTGTCCTGACAGTTCATAGCTTCCAAGTGCTTTAATTTATAAAATTCTCAGAGCATAACTTTTGAGTGCAGCATGTTCATGGATGTTAGACTGACACTGAGGACTTAGGCTGATTGGAGAAGATGCAAACTGGCCATACTGAGCTGTGCAGAAAAAAACCTGTGCACTAAATGGGTGTCTAAGAGTAACAAAAGGAGTTCAAAGATTGATTCAAACATGCAGATGACAAAAACACTTGGCAGTGTACTTTCAAAGGGCAAGCATTTTAATACAGGATAGCTCATCTGATCAATAAGGATCAGAGTGGGGTTAAAATATTAATTTTTTTAGCCATTAATTCATAATTTTGTAAGGGAAAATGGCATTGCAAGTTCTTACTATACCTCTACAACACAGAAAAACTGAAGAGTGGAAAAAGTACTTATTGTTACCTACAGGTGTGGGAGACAAGCAGGCAAAGCTTCCCACCAGTCATTTTTGTGCTGGCAAGATGTTTCTATAAATCTGAATGGAAAAGGGAACTTCTATACAGATTGCAAACTAGCATTACATAGTAGTGGGCAAGATTAAGCCTGTTTATTTCTTGACATTTTGGGGTGTTTTAATATTAATAAAGTTGAAAGATTTTTTTTCCTAAACTGATTCTGACTTTACTCTTATTTTACAATGGCTTAACATATCAGATTCAAGAGACATCAATCCTGATTTACATAGATGAGAAAGGAGTACTGCAACAAATTATTTTAAAACATCAATTGACAGAGCTGCTACTGAATGTGAAAAATCTACAAAAGCAAAATATTTTAAAAATACTGTACAGAACAATATATATGATTTCTAAGAACATTTTTATCTTCCAATTCCTTTGGGTAATCAACGTCTCTAATGCTGAAAGCTTAGTTTAAGTCACTGAGAGCTCAGACTGGGCAAGGGCAAGTTTCCCAGACATACTCATGTACAGTTTTTCAGATTTCTGATGAGGAAGCTAAGGAAGTGCAAAGCTGAGTAACATCAAAACCTGTACCCATCTCACTTTATATATTTAGACTATTCAAGCAGCTACGAGCCCAAATTAAAGTGCAAAATCAAAATAACTAAATATTACTAAGCTCTTAGAAGCATGCTTTTGAATGTTATGTGCCTGTATCACAAAAGATACAGCATCACTAACTGTTTTTTATTATTTTTTAATGCAAGTGTGAATAAAATGGCTGGACAAATTCCATGCTTAAACACAAGAAAGAAAAGAGATTAAAGCCACCACTCACTGAAGGCAGCTTTGCTTCTCAATTCCCGTGGTGCCGTTACCTTAGACTGCAATGGATGTTTCTGTTTGTATTTTTTTTTAATAGGAGAGAAATTGGAAGGAAATTTTATTCACTGGGGATGCCTTCATGGTTTAAGATTTACAAAATCCACCAGCATGACTCACAGTAGCACAATGGGTAATATGTGCTGGAATAGCAAACTTGAATGATGTAGGTATTTATAATGTGCAAAAAAGACTTCGCTTATTTAAAGACTCAAGTGATACTTAAAAAAGGAGAATGGGATCCACCCAATGTTAAGAGAATAGGTAAAATCTCTGGATGTCAACATGAATGTGGTTGTCAGTGGATTTACAAGAATAACAGGTCAAAACTTCTATCACTTGAACTTTTTTCTATCATGGGAATTTTTTTCTTTGTTATTAAAACTTGAATAGGAAACAGTGTGAAAATATTTCTCTCAGAACTTCCAACCCGATACATTATTTTTTTACATTTTGGGTTTCAAAACTTTTAATGTGGAAAACAAAAATAAAACCTGTGCTATACTGCTTATTATTACTGCACAACTTCCTGTAATTCCAGACTCAGTTGTTTAACTGCTGCACTGCAAAAAAAAAAAAAAAGAGTAAGTTCAAGGCTAAATTCAATCCTAGGTGCTCCTTCAAGTACTTTGGACCAAGAACAGTGACAAAAGAACCCCAAAGAAATTCCTGGAAACTACCACAACAGTTACATTGTTCACAGAAAAGCAGCGGAGGTTTGGGCCAACAAAGAAAATGTGATTTGAATATATCTTCTTCTGGGGAACTAGTGGGAAAATGCTGATGTTTTCCTCATAACACTTAAGTCAGGAATGTTTTATGTAAGAATGTGAGATCTACATTCAGAATTCTTCAGTGAATGTTTAACTAAACCAGACAAATCTTTTGTTAATGTTGAACAACCATCTGCATTTTATCTCTGAAAAACTATACGTTCCAAAAAATCCCCTCCCATGTTCTTTGCAATGTGATAATGTCACAGAAGTTATTTTTCTGCAATATCACAGAAAAAAAAAACTTCACAGAGAATCAGCTCCTAAGAGGTTGAGCAACATTCATCTCAGAATGATGTGGCAGGAAGGCATTTATCTGTTCTTAAAAATCTGTTTACAAATCTTTCCTATATCAGGCCACAATTGTCTTAAGAATTAAGTGACTTACAGCTATGGCTTTCTAAGTTTCATTTTCACCTGTCTCTCCACTGATGAGGAAAAATGGGAAAAAAAGCAAATTCAAAACACGCAACACTATTAATCTCTCTGTCAGAACCAACGTTCCTGGCAACTTCCTGAAGAAATTCCACTGCTGTCCTGAGGGAGGATGTCATGTGAAGCACCAGTGCACCCCAGCAGACTGAGATCACTGAACATCACCTGAAGATCACCGTGCTTAAACACAGCAGTATGAGCAGTCTGGGAAGGAGCTGCAGTGTCTCACCTGCCCCTCTGACTCCTGTCCCTGGACCTTCCAGGTTAAGAGTCTGATTTTACAAATGTAAAATGTACAAATAACTTTACATTTGGAAAGTGTAAGCCTGTTGCTATGCAACAAGCAGCGGAATCCAAATTTTTTATATCACTTTTATCACACCTGCATGATCCAGAATCAGGAAAGATAACAACCTTAAAGGCTGAAGAGCACTTTTTTTCTAGCATTAGGGCCCTATTCTCTCATTTTTAATAACAATGAATATAATCTTTACAAGACCGTCATTCATTCTAAAGCTATTCATTGTGGCTGTGCCCTAGACACCCATTGTACAAATGCTGACATGTGTGTGAAGATTCCTGTTGTCACCTTTGAAAACACAGAAGAATCAGGATAAGCTTCTAAAGAAAATGACAGTATTGAGATACAGATCTTCACTCCATGTCTACTCACTAATTCTGTGATTTTCTATACACTTATTCAAAAGAAAGTACATATAATTTATATTACATACATGCAGTCTTTCTCAAGGAATCTTTTCTTAATGGAAATACCTCCTTTGACAAAAGTATCATTTTTAAATGTCTTTTGTTAAAGCTAAAAACCACAAAAGAGAAAGAAGATCAACATGAAGGTCATTCTATATCGGAAATTAAGATGTAATTCAGAAACTTTGGAACTGTGACATACATCACCAGTGCATAGTATAATGCCAGTGACCTCCTTAATGGCTGTACACATTCACTTATTTACAAGAAGACAGCAGTGTGGGAAGAATCCATCAAGTTTCTCTGCCTTTAAGCAAGACAAACCCCTTTCTCTAGACAAAATCACCAAAAAGTCAAATGTTCTCATTTCAAGACCTTGTGCAATGTGGCACAGTCTAAAAGGAATCTGTGACTTGCACGCCTGTGTAGCATTGTTGGGATGTAACACTTCCATAGGCAAAATCCACTGTTTCACAGCTTGTAGTGGCAGCAACTGCAAATGTGATTCCAGTGAATGCACCATCCATTTGTTTGGGAAACCAGGTTTTCCCTCAAATCATAGAGAGTCTTAAATGTAAGACAAAATTACTCATATAACTTCACTCTTCCAGCATGGTTCATAAGGCACATATTAAATTAATGAATAATTATAGTGATGATCATCATGGCAATAAATATCAGAATTTATGAAAAGTATTTTCTCTATAGACATTCCCAGATGAATACTGCAGGCAGAATCAGCAGGTTGTTTAATTTGCCCTAGTTCTCTCTGTTTTCATGTTCCTACTTGAATAATAAGTTCAGAATCAGCAGGTTATTAGGTCTGCCCTAATTCCAAACTTGAGTCAATAGGACTTCAAATTGGCTCCAGTGGAAAATGAAAACAGAACACAGTTTTTTTCAGATATCTAAAAGGTGCCAAATCTGTTGCTTATAGCTAAGCAATTGTAGATTCATAATCCACTCCATACCATTAAAGAAATCTAAAATCTCATCACAGAATCCTGTTCTTGCAGACAGCTGCCAGCTACCTCTGTCTCATTTCTTGACAAGCTCAAACAAGGAATAACTGAGGCCACCTCTCACTTTCACCCCCAGATTTTTCATTGAAAATGGAAGAGAATGACACTAAAAAATTATGTGGTCTTTGACTGGGAGCAAGAGTTCTTCACTCTCCTCAGACATTAAATCCTAGATCCTTTTACAGTAATAAGGATCCCTCTACAGTAATAAGGATGACTTTTATATAGGTGAAATGTTGCAGAAGATGAGAACTCTTGTGACTGTGAGAAGAGCTGAATTTTCAAAGGAGAAGTGGCTGGCAGGAGACAAGCTACATCATTTCCAGTGTCTAGTCAGAACAATGGCAGACAAAAAAGCAAGAAAAAACACACTATCCTGAACACTAAGCTATGGATAGGCAGTAGGAAGACCTTCAAAGCCAACTAACAATAATCAGTTCTGTAGACTAACGTGGTTGCACAACAGTAAAGGGAGCTTCAAGTCATGACTTTCCCTACTAGATCCCTAACAGGAATTCTGATCTTTCAAGTACCTGAAGACCAGGAAAAAATCCTACCAAAAACTCCTGTATGGAGTAGTTTAACTTTACATATGGAGGGAAAAAAACTGGAAAAGGGCTGTGAACTGGTTGGGTCACTGAGAAAGCAATGTCCTATCAAAACCATGCAGGTTTTCCTACTTCCTTACTCCATTAGTTACTGCAAGTATTTTGTGCATTGAAGCACTCATTGATCCTACTGATTCTACTCCAAGTTCCAGAAGAATGGCTACACATTTGCATGAAATCACCACATACAACTTTTCTAGCTTGGCAGAGGAGCATCTGAGCTAAAAAATTGAGTTCTGCATACACGACAATATAATCCAGTCTAGTAAAGTGCTTGTGATACACTCAAGATACAGTCACCACAGTACAAAAGGAGAAACTGCCATTCAAGAAAGTGCACATCTTTTGTAGGAGACTAAATTATGATCCTAGCTCAGCGTAGAAGTAAATAAAGGCAATAAAGTATTATTTACCCTGACTTTGCTAGTCAATTCTATATATAAGAACACAATTAAAGGTATGTCTGTTACACCCTAACCAATCATTCCCTGAAAGAAGTATGTTTGGTCTTTACAGTTTAGTCCTCAGGTTCACAAAGGTATTAAACACCTCAGAATGCCCTCCACTGATCTGTAAATCATGTGTTTATGAAGGTACACAAATTTTAACTACAGCACAACAAACTGGACAGAGCATTTTTCCAGAAACTGGTATGGTTTCATGTTTTCTAAAAGGAACACCAAGCTTCTGGTGCATAAAACATCATATTAAGTTCACCAAGAGAGATTGATGATTGTGGGGTATGCCCAGCCCCCGCCCTGGAGGGACGTCTGCTGAGATAAGCAGAGTGCCTAAACCTCCCAGCAGAACTCCCCTGGAAAGGCAACCACTTTTCAGTTATGGTGAGAAGAAGACAAACCCAGAATCCTCTGGGAGACCCTGTGCAGATCCTTTGTAGCCCATTGGCCTTTACCCTCTGACACCCACCCCCATATCCCCTATAAAGCCCCTGCCCCTGTGAGGGCAGAGAGAGAGCTCATCCCTGGCCTCCCCTTTGCTGGACTAATAAAGCTACTTTGTGTGGGACAGCCACACGGGCCTCTCGTCTCTCTCTGGTCTGGCCTGGAGGCTGCCCTGCAGAGCTGAGCTGAAATCACGAGCTGACAATCACTAAAGAGCTGACAGCTTCTGCACGGGCCCTCCTGGCCAGCAGCTGAGGGAAGACACCGGGCCTCAGGAAGATGATTCCTCATGGGACCATCTCTCTGGACCGGTCACAGCTTCCTCGGTCAGAGCTACTGACCCCTCACCAGCTGTCATAGATGATGTTCTCTGTTTTAAGTTACCAACCAATTTCAATATGTTTACCAAAAGAAGCATGAACCCTCCAAGCTGACCATATTAATGTTAGCCCCTACATAAACCTATTTCTATCAGGAACTCATTTGAATTGCCAGCCTGTTTCCCCATTCCTATCCATTAGGTCAGTAATGATTATGGGGTAAAATCCCACAAATCCTTGGCTAGCATCTACTGTTAAAAGACTGCCAGGGAGCCAACCTTCAGCTGTGAAAAAAGATCAAGTACATTTGGGCCAAAATGCCTGCAAGCCTTAAAGTGCAATTACATCAAAACATAGACAATTTTAATAGATATTATTTTGAAATTCTGAATGAATATGACCAATCTGACACAAATTCCTATGGTGCTAGCTAGATATAAATTCTTCTAGCATATTAGCTGTCTATAATTCCCAATATAGACTTAAATTTAACAAGGACCCAGAACCTCAACTAGGCACAAAGGGAAACAACAACTTCACTATTTAAACTATTGTTTACTGGAGTACCAAGATCTAGGCTATAAGTGTAAGTGGTCCTTTGGAAGCATTTCAATATCAGCATTTTGAAGGGATTAGTAATACTCAACATGAAACCTCCTTAGAACATAGTATAAAACAGACTCCCAACTCCTAATTACCAGTGAAACAGTATTTAAATTCCTGTGATTTTACATGAGGAAGATATTGAAATCAATATCCTATAATGCTGAATCCCGGCAAACAAAATAATATATCAAATTTCATTAGGAAAACGATGCAAATTTGTGCTTTAAACTGACTTAAGGATTGTGTTTTCATATGACTAAATGTGAAGGGCACAGATTTAACAGAGTCCTGAATGACTTTTTGATTACTTGACTATCTGCTCTCAAGATTCTACTCTGACAACAAAGTCACCATTTAAAAATATTAAATAAAATGAAATCATTATTGTTAAATTATTGACATAATTTGTAAATATGAAGAACCTCAGTACAATCTCTGGTGCATTTCTAGCCCTCCTTCTAAACCAACATCACCTCAGTGGCCACTGGCACTGACAAGAAATTCAGCATGCAGAAGAAATACAGATCATGTAGATAAATGTAGCTAAAAATCAAAAAGGCAAGTTTTGTTCACAGTATTTTCTAGTACAAAGTATATTTAGCTAGGATTCAAGAGGGATAGAGACCATGGTGACTACTCTGTTAAGGCTGACTATAGGCAATGAGTTCAACAACATCTCACTCAAACATGCAACTTGCAATAGATAATTAATGCCAACAGAAGTTTAAATGTTTCATTCAAGGCATAAAGAGAATAAAATTGATTAAAATATCCAAAAACTTCAAAGAGATATAAACATTGGAGGACTTTTTTAAAAGTTAACATGCAAAAGGAAATACAACAAAGACTGATGTAGTATATTCAGAACCCAAACAAACAAATCTAAATGCTGGCTTGGCTGAGACATCTGGAACTCACTTCCTCAAAAATCACTTTCACAGTTCAAACCATAGCTGGCATCAACTTCTGAATATCTGACAAGGAAGAGTATCTCTTACAGTGAACAGCTGCATGAACAGTCCTCATTTTTCTCAGAAACCAGAAACTCAGTGGAACAGTTAAAATGCAACATATTATAAAGAGGAATAGTTTGAATCCACAGAGCAATTGGCTGTATAGATGCTAATATTGAGGCAAGCCAGGAAGCTATATTTTAAAAAGATAAAGAATCCTGTCTGCACCTTTTTAAAGTTAGAGATATAGAAAAGCAGAAGGGTATGGAGTGACAAGAAGTTAGCATCAGTGAGAAACTTCCCCCAGCTCAATGCATCTTGTGTATTTTACTACCTCTTTTAGAGCTATCTGCTTATTTTCTCAGACAGGATACTGGACAAGGTTATTTTTATATAAATGATATTATAGCTTTTTTTTTTTCTAAAGACAGAAGGTCACTGTTTTATTCATTTGATAGGCATAATAGAGGTGTTTTTGGTTTGAAATTTTAACTTAAGGAGCAAAACTACAAGAAGAATATGGAGGTTCACTGATATGAATCACATATTTTCCTTACCTTCTAGGACCTTGCCTTAATTCATTAAAAATCTGACTTTAAAGTCCATGTTTTTAATAAAAATCTCCCCTTATCAGAGAATCAGGCCATACCAATTTGAGTAATTCCAGGAAATATTGTAATTTTCACTGAATAGAAAATTGAAATACATGTCAAAAACTTATCAGAAAATTGATATGGCAATCAGGGCTTATTTCAATGCTAGTCTTATTCCTAATAAAATTTATTATAATTTTGAGTATTTTTCCTTCTACTGAGTCACTATTATTATGTGCAATAATATACCCTTGCCTTCTTCAGTACAAAGGAGAGATTTGATTTTCTCTTTTAGAAGGCTCTTGTACTGTTTTTACTCATGGACTTACCACCCAGAGAACAGCTAGAGATTGTATTTTTCTTTGCTATGGACTGCACATCCTTGACACTTAAGCAAAATTCCAGCCCTTTTCTGTGATTTATGCCAAAGCTCCCATTGAAGAGAATTTGTTCCCTATCAGAACAAAGGGAATGACTGAATGGTTCTTTCCTAGCTTGCACTGTTCAAACAGTGGTGTAGTTCAGAAAACATAAATGAAGCTACTCCTGATTTAGACAGATATAAAACCAGTTAAGCCTACTGGAAATAATTTATATTACTATGGGTTTTAAAAAAAACAAAAAAACAAAGCAAAAAACACAACCCAAAACTTGGTTGAAATTCATCCTTACAAGAAAAGAAAAAAATACTTCAGGAATCTATTAATAATCTTTTCAAAGATGAAAATATGGGAAAAAAACCCACCAGATTTTCTCCTGAAAACAATTGAACTTGTATTAAAAATTGAGAATTAAAAATTAAGACTTGAAACTTTGACTCTAAATCTATTACTTTTTAATTCCTAAACGTGCAAGTCAGGGTAGAAAATTTTGAAAAGGTTTTCTTTGTTGTTGTTGATATTAATTCCTACACTCCTCATTACACTGTGAAGCTCTGTGTTTTACCATACTGCAGAGATATAGAACAACAACAAATCCAAGACAAAAAAAATTTATATCTATAAAAAAAAATCCAAGCAAAACAGAATTTAATGACCATCTTTCACCTTAAAGAAAAGGTATCAACTAGGACACGCGGCTACAATTTCATATAAAAATGGAAAGTTGGGGGGCTTTCCCATCTAAAATCATTTTCAAACGAATAACCAAAACAAGGGTAGGAGTGAAAACTCAAAAGACCCCTTCAGATAATTGCAGTCTGAGATGATCCTCTCGTAATGGCAGTGTCTTTCTAAGGCTTGAGGGAAATTTACACATTCTGGGAACAAAAGATCAAAGTTCAACAGCATACAGTCTATGTTGGCTACAAAAAACTAAACAGCAGAAGCCAAGGTTTCTTTCCTGGCAGATATAAAGGCTTTACTTGTCCTTCTGCCTTTTCTGTTTCTTAGAATATTAAATAATTTATAATAATTCAATATCTTTGCCAGCACATATGAGTAAATTCTAATCCCTTCATCAAGGTCTGACTGATGAAAGTGTCAGTTGCTACCTTTTCTCAATTAACAGGTAGAAACTGCAATGTAGTTCCATTTATGTTGCTGTCAGGGGAAATGTTGCCTCCTGTTTCAAATTAAATCAGAATCTGAATACTTTATGCTAAAATTATAAATCTTGCTATTATTTTATAAGGCTTCTCAGTAGTCAAAGGACATGTGAGGAGAATCTTGATCCCACCATTATAATTTATAAAACCACTAGCATTTAAATGAAGTCAGCATTTTGCCTTAATTGGGGGTGGGGGTTCTAAATATTGAGAGTCATCTTCTTAAAAGTTCCATACAATTTTCACTAAATATAAATATAGACATGTATTTCACTAACATTCAATCTAAACATAAAAATGTTCCTTAAAAATAGTTACTGAACCTATTACTGTGTAAAGGCAAGAATTTATCTGACTGATATTACATGCAATTATGTGAACTTTTTCACATAAGTATTACATGATCAAAATAACTTCAAATAAATAAACTATGTTTTAGTGTAAAGGGCATATACATGTATAATAGTATTAATAGCATTTAAATTACCATTATTGCTTTAACAAAGCTGCTACATCTCATAATTTTCTTTTTTTTATAATAGTGCCTAACTCAGAGAAGCTAAGACAATTCAATATTGTACATACACCTATGTATTATGTAGTATCATACATTAAAAATTGACACCCAAATACTAAATCCATTGAGATGGTTTACCTCATAGGAAAGATATTTCATTTGACAGTTTCTGGGAATGGGTGCAATTGAAAGTACAAATGATTATTTTCTGAAACTGTTATTTGCTCCTATTAAAAATTTCTTTAAAGTGTTAATAGGGTTTGAATTTTTCACGAATGGCAGATGAGAGATAAACAGCTGATAAAGTAAACAGGATACAGAATGACTAGTGTTTTGAGTATTGACACTAAGGACAGAAGGTGTTACATAATAAAGCACAGTCACAAATGATGTTTTCTTTCTTATAATGAGTGAAATCTGATAGAAATGCTAAAGGCAAATTATTCAGCCATAAATGTCATGCAGCCACTCAGTGAAGATCTTAATTTGGCCTTGATAATATCTTATTTATATTTACCTTTTACATTTTAAACTTAGGTCTTTGCTCTCCAATTCTGACATGATAATCATATTTTCCCTTGATAAATTTGCTTCTATTCATTTATACACCTTTACGTCCTGCTCTAGGTACACAACATATGTAATCTCTATGTCTAAGGAGCTGCAAGCAATGGTACATTTACTAACAAAATAATAAAAACAAGATTCCTGCATGCATCTGCAAAGTAAATGTTTACATTCTTTCCATTTGCCAAAAACAATGGGCACTAAATACGAGCCATATTTTATCCAGTGATTTATTTGTAGATGAGATTAAGGAAACTGCTGTTTTTCTAGGTTCCCTCTTCCTTGGTAAAACTATTCAGTCATTTTGTGGTCTTGAAGTATGTACTTCCCCCTTGCCCTTTTGTGTTCTCCCTATCTAACTGGCATGGTGAATTGCTAAATATGTTGCAAAGCAGTACCATTCACATTCATGTAAAAAAAATAATACTCTGTTTAATCTCCTTCCTCCCCGGCAACAATTTAAGGAATTAACAAATAAATCACTGATTTTATTTCAATGACATAGCAGAGGCAAATACAAAGTGGACTCTGGGTCTCCTCTACCCTAGAAAATCAGACCCAGGTCATCTTTGCACTTAATCCAGTTCAATTATTCCCAGCATCACTTTCCCTGCTCCCCAACTTAATTACCACCAGCTGCTTGTAATAAGCATGCACATCCCCTCCCTCAGCTCCCACCGAGCATGACGCCACCCCCTGCCATCTGGGTGACACCCGGTACCCAGCACCCATCTTTCCTTTACCCAGAACAACCCCAAATCCCACCCCGCCTCCGGAAGACGCTCAAACAACATCCTCTTCCTCCTCTCGCCCAGCCTCGCAGAGAACAGGAGAGTGATGGCACCATGGTTGGCCACAGAGACACGTGGAAGACAGAGAGGAGAAGGTGGGGAAGAGGGGAGCCGGGGACATGGTGAAAAGGGAGGGGAGGGAGGAAGATCCACTCATACAGATGAAACTTCATGCAGGCCTGGCCTCCGACCCGTCCCCTCCACAGAGCGATGGGGAGGGGGGGGATGGGGCGAGCTGAAATGGCCCCTTACCTTCACTGCAGTCCTTCCCTCGGAAGCCCGTTTGGGAGCAGTCGCAGACCGCCTGGTCGTTGAGCACCGAGCAGACGCCCCCGTTGAGGCAGACGTCGTCCCTGGCGCACAGCCGGCTCTGCTCGTCGTCCAGCCGCACCTCCTGGCTCTCCACCGGCGACGCCTGCGTGTAGTTCACCCGCACGTCTGTTATCCAGCCCTTGAAGGGCTCCCGGTCCTTGACGGAGGAGAGTGTCAGCTTTAGCGTCGCCGACCGCAGCTCCGGCGGGAGCCCCCCTAAGAAGAGCCCGCTGAAGACAGTCATGTCCCGCCGTTTGGACTTCACCTCCACCCACTTGGCCTCGGCTCGGTCAATGATCAGCGTCGTGTTCTTGAAGTGGCGGCGGATGACAACAGCGTGCCAGAGGTTGTCGTTGACCGCCGTGTCCGAGAGCAGGGTGGCGGGCTCGGCGCAGAAGATGGAGAAGCTGAGCTGTAGCCGCCCTCCCTGGGTGAGGATGAGCTCCAGGAAGTCACAGAAGCCCTCATCGTCAAAGTAGAGCACCAGCCCGCTGGAGCTGCGCGTCTTCATGTTGAAGCTCATTTCGCTCTCGCAGCAGGCGTTCCACTTGGGGAAGCGGGTCCACTGGCCCTCCGCACCCGGGAACTCCAGCCCGCTGCCCAGCTCAGCCCAGCAGCCCAGCAGTAGGGCCAGCCAGAGCAGCAGGCAGCCCCCGCGCCGCACCAGCACCGCCCCCATCCTGCGCGGCCTGGGGCGGGCGAGAGGGGCGGCAGGGCTGGCGGGGGGCGGCACCGGGGCCCCGGCGGCAGACAGGGTAAAATCTTGCCGAGCGCTAGCCGCGCTGGAAGCTTCGGGCACACTCACCCCCGCCCCGGGTGCGGGGGTCACTGTGGGGGACTCCCCGGGGCGGGGGGCTGCAGCTGCCCCACAGGATAGGGTTGGGCACAAGATGGTGCCAGGGGCCACCGGAGGGGAGCCGCAGTGGGGGTAAGGCGCCGTTGGATCTCTTCACTGGCCGGCCACGCTCCGCAAAAGGTGTCCAGGGGTGGGTGAGTCAGCAGAAATTTTCCCCAAAGCCAACATTACCAAACCGGGAAAAAACCCAAGATCAGTGGCAAAACTCTCCTCCAAGTGGATCCACCAGCTCGGCAAGGCTGTAGCAATATCCTGGCACATGCGCGCCTCCTTTTACATCCTCTCCACCAGCTGTAGTTTCCCAGGAAGCCAATTATTGATCCCAATGCTGCCTCCCTAGGATGGATCCTCTTGTCATATCACAGCCTGTCTGCCATGGTGCTAGAGCAGCGTCAGCAGACGACAGGACTCATCGCTCGTGGTTGCTTGAGCTGCCTCAATCCCAATGGGGTTGAAACCCAGAAACTGTCAAACAGCCGAGTGGCCACTTGACATGCAAAGCCTGACAGCTCCTCTTCTCTTTGCTTGAAAAAGGCCAAGGCTAAGATCCAGGGGAGTGATTTTCCTCTATTGTTTTTGTTTCTAATCTGCAAGGAATTGAAACAGAATAATAAGAAATGACAACCAATAACATGTTAAATCACAAAGTTGATCAACAGTAACATTTGCGATTATTTTTTTATTTTGACTGCTGTTGGACGTTAGGAAAATGCTGCTGTAATTTTCGAGTTACTGAGAAATTATAATAGGTTGAAGTACCAAACACAAATCTTAACACATATGTTCAGATTACATTTTTATGATATAATCTAAATGTAAACTACTTACCTTTCCAAAACTGTCAAATATTTCAGTAGTACATTTTATTATTACAAGAACAATGTTAAACAGAAAAGGTGGTGGTTATTCTGCAACTTATTTTATTGTGATTTATTTGCGAAAACACCATCACCTGTGAAGCTACAGGGTCCTAGTCGTACAGACAATGCTACCAAGCCCAGTTCTGGCTGTTTCCAACACAGGTCAAAAAAATAAAGTGGCTTGAGCTCCCAGCAAGAACTGACAGGCTTCACCATGCATGGCACACCTACTGGTTTATTTTTCCGGGGGTGAGGAAGAATTGCAATGGTTTCTTAGAAGGCTTTTTGAAAATTTCGAACCACATTTTTTTCTCTGCCACCTGGTTTCTTTTGGGGCTGATATCTAATGCTATGGCAGCGAAAATCCAATTCAAGCCAGCTCTGATGTTGACATTATTCACAATGTAGATCAGCTAATCCCAGGTGTTAGTCCTCTGAAATGGGTTGCAGTATTTTATGTATATTTACTCAGCTGCCCTTATTTAAGAGAACAACAAGAGAACAGCTCCCCTATTTTCAAAATTATATATATGCCACAGTTCACCCTCATCCTCTGAAGAGGTCTCTACATCCAAAACGTTTCAGCGGAGAGGCTGTTGTTCTCCCCCAAGCTGCTGTATCTTTTCTGGAAGCTGTGTATTAGCAGACCTCTCCTGATGGAAGAGAGGATCTCCAACACCTCCCTCACTCACCGCTTCCCCTTCCCCTCCCTTACATTTCTTCGCCAGCAGCACTTAGGCAGGCGCAATACCATGGCCAGAGCTGCTGCCAAACCCCCTTTTGGGCTGGGGGGTGTGTGTGTGTGTGTGCGTGCGTGTGTGGGGGGAGAGGAGGCAGAGATGACCCTGCCAGGGAGAAATGTTTTAAAAACAGGCACACACCTCAGCTGCCTGCACCTGACACGTTCAGAGCTGCTAAGTCACCTCCTACTCTCTCTATATTTAATTTCATTCCTCTAAATGTCAACACGATTATTTTTATTATTTGTCACACGTGAGGTGGGCAAGAGCAGCAAAAGAGAGGAGAGGAGAACCCCCAAACTTCGCGGGCAGAGGCCAGCCGTGCCCACCAGCAGCAGGCAGACCCCAGGTTTCCCCCACGCCCTCCCTGCCCCCCGGCGGGAACCACCTCTGGCAACGCCGCTACCAGCCGAGGGATCTTCCGCCAGCTTCCGGGAGGGCCGGCAGCGGGAGCCCCCGCCACCCCGTTCCCCAAAGGGCCTTCCCGGGCGCGGCGGTGGCCGCGGGCAGGGGCGCCGCTGGCGTGCGGCACCGCGCGAGCGGCCGCTCCCGTTCAGCACCCGGAACAGCTCCGCCCTGCGCGGCCCGACGGGGCGGCGGCGCCCGCTGCCCGCGCCCGCCCGAGAGGGAGCGGCCCCGCCGCTGCCCCTGCGCGCCGCCGTGGGGCTGCGCTCGAGTGGGAGCCCGGGGGCTGCGCCGAGGCAGGGCAGGGGACGTGCGGGCGGCCGCGGGGCCTCGCTGCGGCGGAGGGGAAGGAGGTGGTGATGGAGCAGATTTGGGGGGCGTGGGGGGGTGCGGGGAGTTGGGTGCCGGCTGGCGGTGTGAGACACGGTGTGCGTGCCCGGGGACGGTGACATGGAGGGAGGGGGCTGTGTGGGGGGGGGGGGGGGGGATGAGGGGGGAAGGGGAGGTTTGTGGAGACGGGGTGCGTGGGGAAGGGGCGCGGTGTGTGTGTGTGTTGTATTCGCGGGGCTTACCGGGCAGCTGGGGCTGGGCTGGTCCCTTGGGGGAAGGGGCGGTGAGGAGGGAATGCGGGAGGCGCGGCGGGGAGGGGGGCGCAAGGTGTGCGGGGCGGGCGCCGCGGCTGCGGGAGGAGCGGGGGGAAGGAACGGAAGGGGTTTGCGCCTCTTGCGCGGAGCGCAGGAGCGGGAGGGTGCCAGGAGCCCGTGGTGTCTACCAGGGCTGGAGAGGGCGGGGGGAGCCAGGCAAGGACGCGGTGTGAGTGTGAGTGTGTGTGAGTGTGTGCGCGGCCGCCGTGCGTGCCAGAGCGATCCCTACAGGTGTCCGCGGAGAGCCGCCGCGCGGGGATCCCACCTCGCGAGCATCCCTGCCCGCTGCCTGCCGCTGGCTGCAGCGCCTGCCTTCCCCCTCACTCACATACACACACAGCAGCAGCGGCGGCGTCAAGAGGGGAGAAGAGAAAGGGAAAAGAAGAAAAAAAAAAGAGGAAAAGGAAAACAAAAAGGAAATGCAAAAAAAAAAAAAAAAAAAAAGGCAGAGAGGGATGGAAAGACTGTAAAAGAAAGGAGAAAGACCCAAGGAAAAAATACCCCAACAATTGCTTATTTATTACTGCCGATATAATTCACACACTGCCAATAAACAGCACAGTCTTGTCTAGTCATTTCCAAAGCAGAGAGACACTTTCATTCTCGGAAGTGGACAATTTATTAACATATATCTATCTAAGTATCTATCTATCTCAGTTGGCTCTTAAGTACCAGGCATCCCTCCCAGCAATGTATCCATGATCACACATATATGTAGCGAGAAATAGGCACAAACCAACATAAATGTAGCTATTGCATTCAGTGCCTCGCCAGTGAATTCGTATGCTTCCCCCACCCCTTTACAACCATTTTTTATTCTTCAAAAATTATGATTTAGTCACAGGTGCCCCGATTGAGCCTTTTCAAATTAGAAAACGAGAGAGAGAGAGACACCCATAGGTCAATAAATCCTTAATAAATGCCAGGTCGGTTGGCATGCACAATCCTTGGCAGAATCCTTATTGTATGAAATACAGAGCATTGTCTCTGGGTGCGGGGAAGACCAGAGTTCACAAATTACAGGATGAAATAAAAGGATCTGAAAAACAACCTTGCTGCAGCCAAAGGGAGAAGCGCTCTAATTCAAAAGCAGACTTAGCAGCATCATTAATCTTTTCCTTTCATTTCTACGTAATTTCTAGAATCAAATTCTTTCCTAAGCAGCTGGAATGATCGATTTTGCTCCTCTTCCAGTCTGCAGATGTCTTTATTTTACTATGCTTATGATATAATTTCTACCCCTTCGAAAATGCACACCATCAGCAGGAACCTGAACAGTTTCAAACACATATCGAAGAAGCCGGGTGCCCTCTTTCTTCTGGCACACAATAGAAAATGTCCCAAATTATCAATGCACTTCCCGCACAAGCCCCTCGTCTCTTTCAGACCGCCGCCGATAAATAACAATAATATTGCGATATCCCATCGCTGCCCCGGCTTGGCGTTTCACCACGGCACCTCACGCCAGGGAGAACATGCAGCAGATTGATTTTATCGCTCAAGTCTCGCAGACCCCCTCTCCCCTCCTCCTCCCCCCGCCTTGGCAAGGGGCAATAAATCACCGCATCCAACCTTTAACTTACACCTCCGCTCCACCATCTCCTCTCCTCGCCATCCACCTCTCCACAACGCCGCACGCAAACCCACCAGCCTCTCGCGCCGCCACCGCCGCCACCACCGGCTCCGCCGCGGCGGAGCGGGGCTGGTCCTCCGCGGCGCCGCTCCGCCCGCGCTGCGGGCGCGCCTTACCTGCGCGGGGGCCGCGGGGCCGGGGCCGGGGCCGGGCCGGGGCAGGCGCGGCTGCCGGGGCTGCCTCTGCCCCTCGCCGACGGAGCGGAGCGGAGCGGAGCGGGCGCTGCTGCGGGTGCGCGGCGGCGGCGGCGGCGGCAGCGGGCGGGGGCGGCCGCCGGGAGCGGGGGGCGGTGCCGCCGCGTGACGCCGCCGCGCCCGTCTGCCCGCCGGGGGCGGTGCCGTGCGCGCTGCGGACCCCGCCCAGCCTGCACCGGACCGGCACCGGGACCGCCACCGGCACCGGCACCGGCACCGGCACCGGCACCGGCACCGGCTCCGCCGCAGCGCCGGGACACGGCGGGGCACGGATGGAGCCACCGCGGGGGAGAGGCTGGGCCGGGCGGAGCGGGGGAGAGCCGAGGCTGGGGCGAGGGGTGCGCACGCTGCTGCCGTCTGACGGCGGGGGAGGGTCGGCGGGGTCGAATGGGCAGAGGGAGCGGGGATGCAACACGGCACGGGCCCAGAGGGAGCTGCTGCCGGCTTCCCGGGCAAAGCTCTTCCTTCTTTGCAGGGGGGGATTCTTTTGTTGGTAGTTTGTTTTAGTTTGGAGAGGGTTGGTTGGTTGGTTTCTTGGTGGTGGTGTGGGTATTTTGGTGGTACTACTACTACTATTATTATTATTATCAACATCATCACCTTTATCATCATTTTATTATGTCATCTTCCCCCCCCCCCCCCGCCCAGAATTGAAGTTTGCTGAATTCTGCACAGCCTGTGGGAAAACGGAGGTATGATCTCGTGAGCAGAGCACACCCCAGGAGAAGTTCTACCACAACCACAGGAGAAGTGCTTGGGAAAGCCCATTCACTTTCCAGTGTCAAACCTGCCTGAGTCTGTGTTCTCTCCAAATACTGGGAAACCATTAGAGAAATTCCAGGCTTCTCAAGATCATGTGGTTTAGCGTCATGGAAAGCGTTTGATTGTGCCAAACCTTTTCTCTAGGCCTTCCAGCTTAGTCCCTGTGGCCTACAGAATGGTGATGAATTGATTGTAAGGGATTTGCATGAAGCCTTAGCCAAGGTCCTGGCAACTTTTGAGCACACAGAGTGATGTTTGTCACACCAAGAGTCAGAAGAACGCTCCACTATTGGGCATGACACAATTTTTTGAGAATGGTCTGTAGAGTTATATTTTTTCATATCTGGGGTGTGAATGTAGCAACTTAGTTTTGAACTGAAACTTCAGAAATAGAAATCCTTTCTCCCATCTCAGTCCCAGAGGAGCTAGCCTTATGATTTCTTTTTTTTTAATGAAATGGGTTTCCTCACAGATGACAAGTTTTATGAGGTAACCAAGCAACATGTTAAGTAATGAGAAGAAAAGCTTCCTAGATATGCAGTGTATCTTCAGTACTTAGAGCATAATCAGACATCCCTTTTGTTCAGCCAGCTGATATCCATATCCAGTTAATTTCAAACAGAATGAGGATTTCTCTTGACAATTCTAGTAACTTGACCCCTGCAAACAGAGCAAGGAGCAAATATCTCTTCTGCTATGAAAAGCAGATAAATTGGAGGCTGCAATATGATAAGTGATACACATTTTTAAAGGAACAAAGTTGTAACTCGATAGTAGTATTTTGTGTGTGTGTGAATATATATATAAAACCTCTCTTTTTAAGCTGTGGTTTTATTTTTACTAGGCTCACAGTGAGCACAAGGTAAAACTTCTTATGCTCTTAGATGGGAAATGTCAAAGGTCAAGGCCAATCCCCCCTGAATGTGCTGGCACAGTAGAGGTCCTGGCTCAGGTGGAGGATTCTTCCACCTTTAAGCTGAAGGACATCTCAGTTATTCCAGCAGTAGCCTGAGGATGCTCATGTTTCTCTAGAAGGAAGCCTGCCACAGTGAGAGGAGGGCTGGCAAGAGCCTACACAGAAATAAAACAACAAGTTGTTAAGTGAGCCAGGAAGATACAGCAAGATTTAAGGGAAATACAATTTCCTTAATTTAATGGTGGTTTTTTGTTGAGTTTTGGGAAAATGTATGACTTTTGTCATTCTCAGCAATTGTTGTAGCATATGGTGTCATAGTTGATTCGTTTTGAAGCAGCACAAAAAAAAAAACAAGTACGAGGAAGAAAAAAATAAAGAAATGTGATTTCCATACCATCTCTGTAGGTTTTTCAGCTTGACAGATATATGAAATATCTTGAAGGAAGCACATGGCCTTACAGAAACCTGACTGTCTCCTGCATAAATTAACCTTCTGTGTTATACCAAAATATTTCTAGATTTTGAAAAGTAAAGAGATAAAAGCAGCAACGAGATTCTCGAAAATAAACGAATCATATTTGCTGTCAGGGAGAACACGGTACATTATCCAACTTACAAGTTCAAGACCTTTTGGAGGGTTGTGCATTGTCAGAACAAAGTGCCTTTGAAGTACATATGTGAAATTGTCCAAT
Organism: Corvus hawaiiensis; assembly: GCF_020740725.1. Taxonomy (NCBI): domain Eukaryota; kingdom Metazoa; phylum Chordata; class Aves; order Passeriformes; family Corvidae; genus Corvus; species Corvus hawaiiensis. The sequence continues at coordinate 101,504,262 of NC_063215.1, read as the reverse complement.
AGTTGTAATTTTAAATAAGAGATCTTTTGGCAAGCTGCAGTGAGTGCTGGAGCTGTCTCTGAGGCACACACATGCAATTGCCATGGCTGTCAGAGCTAATAAGAAAGGAAGGAACCAGTCAAGATGCTGCAGAAGAAATAAGACTGATCCTGCTGAGAAAAAAAAAAAAAAAAACAACAAAAAACCAACAACAACAACAAAACCCCACAAAACCAGCAAACCCCACAATGAAAATCAAACTAAAGGTGCTTCCAGAGAGCACTGGCTTTCTGGACAGGCATGAGAAAGATATGAAAAGGGAGAAAGTTATTTCTGAGATTGAAGACAGCAGGAATTCTTTTAAAGATTTGGAAGAGAGGAAAACCTGTTTCTTTGCTGAAGTGGTCCAGGGTAGTGCTCAGGAATTGAGTGGTTATATTTTGGGGGCATATCAAAGCTCTCTTCTGGTTATAATCATGCCACATATGCCTGACATATTTCCCTGCTTTGAAACTATCATCAGTAATCCTTCTATACCAAATCAAATCTTTGAGAAGAGATCAGACACACTAGAAGTTTGACCCTTTGCGTGTGTGAATAAAAGTGGTTTTTTAGAGGACAGTCAGTAACGTTTTTTTGAACAATTCAGTAACATCTTTTGAACTTGGTCCAAAGTGAGGAACAAATGGGACAACATAGATGTACAGCAGAACTGAGGGAGCTGTATGCAATTGTCTGTATCTGCATACAGCCAGTGAAGTTTAAAGAGATGTGGAGAAAAAAGGTGTAATTTCTGCCTGTTAACTGCCATATTATTCAGCTGTGGATGAATCAAGTATGGGCAAACCTAAAATAAGAAATAAGAAGATACCTGCCTTGGAAAAAGTCAGTGTGTTATATAGGTCCTTGCTTGCTCAATTCAGACTAATTAAAGAAAATTTCAAAGCACTTTAAGATCTTGAAGTAAAAAAGAGAAGCAAATCTCTGTAGTTCAACAAAATTAATTGTAGCAAATAATGAAATACAGTACTGGAGGTATTTGACTGAGACATGTTTGAAATGAGAAAATGGAACAGAGAGGCAACTCTCTGGATTTGATAGTGTCTCTAGATAATGAATTTTTGGAGCTAGCTAATACCTAACTTTGGAGGATTAAGGTGTTAAAAACTTGCTTAATACCAATTCTGAATGGATAAATAATAAAGTACAGGAGCATAGTTATGAGGATTTAAAATATTTATTGACCTTCTACTCAGTACTGGAATTTAATCATATTTCCCAGTCTTCTGCTTTTGCAGAAGGTATCAGCTGTATTTAGTGATATAATGTTCTGGTCGTGAAGACAAGATTGGAAACTTATGCAGTTACAGGTGGCTTTGTGGGTCCAAAAGTAGTTTTATCCAAGGAAAGCAAACATGGCAAGAAAATGCATAAACATAACTGAGGATCAGAAAATCGTTGTGGACTCCTGGTAAATAAAAAATCTCAGCTGACCACAAACCATTTCGAGGCTCAGATCCTTTCTCCCTGGAACTAGCTGCCTTCTTGTATATACTGTAATGGTGACAACTTAACATGAAATATGTTCAAGAAAATTCATAGTAATCCCAATTTAATCCCCAAGATGAAAATTTTGGGATGATTCAGAGATTAATTTAAATGCCTTTTTTTTGTCTTTGGATTTTCATTGCAGGAAATTACAACACTAAGAAACACAGACCGGTTTCATTGTTCAAAGCATAAACATGGTATTTGCATTTATATGAAACATGATTGAGACTTTGAATTAAATTTCTATTATCCATCAGGAATTGCATATCCAACCTGTGGGTTTTGTTTTGCTGGGTTTTTTTTTAATTAAATGAGAAACTTGGTGAGTGTGAGGATATATTCCTATAACATAATGGTCATAAATTGTAGTGAGAAGAATACAGGAGCTACCAAGACCCCAAAAATCCTTAAAGTGCATTTCAAAAGACATCTTTAGTGACAAAGCCCTATAGTTTGGTGGCTCTAACTCTCAGAGCTGAAGGTGTAGTCCACGTTCACACACAGGCTTGGCTGATGGGCACAACTGCACACACGGCCAGGAGAAATCTGTAATAAAAGACCCCATCTCAGGTCTTCTGAGCTGTACAAAAACTCATTTATCAGCCAGCCCTCTTGATGAATCTTCAGAGTGGATATGATATGACACAAGTAGCAATGTTTTTTTCATTGAAGCTCCATGAAGAAAGTCAAAGTGATGCAAAATGTTCTTCTCAATATAAATATTTGGATTTAACAAATGCTATCAGTCAGCTGGGCAAAGCATGGTAAAACAGAGAATTGATAAATCAACTGGATTCCAAAGCACATTTGGTTTGATATTAACTCTTAATAAGAAGGTGATTGCAGAATTTTCTTTATAGAAGAGTTTGTAAGGATTGATATGGACAGCAATACTGTGATTTAAAAAAAAAAAAAAAAGAGTAAATGTCATATCAATAATCTGATGAATTTCAAAAGAAGCCCCCATGTTCATAGCTCAAAAAAGTGATAATTTTCTCTCAATCCCTGTACAGTAACATGGCATAACATATATATAATATTTGTGCAAGCAGCAGGTACATCTCAAAGCCATTCTTGTAGATTTGCATTTAAGAATAATACACGTAAATACTGCAAATAATGCCTTTGACTGCAAAAATATAAGGAAATAATGAATTTAGAATAAATAAATCTTCTTTAGTTCAAATATTTTCATTTTAATGTCTTCCAGCAGTTTTTAAGCAGGAAAGTACAGGCGATCTTTGATAGGAAGAAGAATAATTGAAGAGAACAAACTGTTGCATGTTGTCCTTGAGTGAACAACAGTCACCAAAGGAACTTGGAAGCTCTGTTCATCCCTTAACTGTCTGTGAAATCACTTCCTTGAAAGAAATGTGTAAGAAATCCCACCACTGGCAGATGTGGGATGAATATTTTGTAGCAGTCCTTAAGGGAGTTCATTTTAAACCCTAAAATATTTTGCTTCATATTTCTTTCAAAGCTCTTGACATTTAACAGACTTTTAAAAATGTTGCTCATAAAATTTCCCATAATTTCTTTTAAAAATCTCACTAAATTCATACTCCTAAATAATTGGCAGAATTTATGTGAATGCCATTTGTATGTAATTTGTATAAATTTCCATGAAACCCATTCATCATCATCAGTCATCATGTTCCTCATTGTCTTTGCTGGGATCACAGAGCTGCCTGGATGCATCAGTGTGTTCATGACCCCCAAGTATTAGGAGAGTTTCTGGGTAGTCTCTGTAGTGTGTGGCTCCAAGTGAAAAACAAACTCCTTTCCAAAGCCCCCAAAATTTGAAAAACAATGAATAGCAAGGCTGGCAGAACAACGTGATATTCTAGTGTCATTTATCAGCGTGCCCGAATCATAGCTGTAGTATGCAAATGAGCAGAAGCAATCAAAGAAATTTCATTTTGCCACAGCTGCAGGGTTGGGTCTGAGCTGGGAGCTTCCCTCGAAGGTGCTGAATCCCCTCAACTCCCACTCTCCACTAATGTGGGCGGAGGGTACTGGGAGAAACTTGTCCCATTTTGAATCAAGCTCTTTGAGATCTTCCAGAAAATCTCTGATTATAATAATTTGTTTTATAATGTGTCACTCTACACTTATGAAAAATGAGTATACTTGCTGTAATTCAAGTATTCTACAAATACTTAACTGTACTAAAAGTGTGCCAAGTATACTAAAAATACATTACTTTCCACAAGGATATAATTTCCTAGTAATCAGAAGATATACTCTGATTCAAAAATTGCTATAATTGTTAATGTTGGTGAGAATTCCTAAGGCATCAAAGCAGAGGAATATTTGTGGTGTGAGGCTGCAGATAGGTAGTTGAGATCATCAGTGTTTAAACCAGAAATGGTGCACCTGCTGGAGAGACTCACTGAGGGAATACTGCAATGTGCCAGATTGATGGTATTTTTACACTTCAGGGCAGCTTTATTGTTGGGCTGCTGAGTTCAAAAAACCTTTCGCTAGGGGAAGTGAGAGTTGCCCTTTCCAGGAATTGTAGTATTAATTGCTATTAGTTTAAAAGCTCGATTCAGTTTATTTTTATTTAGTCCCCACAATCTGTCTTGAGAGTCCTTTGTGTTGTCATCACTTCTTAATAGTTCAGGAGTTTATAACGTGCTGCAGAATTGCTAGAGGAGGCAAGTAGGAAAGGAAAATTAAATGAAAGACAGATTGGAAGGGAGCAAAGGAGGCGGGTGGGGGATAAAGGATACTATACATGAAGCGCTAAAAGAAAAAAAAAAGAAAGCAACCAAAAAATAAAAAAGCAAGAATTGCTGAGGTAATTAAAGAGAGGAATGGACAATAATAAGAAACACCCAATGTAAAATACCAAAATTTATCTACTCAAGGTGTGTGGTGGAGACAGAAGCAAACCCTATCCAAAACCAGAACAAGTTGTGTTTAGTGGTGCTAGGATCATGCCAAGGTCAGAAATGCTGTGACGGTAGACTTGAGCTGTTGGGAGAACTGTCTGTGGCTCCTGTGCCTGGTTGACACACATGATCTGTGGCACAGCAGGATTTTTCATGACTGATCCCATGGTGCTTCCAGGGCAAATTTGACTTTCTGCTGCTATAAATAAATTAATGTAGTTCTTGTAGTCCTGTCAGAGGGAAAAAGTCACAAAAGATTTTATAATCTTATTTCCCTGCTGTTCAGCACTTACTCACTTCAAGATTCAAACAAAAAGAAAGCCCCAGCCAGAATCCAGGGCAGCTTATTCTTTCAACCCAGCAAACCACTTTTTCTACTCAGAATAAACATTCAAACTTTTTTATAGTATCTGGAAGGTTTGTGTCTCTTTCTGAGAAATACACTTCTCTGATATCAGAATGTGTGTTGCATTTGAGTTTTTAAGACTGCCAAATTACTATTCGCTTTGTGTAATCTTTCTGGTTTTCCTGTTGTTGTTTCAAGTTTTTGCCTTCCTCTGACATGCTCAATATATAGTTACTTTTTTACTCTTGTTCTTTCTCGTGGTTCTCTCCAGCCGTATCCAGTGACTACAGCCTCTGCTGACTACTGCTTTTGATTTAGCTGTACATTTGTACAAAAAAATACCATAGTTACCAAAGCAGTAGAAAAAACCAGAGATTTCACAGAGACTTTCATAGTGGCAGGAGAAAAGGTCAAGATACTGCATATTTTTAACAAGAGACTCAAGTTCTCTCTCATGTATTTGATAAATTCTTGTTTTGCTGGATGCATTGCAAGACAAAATTTTTTATTCTGTATCCAGGTAACCTCATTCTGATCAACCCATAATAATCTGAAGTAGGTTTTAAAGATCCAAATTGAACTGTGAGTACTATTTAATAGCTGTTCCCTGCTAGTAATCCTTCATTGTCATGTATGCAATTGCTGTTTCAATGAAGTGTATTCATATTTTCTCCAAATTATTTTAAATTGCATTCTTTATACACCCTCTCACCAACAAACTTCTCTGGCTGTAGTGACCACTGGAAAGCTATCCCCATCTACTGATTGTGTTTCAATCTCAAGTTATTTCAGCACACATAGAAGGATTTAACATCGACAAGTGATGAAAAGATGAAGTAATACAAATATTGCACTTTTATTTTTGAGATGTAGGTACAGGCTGGATTCTATTCAGTTATGGCTGAAACAAATTAGAAGATATAAATTGCTCTCCAACCATCCTACAAAGTATAATATCTAGCTTTAGTTCTTTATTTATCAGCTAAGCTTATAGCAATGTCTCCAAGTGGATGGATTGTCAGTATTTGTCAATTCCAAAGTATTGCTGAGTCAGAAAAAGTAGCTCTGGCCCTGCAGACAGTGAAATTACCGTGGTTGTGTTGGTTATAGACAAGGGACCTGGACTGGAGTACCTCGAGGCTTTGATCCTATAATTTAGCTAATGCAGGACTCCAGCAGGGCTTCCCTCTGGTTCTGGGAGCTTATATTGATTCAAAGGTGTTCAATGACTTAATGCTACAGGCAGAGAAACACACAGATTTTCCTGGTGTTTGCAGGTTTCAGGATGTTAAAATTATGCAAATTGAGCACAATTTGCCCAAAAAGAAAATTAGCATTGTGTGCCTGTAGCAAGCATAATATGTGTATCCCCATGAAAGTATGAACACTCAGCAAATTTTTGCCTCATTAGCACTCCAGGGGTAGCACTGACTTAATTCTTTGCTGTTGCAAGCTCTGTAGCTGTTACCCACAGACATTTTACAGTTGTCCATAAAACACGTTCGTCAAAAACAAACATAAATTTTATGAAAAGTATTGAGAAACCAGGGCAAGGATTCTTTTACAGAGTGAATGACTCTGCTCAGGGTGTAAAACTTTTGGCATCCTAATTCTGGGAGGCATAAAAAGAAATGCCACTCCCAGAACTGGCTTGCCTGGCTCTTCAACACTTCAGATTTGGAAGCAGATCCCTCCTAACCATGATGCAGAATCACAGAGCACAATATGAGGCTGCCCTTTGGAAAGGAAGGCTGAGATGAAAAAGACCTAGGAAGAGCATGATCCAAACCCCTCAGAAATGGACTTCACTGTGGCATGGTGCAGAATGCTGGAATGGAATGTAAAATCCCATCTGTTTATGGGGTTCTCTTGGTTTATGACTGATTTATTTTTGGACAAAGTAAGCTTCAACTCTCCACAGAGTTATCACTGATATAAGGAATAAAAACCATGGGGTTATCCAAATTTTTCTCATATGGTTGAATCAAACAAGATTGAAAATTTTGCATTCCCCTATTAGACTTTTGAAAAATCTTGTTTTGAAATCTGTCTTTTAATTGCCATTGAAGTGTCTTACTATAGTAATAATCCTTCAAGACATCTTAGGGTTCTTTTTCCTGTTAGCTGAATCACTGCAAATGTTTGCTTTTTATTGAGAATGCCTTTTTTATTCCCTGAGTTCCCCTCCTCCTGTCCTCATCTAGCTTTTGTTTTGTTTCATTCTAGGAATTTTACACTTTTAATGAGTTATTTTATATGGTAACTTTTATATAATATGCTTACTGAACATTTCTCTCAGTCCACAAGTGTCCTGTAGATGGGATAGGTACTTCTGAGTAACATCAGAACTTTTCATTCTTTTGAATATAATGGTTAAAATGGTTAATTAGATGACAAACCTCAGAACAGTTATGGACACAAACCTGAAGGTACCTTCTCAATCCACCCTTCAGAAAAGCCATCAGTTTTTGGAGTGATGGACAGAGGATTTAATGGAGAGCAATACTGGAAAATAACATAATACTAATATTATAATACTATATGACCTCAATTAAGATGCTTGCTGAAGTGTTTGTCCACCTGTCTCAAAGAATATTGTCACATTTCAGGACAGTTTCAGGACAATTTCAGGGCTAGGAGAGGATAATCAATGAAAATGCTGAGACATCACAGGATTTCTTATTAAAAACTCAAAAGACCAAAGTTTCATTTATGAAGAAGGGTCATATAAACAAGTACTTCAACACACGAGTGAACACCCACCCCTGCCAATGAACCTCAAACCTACAGAATAGCCAAAAAGACAATAGATCAGAATTTAGTGTTTCTTCTCATGTATAATGAGAAAGATGCTCTGTGAAACTGAAAAGAAGCTGATTCAAATCTGTGTTGGAAAATTCTCTTTCACACAGTACGTTACTGAACTATGAAGCACATTTGTACAGGTTGCTACTGAGGTCAAAGACTAAGCAAAATCCCATACAGATTTGACTATTCAAATAATGATGAAGAATTTACAAAGTGTTCGTGATGATCATTGCCAACACATTTTTGAGGACTGGTAATTTTGAGATCCAACAATATCCTTAGTTTTATTGGGATGATTGTCTGCCATAGTTGTGGTGTGCAATTCTGTCTTCCTTTGATGCATCTCAACCTGGTCATTGTGAGAGGCAGCCTGCCAAATTAAAAGAACCCCGATCCTCTTCCAGTAGGGATTTCAGAAAGTCCTTTTCCTTACAAAAGAAGCTGTGAGTGTGTCTTCTCCTTCCTTCCGTGGGTTTTCTTTCGTTCCAGTGTACTTATGTTGCTGCACCATTTTGTAGACAGAAGTACATCTGTTCTGCCCCCACCAAAGTTAGCCAGCTGTGTGCCAGCTGTTGACATAGCACAATGTGTGAGTTAATGAGCCTTGCTGGGGACTTTTTTTTTTGGTAAGTGTTCCAACGGCTCTTAATCAGCAGCAGATTGTCCACTGAGTGATGTACGACATCATTCTCTGTGCTTTCTCCTCCTTGTGTGGCTGTAGTGCAGCCCTTATGCAGACTTTTAGTGACCTGCTCAGTGACCAAGTGTAGCCTACTTCAATTTATAAAGTGTCCACAAGCAGATGTGGATTTGAACATCTTCTATTTTTTATTCCACTTGTCCAATTCAGTGTCTGCAAAGAGTATAGCATCTTCATTGCTTGCCATTTTTTTCAAGCCTATGGAATTTTTATCAGTCAATCTGCTCACATGAATATTTTCACAAAGACATTGAGTGTTACTGTGCAGCAGGTGAAAGCTGTTGTAAGCATCAATAAGACTTAATTCAGGAATGATGTTTTAAAAGTATACATTCATAGTTGCAAATACTGCCTGCAGTATTCCTCCTGCTCAGCTCATAGCAGACAACTGATTTAGGGATTTGGGGAAAAGGCTTCTGATGTGGCATGTTTTTTACTTACATAATTAGGAACAGGCAGCTACTGTTTGCAGTAACAGAGCTTAACGATTATTAATACATCCATTCTCCCTTCTTTGCATTTGAAAGAATTTATCACTCATTAGTACATTGTCAAAGACAGGATTATGTCTTGGTCCTATGTGCACTCACAGGGAAACCCCTGCCAACTCCCTTCGTTACTGCCAGGAAGCCAGTGAATAGAAAATAATTTAGGAGCATAGAAAAATAAAAAGGGTTTTCCTTAAAAGCAGAGTCCTTAAGCATAGGAGCTGAAGTTTTGATCCTGGGCAGTACAGGGCCTGTGCACACCTGTCAAGGTTGTGGCTGGGGAGTCTCATTGTCCCTCCCAAGAGACCCATGGATTTTTTCCATGTCTTTACTGTGGCCTCGTATAGTTCATGCTGCAAGTTGAGTAATTAACATAAATAACTTTTACTGGAGTTTAGGTACTGAACCTCTGTTAGCACAGGATGTACTGACAGCATCCTCAAGAGTGTGAACCAAAGGTCCTGAAGCTGTTTCAGGGGCATTTCCATTGCTTTACAGTAGTCAGTGAACACATGACAGGTTCCTTTGAGCAATTTTTCAGCATTTGGTTCATTATGTACCCTTTCATTTTCCTCACAAAATTATTCTCAATACCTTGCCATCACTAAGGTATATAACAATTTAATAGTACAGCACCAGTAGCAAGGTAAATCAGTCTAACAAATATTCTTTATGGCTAAAATTATACAACACAGGGTGTCCATGGAATGTAAGTGAAGCTGTGGCAAGGAATTTCTCTTGCATAAATACTGACATTTTCCCCCATTTACCTGATTTGCTCAAAGGCTGTGTTATGTAGCAAACCTCACATGCTGTGATGGTTGTGGTGTGAGTACAAATGCTCGTTTGTAGGAGAGGAAAATATTCTCTATTGACATTTTATTAAAATAGGTGAGAAAAACTTAAAAGCCAGAATTAGTAGTAGGACTTTAGGACAATTACTTAGCATGATGTGTAGGTTAATGGCAGTTACATGGTCACTTCCTTGCACATCACATTGAATTATTACCTTTTTTTTTAGTCTGGAAATGTAATTAGTCTGTGATGGATGGGAGGCTAAATTCAGCACTTGGGGTCAAGCCACACCTTATAATGGAATAGCTGCAGAGACCTTCTGCATTTTGAAACATTAATTTGCATCCAGTCTATATCGTGTCTTTCTAGCCTTCCAGGTCATGTAAACTTAGAAAGCCACAGACTATCATAATGAGAGAAAACTGCTACTACTCCTAAATCTCCTCTTCTCCTGCCCCTTTCACCCACCTGTTTTACCAGTTGTGAGGTAATCCAGGATAGAAACAATGCCCCTTCTACTTTTTATTTAATAACTCTTTCTATTTTTAGGACCTTGACATTGAAGTAGTAGTAATCAATATATCTCTCTAGCAGAGATAAGAGAATAATGAAAATGAATGTTCTCTAACATTTGTTTGAACATGATTTGATGACATACTTCACTAATATTTCTATGTGAAGTAGACTGAAAATTTTCTAATAAAACACACTGGAAATATGCTAATTTTTCTATTTTGAAATAATGTGGAAATCTGTTAATTCTAGGAAGCTTTTAGGTGAAAATAACTTGTTTGATGGTAAAGTCTTTGATTATCTGTGACCCAGCAGAGAGGGAACTTTAAAACCTGATATTTTTATTGTGAATATGGCATTTTAACACAGACATGCTTTATGAAGGTATTAAAAGCATTCAATTTTGTTTAAGTGCAAAATGAAAACAAATACTGAATACTTGGGAGTTTCTGTGAAATATGAAATGCCGGCTTTCTTTTTATATTCTTTCATACTCTCAATATTTTTCAGGGCATGTTTTTATCAGGGTTTTCACGTAGCGTGAAATCCTTCATCATTCAGAGAGTTAAACAGAAGAGTTATGCAATATTTAAACCTTATTTAAGACTGTGAAATAGGGAGGAGGTGAAAGATACACATTGTAAAGGCAAAGTGTTATGCCTAGGCATAAAGATTAATTTTACCTAAGAAAAGTGCTGGGTATTTATTTTCAGATAAAAAATGCAGTCAGAAATTTTGCCTCCAATTTATTTTAAACACAGAATTTTCTGCTTAGATGGAGAGCCTGGACACTCTGTCCAGATAATGAAGAAAGATAAGCTGGTTCAGGAGAGGCTGAGAGCAGCCCCTGTGTGCCTTTGCCATGGTGGTAGCTTGGCCAAGCTGTCTCCAGAGCCAGCCTGTCACACACCATGGGCAGTGTGAGCTGCAAATACAGAGCACTTGACAAAAAAGCAGTTGGGAAGTACATTGGTATATTTCCATACTGATCATTCCTAACAATGAATATGAGTTGAATTCTTCTTGCCAAAAAGACCGGTCAAGATAAATGGTTTTGTTCATCACTACCCAGAAATTAAAAATAATTAGAGAAGGAGTGCAAAAGTGTTTCTGACAAAAAATATAGGTATTTCTAATACCTGAAGATTTTTCCACTTTATCCTATAGAGCATGTGAATGAACTCTATTAGCTTTGATTTTTTGGGGTTTTTTTTTGGTTGTTTTTTGGGTTTTTTTCTGGCTATAATTTTAACTGTGGACTCTTAACTTGCTACTGTATCCGCATTAAGAGATAACACTTTCTGTACATTATCATCTTTAGAGACTTTACATATGAACACTGCAGACCAGCAAGCAATCAACTTAAAAGCAAAAAAATATTTTATTTAATAATTTTAACCAAAGTGATTTCTTTGTAGGATAAGACTTTTTTTTTTTTTTCCCCATCAAATCCTGGAGTGCAACAGGGAAGCTCACAGCTACTTCAAAGAAAAATTGAATAACATGCAAATCTTCTTTTATTAGTGAAATCTAACAGCACATTTAAATGTATGACTCTAGTAAAGAGATAATACTTCCTTTTTATTAGTGTTAGGGAGCCCTGGGACTTGTAAGGGTTGGCAGTGACCTCAGGGCCCTGGCAATTTGCGTACATTATTTGTCTTTTAAAAAAACGATGTTGCTCAGTTTTGCCAAGGAGCTCTGAAGAATTCACATGTTGACTTCTATTCTTTCCCTAAACAAACCAAACAAGCCACCTAACAACAGTCAGAGGAGCATCTGGGAAATAAAGTGGAACGACTCTATAGGTAAGTATACGTTCTGCCCAAATGAACACCCAAATGAGCATGCATATTTAAAGAAAACCCTTGCCATGAAGGCAGAAATGACATTTGCATAATGATTTTACTGCTGCTGCATGATTTACTGTATAAATCTTTAATTTGATGTGAAATCCAGTGCAACAGAAATAAACAAAAAACCCTTTCACATTTATTTATGTAATTATATTTTACCCTCGAAGATGACTTTTTATCACCTCCAGCTCCCTGGATACTTATGGATACTTTTGGAATACCAGGTAGCTTTGTTTCCTAGTTTTTTGCTTCCCTTCAAACTATCCATAGTCTAGGTTAATCCATATTAAAATGTCTTGAGCCACACATAAAATTTTTTCTCCAATTTCAGGTTATTTCTTTTCTTTTTAATTCTTCTTTTTGCATATTGCCTAAGTATTTCTAATACGTGAAACCGATAAATGGTTTATAATCCTAATAAATTGTGTTTGGGAAAGATTAAATTTCTGCACACTCATCACAGAATTTGCAGTCCCAGGGCAGGCAGGCCATGGCTGCTCTCCAACACTGGATTTATTCAGGTGTCATCTGCTTTTTCACCTTTGCTTTTTACATCTTATCAGCACACCTCCAGGGACAAAAATTTCAGGGAAATCTGAATTCCTTTAGAGAAAAATGGCCATAAATCTTTTAGGACATGTACAAAAATTCTTAAAGGATAAAAAAAAGTGTATAATCTACTAAGTTTCTTCTGAGGAAAGTTAAGGAGCATTCTAAGGCTTTAGTCAGTCTCAGTCTAATGAAGACACTGGCCTGGCTGTCATTGGCACTGGGGATAAAATTGCTCTTTACAGTCAGCCTTTAGCAGAAGCTCACAAACAGATGGTGGGATAACAAGCTTCCTGGTCTTGATGCAGAACTTTACCAGATAATTTTTAGAGATTTGGGTTTTTTGTTGCTATTGTTCCATTCATGGAAAAGAGAATGAGAACACAAATTGTTTATGTGGGGAAAAAAAAATATTTGTTTTCTGCAATTACTGGAGATAATGAGAAATGAAAGTTTCCCAAGGGAGATCAAAGGTAACAACTGAATTTTTGATATTCATAATTCATTTCCTGCATCTTCCTTTACACGTGGGATAAATCAACCTTGGGAGCTGATAGCAGCAGGACACTTTTCCTGCATATTCATGCATGCATTCATCAGTAGCATTATGGTTGGGGGTGGGAAGGAATCAGGTTGTGTGTATTCCTCATCTCTTTATGTTGCAAAAAGCAGTTTTGACTCACTTCCTAGTCCAATCCTAATATCGTTTAGGTGGATAATGGAGTTGAGGACCACAGAAGAAAAAGAAATATGTTATTATATGTTTGCTGTCCAGAAAGTACGTTATTTCTGAGAGTAACAGCACTTGGAAATAAAGTATTTGGTATCAGAAACATCCTGGCTGTATTGTCTCCATTCATTTCTACAACTATGAATTTTGCTTGGAATTATAGTCAATCTGAGTTTTTGAGAAGGGCTGAAAAAAAGTGAAAAACACCAACTGATTGCAAAGGAGCTCCATGTTTTTATCTTTTGCTTCTCCTGTTGACTTGTTTTAAAGGCAGACACCTGAATAATTCAGACAATTGACTTTCTATAGGATGAATTCCTTAGGAGCAGGAAGGAAACCAAGAACCTGTCCAATTTTCCTCAGCATCAAGAACTCATTTGAAAACCATGTTGATAGTTCTGTGTGAATTCCTAATTCTTCTCACCCAGTAAACCACATTATTAATGCTTTTATCAGCAACTGTTTCGGAGTTTCACTACCTGAGTGTTTCTGTATTTCTGAACAGCTTGATGTTGCTTTCTGCAAGGAAAGTTTTCGGTTTCAAGATGCTCAGAGTTTCTGTAAACATCTTCCATCAGGAAAAAAATAAGAAAAAAGGAATATAAACCTGCACTGTAATAGAACCTTTGTTACTGTTCTGTGATTACAAATAGTTCCTTAGTAGTTGCAAAGCCAGGTCTCCTCAGAGTTATGTGGAGTGCTGACTCCAGTCTTGCTTATTGAGTTTTCAGAGCACGCTTTGGTGAGAGAATGATGCTGCTCCCATTTAAATGAGTAGCTTGAAGTCAAACCAGGCAGGTTATAGGTCTAAGCAGTAACCACGTGTCCCTAAACAAGTATCATATCTGTTCTTTTGTAAGTTTATGAATCTTTTCATTACCAAATTTTCATTAAAAATTGAGCTGTTTGCATATGTTTCTTGAAATTGTTTAATCATTATTTTTAAATAAAAATACATATATGTATTATTTTAAATTTTTTTTTTTTGGTAACAAAGAACTGGTCTGTTTCCAATGTTCACTGTAACATTGCTACAAAAATATTTATCAGAAATAGCAAGAGCAGGCTTGGTTTAGGCCCACATAAGTGAAGAAAGACCAGCTGCACTCTTCAGAAAGCTTTGGTAGCACATGAACTCCCCTTCAATCAAGACTGATGAATTTATTAGCATATGTGAGATAGTGTGGGAGCTTCACTGGTGGAAAATAACATAGCAGGAGAAGGAGAGTTGATTAACAGGGTGTCTTGGTTCAGGAGCTGATTACTCAAGGTGTTGCATTAGTTAAATCTTCATGCAGATAGATGACCATCTGAGGTGGTCACATGTATTGCCCTTGAAATAGTTAATTCAAAACTCTGAAACATTCATCTCCTCTAATGGTTTAAAGAAAATTGAGTGTACACTAGCAAATAAGGTGCTGAGACAGTCATCTATCAATCTGGTGTGGTAACATTGTCTTCTTGTGCTCCTTTATCTGTTATAAACTAAATAAGACATGGTAGATATTAGATATGCTTTTAAACTGTTTGTCAGTGTTCATGTAGACTTTGCCTTAGTAACAGATCTGTGACTGATTCATTTTACAGTACAAATAAATTTTTATAATAAAATGAAGAGAAATACCCCTTTTAGTAGTCTGCAAAGATGATGAAGGGCCTCGAGGGGAAGCCTTATGGGGAGAGGCTGAGGTCACTTGGTCTGTTCAACCTGGAGAGGAGAAGACTGAGGGGAGACCTCATTGCAGTTACAACTTCCTCATGAGGGGCAGAGGAGGGGCAGGCACTGATCTCTGCTCTGTGTGACCAGTGACAGGACCCGAGCGAATGGCCTGGAGTTGTGTCAGGGGAGGTTTAGGTTGGATATCTGGGAAAGGTTCTGCACCCAGAGGGTGGTTGGGCACTGGAACGGGCTCTCCAGGGCAGTGGTCACAGCACCAAACCTGACAGAGTCCAAGAAGTGTTTGGACAGCGCTCTCAGGCACATGGTGTGACTCTTGAGGATGGTGCTGGGCAGGGCCAGGAGTTGGCCTCAATGATCCTTGTGGGTCCCTTCCAGCTCAGGATATTCTATGATATGATGTTTACAGAAAATAAAAGTTGAAAGATATGCTGGAGTTCAAGGCCAATAATTTCTATTCATTTATCATATTTACTTTTAGACTTCAGTAATTTCAGTACTTCAGAATTCAATTTTTACCTCTGCAAATCTTCACATATCTTTAGAAATAAGCTATTGCTTTCAGGCTCCCATTTGCCACAATGCCAATCTGCCACTTTACATACCAAATATGCAATGTCCTCTTCCTGACAAGATGCCACAAGCAATGAATTGCATCTTTTAAACAAAGAATATAAATTTATTTTGCATCTTTGAGAGAAGTTTCAAAAATAATACTGCTTCTAAGAGTGTAGTAGTGTCAAGGAAATCTTCCATTTTCTTCAGGATGAGAGAGTAAATGTTTTGGAATGTCACAAAGGGCTTTATGTTACTACTTTTCTGTGAAATAAATGTATCTTTAAATGTTCATGTAAAATGTGTTTTCTATTTTTACACAGTGCTGATAATGTGGGAAAAAGAAAAAAATACTTATGTTTTCCTGAAATTTCTGTCTTGAATTGTTTCAGTAGCCCAGTGCATGGCTGAGAATCAAACACAGAATTCTCTGACTCTGAAAGTGGAAAAGGAAGAAGCTACTTTGCAGTCTTGTTTAAGAGCCTTTTTGCAAAGTGACACAGGTGTCCACTGGAGGACAGCATGAAGTCACAGAGGGTGTCTGTGAAGGAGCAGGATCATGGCACCTGTACACAGAACTCTATTTTATATGATGATTTCTGCTTTAGTTTCAGGGTATTTTGTAGAGAGACAAAGATGAGTTTCATCTTATTTTATCTTTAAACATCCATAATCACCTTCAGTTAATTATCTGAAATTCCCTTTACAATAAATTGAGAGAGAAACATTGGTAACATTGCCCCAGGCATGGCAGTCAAAGAACATATGCAAAGGAAGGTTTGAAGGTTTAGACAATAAATTTCATTAAGGAAACTAAAAGTCTTACAAAAAGTACACCGAACTTCCAGGGGAAAATGCGTATCCTCAAGTCTACTATAGAAGCAGCAGCCTTGAAAAGTAAAATAAAATTTGGCCCTGCTAGTCCTTCTGAAGAAAAATGTGCATGTTTGAACCAAAGTAATATCCATGGGCAACAAGAGGTTGAAGCTGATCTACCCTATTTTAAATGTGTTTCAGGATGAAATGCATTAACCCAGAACATCAGTAATTGCAATGACTGGATCCACAATTAGGGAAGACAATTTTTGGAGTGTTCAGAGAAACAGATGAGTCCTATCCTAAAATGAAGTTAATTTTTGAGGCACTGTTCTGATATTTTTGAGGATGGCTGTTTTTTTCCAACTGGAGCTAGCCAACTCTGCTGGAGCAGTTAATAGGGGGATAAATTCTGCTCCAAACATACCCAGGGAAGTATTTACTAGGAATTTTAATGAAACAAGTTTTAACTGATTTCTATAAAAATCACTGTAGTATTTCTCTACGATAGATGCAGTTAGCATTATGGGAATCATGGAATCTGTCATAGGGTCAAGAGATAATACAATAAGAAAAAGACTTGTCTAGGATACAGAAGGCACAGTGTCTGCAAAACTGCCTTGAAAACTTAGAGAAGCAACAGCTGAGAAAGTTCCCCCCAAAAAGCAAAGATTCTTCCAAAATTTTGGTGTCATCATTGTTCTATTTGATTATAGCATAATTTAAAGGTCTTGTCCTAAGTCTATTAGGTAGATTTTCCAAATTATTCAGGCATTTCAAGATGCAAGTAGGTCCCTCAGTTCTTATTTCATTGTGAGTGGAAATATCACTGGCTGCTGCTTTTTGTTCTTAAGTGTCTAAATGTCTTTAAAATCCTACTCAGAAATTCTTCCCATCCAAATACTCTGTCACCAGAGTAATATTGAAATTCAGCCTTCCTCAGGAAATTAAGATAATATGACTGTGAAACTGAGGCCTGAACCCATGCAGTTACTGAAAAACAGGTACTTCACACTTCACTGTCAAATTTTGGCTGTAGTTCAGGAAAGCACTTTAATACATGCTTGAAGCCCATTAAAACTTCAATGAAAGTTAAATGTGTTCTTAAGTGTGGTCCTTAATATGAGCCATCCTTTTCTGGAGCCTTTCAGTTGAAAAAAAACCCTGGACAGCAGAAGAGAATCTTTTGAAAGAAAACAGTGAAGCCTTTCTCATTGAGGGGTTTTAAATTTGTCACTGTAATCTGCATGTAAGATGGCAACGAGATGTGTTTTCCATGAGTTTTCAAAAATCACTGTTGAGATAGGTAATTTCTATATGGAAAAGCTGAATTTCTGAGAGAAAGATAATTTCTGTTGACCCTAACAAGTATGATATTAGGTTTTGTCATGGTGTTAAAACATATATATTGTAATCCTTTGTGTGATTCTCTCTTTACTGCATCTGTAGCTATATTTTTATTTAATTGATAGGATTCAAGTCACGAGTTTTATTCATTCAAGTATTCGAATAGTGCAAGCCAGAGACAGATTAAAGCTAACTAGGACCCCCACGAATCAAACTCTTGGCTCTCCTGCAAATTTCAGACATTTGCAAATGGAAGAAAGTTGTCACCCCAGATGAAAGGGTTAAAGGGCTGTCCATCTGCATATTTGGAAAGGTTGTGGTGGCCTGCACACAAACTAATAGCCTTCTGAAGATGAGTGAGAATGTTCACTTGCTTGAAATTTGCTGTTTCCCTTAGAAATTGCATTGTTTAACTGATAATTGCTCTTTGTCATGGTGAGTTCCATCTCTGTTCTTATAGAACCAAAGCAGTTACTTCTGTTTTCATTGAAGGCTTGAACTGACATTTGATTTTATATTTTGGGCAGTGGATGCCCCAAGACGGGACCCCGGATTTACAGCTTTCCAGTGTCACAAATTGTAGATGCTCAAGAGGGTAGCAGAGAAATTTTCCACCTTTTAGAGTCTCCTGTGAAAATCTCCATTCTCACACGAACTAGCGGAGAGACAGTTTGCTATTTTGTAAACTATTTGCAGGTGCAGGGTGTTGTGAGAATGCAATGGATATTGTTTTGGTTCACTGAAGAAAATATTTTGAAATAGGCATTGTAGCATTCAGCCAACCACTCTGGGAGGTGTATGGTCAAGCACCCAATAACATTATACCACTTTTGTGAATCATGCTATAAAAAGATGGGGTTTTGGCATTAAAGGGTTGGCCTCAACCACCTTCTCTGACCTGAATTCGTGTCGTTCTTTGCGCCGTCCCTGCGGACAACAGCAACAGAAATTGCTGTCTAACATCCTTTAATTTGTTTATTTTCCTAGAGGAGGAAAAAAAAATATGTACAAAATTTGTTAAAGCCAACAAAGTCTCAGGAAAAAACTCCTCCACAGCTTCTGCAATGCTGATATAAGAAATTGATTCAGCTGGTGTAAATCTGTGACCTTTGCGAGGGCTCCCGCTCACTGCCTGTGTCATTACTCGATTTCCAATGGAAAGAGAAGGGCATGACAAGAACTATTTGCAGCCATTTCCAGTCAGTGTTTATGATAGCTCTAACCTCAGAGTCAGGGATTAGTGTGTTTTGCAGTTTAATTCATTGACTATCTGGCCCCAACTCTAGAAAGAAGGGAAGCACGGGAAAGGCAGAGAGGCAGCACAATGCCAAGCAGCATAATTCAGTGCTTGTGACACAGTTGGCTATTTACCTTTCAGATGGACACAGTACAGTCAAGAGACATTTTCTGTGTTGTAGACTGATGAGTCTTGAATGTTGTTGAAAAGGGCAAGTGGCCTAATGGTTACTTAAAGTCTGTGTCTTTGCTAAATTTTCTATCCAGCATTAGTGTGTTTAGACATCTTCAGCTGTGGGTGTATGTTTGAGGCTTAGTAGTAATTACTCACAGTATGTTTGTGATTTAATAGAAGTTGTAACCCAATGTTCTTACCAAACATTTCAGCATCCAAATCATCCTTTGGTCTGGTGACATCATAAACCCCCAAACCTAAATCATTAAACCTTTTTTCCCCCCCAAACATTTATGGCATATCTTGGTTAAAGAGTGCCAAACCATCCAGAGTAGTTATGTATTCCCCAAGCACTACATATGTGGTTTCAGAAATTTACTGGCTTTGCTTTCCACAAGTAAAATACATCATCCAAGTAGTTTATGTCCTTTTCCTCCCAATACTGTGATCGCCCTGAATGTAAAAGAAATCTTGATTTTGATTTGTATTTGTTGCATGGTTCATTCACTCAGCCATCCAGATCTGTCATATATCATAATCTATATTCGTCGTTGGAATCATTAACTTGCATGAGATAGATAAGTTCCCAGAGATGTGCAACACTCACACAACCAATAAATTTAATACAGGAAAAAACCAAAGTCTGAGAAATAAAATTCCAGTACAGACAACACTGATAATATACAGTGAGTATATACCAGGGTGAATACAAGCCTTGCTAGCTTCGTTGTAGTCATTTATTGAAGGATCTTCCTCTGATTTATGTATGTAAGTAAAATAACTATAAAATATAATAACCATAAAACGATGCCTTGTGTATACTATACACACAATGTATCCTTAAACGTATGTATTCCAAACCAAGGACTGCAAAATTGATCAGTTTAAGGTACACTTTGAATAAATTAAAAATACTCTACCAAACAATGTCTTTTTGGATTAGGATGATAAGAAATTGCAGTCTAACGTTGCAGTCATACTTTTAATCATCTTTCTTTAATTATGTGTTGATGAATTTAGCCAGCATAGCTGAAAAGAGTGAGCAACACAATTATAAGGATAAAAAAGAATACTAGAGAGAGGTTTTCTTCTGCAAGAAAAGCAGTATGTGATCATAGATCTAACTATAGAGTACATATAACTTCAAAATTTTGCCATTGGAAATTATGAGTATGAAAACTGCATCACACTTTTATTCACTTGGGTTTAAAATATGGAATTTATATCTTAAAAATTTAAGAACTTTTATCTTGCAATGAACTAGAAGTTCTCAGTTCTCCTCTCTTGAGGCTAGATTTTTAGAATCTCATCTAGACACTGATTTCTTTGTGTTTGTTTTTTTTTTTTTAATTTCAGTATATAATTTTCCTCCTTTCATTACATTCTTCCTCCTACATTCTTTATATTCTTCTGTCCTCCTTGCTGATAGCTGTCTCCTGGCTGGCCACAAGAATTTCCTTGGTTTCTGAGGAATGTCTTTTCACTGGAAGCAAAGCTTGTTCGAATACATTTCTTATGCCCATGATATTGAGAGCTTAAATAGAAAGATATCACCACACCTGGATTCCTGCAGCATCCTGCTGGTTGTTCTTCACCCTGGTCTTTGGAGTTGGGGGTCCCAAAGTTATTCCTTTGGAGGTACCATTTTAGTACAATCCAAGTCCTGGCTATCCCTGGGGTGTAGATGCCACTCCCGTAACTTGAGACAGGGAAAATAGAATATGCTGGGTCTTCTTCTGCTTTATCTGAAATCAAACAGTTGCACCCTCTCAGAAATTGCTTTTTAAAATTCTTTATTTTCTACAGAATTTTAAATTTAAAAACCACTAAGAACAGACATCTAAGAAAGGCATTTCCCTTATTTGAATAGAGAGTTTAGAATAACCATGAAAAATTAAAGAGCAATTTTAATAAAAAATGTAAAAATAAAATCTCTATATCCAAAGAGAAAGTATCTTAGCAGTGGAGAACATTTTTTAGGTAAGTTTAAAGGTTTTATTTCCAGTTAGAGAAATTTTAACTGTATAAAAAGATATATAGTGTCATTTCTTCCAGAGCAAAGCCCAGAGTGTAACACCATTAACAATTTGCTCACTTTTTAACTGCATGTTAATTAGAGGGAATTTAGTGAGCTGCACAGAAGCGAAATTCTCAGAAAATAATTTAACAACCAACCACTAATCTTTACAGCTGTGGATTACAGCACCATATTTTAGAGGTTATGCTTAAAGCCATTTTCTGTATTTTTCTCCATGTTTTTTTGTTTTGTTTGCAGAAAGTTATAGCAATGTTTCATAGAAAAGTTTCAGTATGATCTGAAAAAACCCTAAAATACTTCAAATTTATAATAGACCTGTGAGTTATGGCTTCATAATGGTGTATTGAAAAAAAGAAGTGTTCTCAAGTGCACAAAAAAATAGTAGGGTTTGCATGTCTTTCTCTTAGGAATTTTCTCCATACCCTGAGACCAGGTTAAGTCATTTATTACTGTACAGTTGCACACAAGCTTTTAGCCCACAGTCAGTCAAGATATCGACACACTTTGTACATTCTGTGCCCCCTGGGATCAAAAAAAGCTGCACCAAGTTGCTGCCATGGCTTGTCTCCCTGGAATGAGAGTTTCCAGTGGCTCAGCTCATTTACAGACCTATGAGCTTTTTTGCTCTTAAAACTCAGAAATGTCAACAATGGGTAAATCTAACATCTGGGACCTCTTTGCTTCCACTGTGAGAGTCACTGTGGTGCTCAGAAATGAGCATTCAGCAAAGCATACACACTCTCTGGAAATTAATATCATAAATACTAAATTGGGCAAAAAAGTGTAATTTTACTTAAAGATACTTGTACAAAGGTTTAAATTATACAGAAAAGTGCTTGGTGAAGTACAGTGCACTTGACATGTTTTATTGTTTTAATATGTTTTTAATAGTACATTTTTACAATTTTTCTTCTTATTCACAGAGTTATTATTAGGTAACTGCAATTAATAATTTAAAGGGGCTTATTCTGGCTTTTAGTACATTTATATGAGTCCCATGGCAGTAATGAGAGTTTGAAACATACAGCATACCCTTTTATCTGGGTTATAACATGAATCTTGTGGTATTGTCCATAGAATTTTAGATAGGAATTTTCCACATTAGCTTTACATTTGTGCTATGTATGTTTTGGGGTTTGTAATTCTTATCCTCAGATAGAAACTATGGTCTCAAGAGGATGAGCTACACCAGCTTTTCTCTCTGAAATTTTCCAGTGTTTCTCGCTCTGGTTCATTTCCCAGGACTGGCAGAGCTGGATCCTGGGCAGACTGGATTCCAGAATCTGCAGACACCATGGAACTCCACATCACTCCAACACATCTCTGCAGTGGCACCAGAGGGAAAGAGGGCTTTACCCACCCAGCCCTTAGGAGCTCTGCTGGAGTTTGGCTTCAACTTCATGTCCCCAGTTGCTCAAAAAAGTTCAGTTTGTGTTGAAAAATTTATGAACTATTTATGTTTAAAAGCAGAGAACTCAGATATGAGCTGTTCCTGCAGCTTCAGCCTGGCTGTCCTTACAGGGAAATCCAGTTAGCTCACTTCTAATTAAATGTGAAATGTGGGTCACCTTCGTGACAGTGAGGAGAATGAAGGAGTTTAGGCTTGTGCTCTTGTTCCAAGTTGAACTGACAGAACCATCATTGCTTAAATTACAAATTAGGCTTTTTTTTCCCCATTCAATGACCCAGTTCAGCCTCATTCTTTAGTCTTTTACACACATATTGGTTTAGCCTAACACATAGCAAAATAGCTGCACTGCACATTTAGTTTTGTGTGCAAGAGATACACATCAATGAATCTTGTGGTCAAATGTGAAGGTCATGTAGGACTCAGGTTCTCAGGGAAGTTATCACTTCTGCTGCCACCAAGCAGCACATGCATACCTTTTGTGGGGGTTTCATTTCTTGGAAACTGCACAATCAGGAGGTGATAATCCCATACTGCTTGCACCTACAGCATTCACAAAGGTCTGAGAATTATTCTAGTGTTTCAGGAAGACACTTTGTGAAGTTTTATCTTGTGGTTCCCTAAAGATTAAAGATCCTATTGTGATTTTATATGACTGAGTAGTAAAAACATGCTACACAACAGAAACATTTTATAATATCATCCTCTATCTATATCTGGACAATCTTCAGGCCGCACTAGCAATTTTTATGGTAGCCCCAGATGTCAGATTTTTTCATGGCTCAGAGATAAAAGTCTTATTTTTTGATCTTCTTTTCTCTCTTTTCAGCAACATCTCACTAGCAGGACTTCAAGTAAAGTACTTTAGTCCCAGACAATAAAACCAAAACATGACAGGGTACTCTTGTATTTCTTTTGCCTTTTGACAGTATATATAGTAAGGAGTAGTGGATAGATTGTAAATTCTGGTAAACAAAGAAAATATATGCTGGTGTGAAGCTTGCAAGAAAATTCAGTATTAATAAAATGTTAAGATTTGTTCTGAACATATGACCAGCTTCCCTTTTCTGTGAATTTACAGGTTTCAGGAATATCCTACGCTCTCCATGGAACAGAATAATGGCTTAATTGTTCTTTCAAATGACAGCTTTACTTGGCTGTGAGTTTATGAGGCAGTAAATTTGCCTCATAACTTGCAGTGTTTACCCAACACATCTCCGTGATGCTGTGAACAATTTATTATTAAGTGTGTGAAAGTAAAGTGAAATGATCATATAGGCACTCAAAGGAGTCTTATTATGAGGAAAAAAATATTCTTCCAGTAGTGTATTTTTGGTGTCTCATTCTCTTCCCAGTTCCTTCCAAATACCGGTCCACTGATATCAGTGATGTAAGAGGTCAGATGGACATGACTGAATAGCTTGTATAACCAAGAAATTTTTAATTTAAAATTAATCTATAGGCTAGGTACATTTAGTCATACATGGAGGTGATACTCAAAGAAAGAGCAAATTAATCTGAATCACTGTGCTGAATTGGACTGAAGAGCCATCTAACCAAGTCACATATGTGTGGATTATTTATATATATACACATATATATTATGTATGTACATATATATATATGTACATATATAAATATAGAAATATATATCTATAAAATTGTACAAATATATATATAATTATAAAACAAGGATTCCCCTGAATTCATCTGAGTTTCCAGTACCATGGGACAAAAGGGCCTTAGAGATCAAATATTTTCTGAATGAGAAATTATGCCTTTTATTTTATTTATTTTTCTTTTAAATGCGCTTTGTCACACTTGTAACATTGGAAATGCTTATCCATTGTCGTTTTTAGGCTGTTTTAATAATGGTTGCAAATATGCAATATCATACATAACATCAGTGTCAGTAATTTATTGGGCTGATACTTAAAGTCTGTGAAAATATACATCTGTTCCCAGATTCATTAATTGCATGCAATGCATTGTACACACTGCATGTGTAGTCATTCTCAGTGGTCCTAGTGTATGCTAATGCCCAATAAAGTATGTAAATCCATCCTGTGAAGTCTGGTTTCCCCTTGATATATACAAGCAATGACTCCTAACACTTGTGTGAGCTAAGCCTTATTTATTGTTAACTGGAAAATAAATAGCTCAGCGACAAGGAAGTCCTCATTTGTCAGTAAAGCAGTTTTTCACAGGAGCAAACAAACAAATTAAAATAGAACCATTTCCCTTTTTAAATGCCCTAATCTTCCAGTGATATTTGTCCCTACAGCCCAGCTCCTGTATACTGGTATAGATTCTGTAGGTACATTCCTAGAACAATAACCAGATGTGAATATTATCAGTGCTCTGCATGAAGATAGGAAGAAATGCAGTTTTCATCACTTCTTCACTCACATTTATTGTCATTTCAGTCCTGAAACAGGCTGGTCAGAGGAATTTCAGAAACCTACTTCTCACCACATTTATTATTACTTTTCTAGAGCTCCTATATTTTAAGTGGTGTCTCGAGGAATTTAAAAGAAGTTAGACCATCAGATCTCTTTAAAACATTTGCAGTGCCTATTGAAGTATGATATTCAGGGAGGTCAAGCATTCTGCAGCTGTGGCAGGGGACAGTGAGGTTTTTCTTGACTGTGAGATACTCTAAGTGGATTATTTTTGTTTTTAAGTTTCTTTAATCTGGTCATTCAAATCTATTGCAGGTAACATGTTTTTTGCACAATGATACTTGGCTGAACACTTGCTTTATTACCTTTT
Source organism: Corvus hawaiiensis (assembly GCF_020740725.1). Lineage (NCBI taxonomy): Eukaryota > Metazoa > Chordata > Aves > Passeriformes > Corvidae > Corvus > Corvus hawaiiensis. Next base: position 101,479,025 of record NC_063215.1, on the reverse strand, counting down.
ATTGCTCCTGCATTTACTTTCTGGTTTTAGAGCAAAACTGTGATCAGTTAAAGAGAGGGAAAGAAGGGAGGAGGTGGCAACTAAGGGTGGCAGTGAATGTTTTCCAGCATGCTTTCCTCTAGCAGTACATACATTAAGTTTTGCTCAAAATTTGTGTTGTTACTGTTTTTTCACCCTAAATAGGTTAGAGGTGATCCACATGTACCTTTTCAGGTGCAGGTGGTGTGGGATAGCTGGTTGCTCACCTGCTTGAAGGTAAATTGTTTGGTAACTCAACATTTGCTGTGTCTCAGAGAATAATGCACCCTAAATAACTCATCCTAGCTTTAAACTTATGTATGTAGTTTAGGTTAAATCTGAATTTCTTTCCAAAAAGCAGGTGATTTCTTCCTGGTCAGAATTATGGCAATCAACAAGCACTGACTGATACTGAGAAAGCAAAGAAAAATTTCTGGGTAGCCAGAGAATGTCACAGCATGATTTGAGAAACTCTAGAAAGAGGGATGCATCCTGATATTTTAATTATCCTATCTGGTAATGTAATCAAAAGCTAATTATGAATCACAGTTATTTTCAATGATACACTGTGGAAAAGAATTGAGGGCAAAAAATGAGGACAAAACAAATCATAGCCTGATCTGCTAAATCTCTGATTGAGCTGTCCTTCTGATCAATGTAGACTGCTGACTGACAGCTTTTTCTTTCAGTGCTGTCATTCTCATTATGTGGTTATTTGTCTACTTCATCTAATAAGGGGTTATTCCTAAATTTAGGGGGAATTTTATGGACAAATTGGACTGAATCTCTTTGAGTGGCTGCTTTTACAGCCTGCATTTCAACTGTACTCACAAATGTGTCCCAGATGCTATTGCTATTTTGTATAGCTTCAACTTATTTTGCCCAGGAATTAACAGCAATGAAGCAGGAAAATCTTCTTTCTGTATTTCATGACCTCCTCTCTGTAGATCCTGGCTACTTGCTAAGAGCTGTATCCAGCAATCACCGAGCTCAGTGCATTCAGTCTGCAATCCTGTGCAAATGTACATGTCTTGAGTACTGGTGTTTGCATCCCTAATGGGGAGAAGGTTCTGTTCAAGATTTAGCGTGCAGTGTGCAAAGTATGGCATCATCTCACTGGGCGAGGCTCACTGTCCTTGTGAATTTTCTGTCTGCATTAACTGCAAAAAGAAAAGCAGCTGCCTTTTATCAGTGTGTCTGCATACAGTAAAAACTTTTAGATGAAGACTTTATACTTTCATCTGCTTTTGAAACAATTAAATTTTTTTTTTTTGGCTTTTACCATTGACAATTTTCCAAACTATTTTTTTTTTTTTACCTTGTTAATAATCTGTGGTTGCTGGGAGTTCACATCAAATAGATAACCATAACATATATCTGAGAGACATAAATACTCGTACAGAAACCTTTTTCCTCCTTGTCCAGCATGAAAAGGAACTAAGGGATAAGCATTTTATGAAGTGAATTATATAGTGTTTCCTTATGAAATCTGGCCAGCTAATTATCCCTTAGTCCATCTGTGCATTCCAGGAGAAAAATAAAATTAAGTTTGGGTAATGCACACAACTGAAAACATATGAATAGGTATTTTCTAGTCTTTACTTTTCTCCTATCGTAGAATTGTGGTCAGAACTTGCAAATGGACAGTCCAAATGGACTCTAGATTTCAATTACCATGAAACCCCTTCTACTACCCTCTAGAATTACAGGTATTGCCTAATACAAGGCAAATTTTGAAATGCATTCCACATCTTTGTCAGAAGAGACAATATTCTTCTTCTCATTGAAATATTAAAGGAGTATTATTTTTCCAGGGAAGAGAATATTATTTTTTCATATTAAGTAGGCTTTGAGGCACGTTTCAGATTCAAAAAATATTGCAGTCTATGACAGTGATAAATGTATGACAGTGAGAGATCATGGTTTACCTCAAGCACAGAATGAACACTGGACAAAAAAAACAAAAAAAAAGAAAAAAGGAGCTTTGGCTCTCAGGTGCCTCTTTAAGAATGGAGATGATGATGACATGTCCCATATTCAAGTTTCTAAAGAGAAAAAAAAAAAAGATACCTTCCAATATTTCTATTACTTTTTAGTTTATTCTGTTACCTTGGACTCAGGCTGAACTTGTAAACCACTTACAGAAAAATTGAGGCTTAAACTTTTTAAGGGTAGGTTGCTGAATCCTCATTCCCAGAAAAAATGATCCTTTTCTTGTCGTACACTAACAAAAGCAATAAATAGATAATATTTTTTAAAAAGTGGTATTGGTTAAGATTTCCCAGACCTCATGTGAGTAGGTCAGTATCCTTAAATAAATATGTAATTTTTCAGTTGTTATAAGCTTCAAGTCTGTCCTCTTAAAGACAAAAATTGTTCTTGGAAATGTATGACATTTATTCTATTTGGAATTAATCTCCTTTATGTTGCACAGATTTTGAATATTTCACTTCCTCTGCTGTTTTTCAAGTAATGTGTTTCAGTACAAAATATTTGCATAATCTACGTTCCTTATTTTGTGAATTTTTTTTTTCTTTTTTTTTTGGTGTTTATTTCTGAAGCTAGGATATAAAAACTATCACTTAAATTAGTGACACTTATAAATAGCTGTGCATGAGTTCCTTCCTTCAACATTATAGAAATAGAAAACCCATGTAAGAGCACCCATATGGAAACAGCTCAATGCCTGGTGCCTGCTACCTCTTCCCTACACGTTTTGTTTCACAGGTTGGCATCCTTTCATTAGATGATGAAAACTTTGATTTCCTGGCACTTAGAATGAGAAGCTGATTTTTACAACACAAACATCAAGGTCATGATACTTCAGGCATTTTTGGACTTGTCATACTTCAGTCAAGTATGGATTTTATACTTCACTCAACTGTCTTGGTGCTTATTGACTTCCTTTCTGCCTGTTCCAATGACAGGCAGCTGGTATCACATTTCTGTAATTCTTTCATCATTAAAGAAACACAGAGACTCAGGGATGTCTCCTCACTCCAGGGAGGCATAAGCACGACTTTGCAGGTATTGGCCCATGTAGAAAAGTAAGACAATTATTAGAAGTACTCAGCTCCACAAGTTGTAATTTCTTTTTTGAAATTTTCTTGGAGTAACAGAGAACATTTCCCTGCCTGAGGGTAAAATGTATTACTAAGGAAATAAGTCAATTTATGTTCCTACGTAAGGATGCTTACAAGTGTCTAGCACATGAGTATTAACAACATGTGAACAGATGTATATGAATTTGTGTGTCTATGTGTGTCTGGCTGACTCTGCACCTTCCTGGGGCAAGTTTAGAAAGGAAAATTCTTTTAAGTTTTTAATAATAATGCTCTTACCAGATTCTTGATCAGACCCAAAGAAGTTTGCAAGCAGCCAGGCTGCTTAATCCCTCTGTTTCTGAAGTGAGGAAAACCATTGATGGTGCCATTTTTTTAGCGTGTGTTGATTCAGTCGGCAGCACGTGTGCAACAGCCTTGCTGTTATGTAATGATCTGCCCACACCACAACATGTACCTTCCCATCTTGCCTGCCTCTCTCATCAGCCTTGCAATTAAAGTCTGGGCTGATCCCTTCTGGCAGCTTACCATCTGCAAAATGGGAAGAGCTGGCTTTGTTGTGATTTCACACTTCTCTTGATTAGGCTCGCTTATGTCTGAGAGCCTCCAGGAGGGCCACGGAATGCGCGGTGTCTGCGGCCGCGCATTCCGTGGGGACAGACATGCAGAGAGGCAACGGTGGCAGGGAGCAATCTGGAACACACAACAGTGCTGTCCGAAGCTGTTAGTTGCTTTTACACTTTCGAAGCTGCACGTTATGAAATCAGTGGTCTGGTTTCAAGGCAAACAGATCCGCCCTCCTAGAAGGAAATTGCGCATATTGTTTTACGACCTTGCAATCTATTTCTGGGGAGATAAATGCAACAGGAAGGGTGAGGATGGCTAAAGTTCTGCAAACAGAAGTATCTTTTTTAAATGACAATGGTTAGAAAATAAAATTCCCTTTCATTGCTGGTGCTCAGATATATAACTTTCTCCTTCCCTGGCTGCGAAGCCACAGAAAGGAGTTTATTATGTATTACGGTCAATGATCTGTCACTGTTACTTCTTGAGATTGGCAGCACTCAGAAGTGCTCCCAGTGAAGGTTTTTTCAAACCTTTTCACAGTCAGATCACACTTTTTAGAGGATGGTAAGAAGCTATTATGGCCATTCTGCTTGCCCAGTTCCTTCGTATGAACCTCAGTAGGTAACCATAAAATCCCCTTTCGATCTCACTGTAATTCTATAAGTGATAACTGCCTGTAGAGAGCTATTGTTTTTCTTCAATTAAAGACACTGTGAAGTGAAATGAATATAGCCTCATTGTAGAAATGGCTCCATTTAATTCCAATATAGAAAAAATATACTGCATTTCTTGTTTAAATTTTCTGTGGTTTTCTAATACATACATAATCCTCTTTTTAGAATATGTAAACTAACAAACTTTTGATTTTCTTAATTTCTCTGACAATAAATTTCCCTCAGCTGGACATGTTTATGACAATTGCTTCTTTTCCCAGCTTGTTTTAACATTTTCTCCTTCTGCTGTGAATCTCCTTGGCTTAGTTGTCCTTGCTGATCACCATGAGCTTTTCCCAAGGGAGCAAGAGGATTCCTTTTTAACAATACAACTTATATAGCGAGTTTTTCAAAATTAATGCACTAGAGCAACCCATTAATCCATTTTTTTCTTTTGGGAAGACACTGACTACCCACAGTCTTTGTACTCAGCCCATCAGAGTACAGACTAATTTCAGGAAGACTGAATGCAGAAACTGTATTTTCCATATCAAGAGTATGGTTTCGTTTCGAACACATGGAATGCCTGAAGTTGTGGGTGAGAAGCCCACAGAGATTTAATCTCTGATTTGCTATCATAGTATGTTCCCAAGAAATTTTTAAGTCTCCAGTTATTTCCAAATTTGCCGTGGCATTACTGTCATCCATCACCTTGCCATCTTCTTACCTTAATTTCTCATATTACCTGGAACTGCGGACTTCCCTGTGCATGCAATCCTTTTATTACTCTAGCATATATTTAATATTTGATGCATCTGTCATTACTGGTGCTGCTCTGAGGGCTGCTGGGGATTACACTCTTAAAATGTTAGTACAGCAAGTTTTCCATTTGAGTTTAAAAAATTGTTTTTGTGGGGATCAAAATAAAAAAATTACTGAAGTTCCACAGAAAATGGTTCAGAAAAAAAACTTGGAAAAGGCACTGTGATCTGGAGACTAGATTTGACATTAACAGTTGGTAGTTTTCATCTTGACACCATTTTTAAAAGGCATAATAATGTGAAACATTTTAATTAGATCAAATTGAAATATAATTTGATGAGTGTGTATGAATATGGTAAATAGATGTGAACAGTATTCTGTAGTGATTCATTATTGAGTTATGCCATGTAAAACAAGCACAATAACTCTCAACGAAAAAGTATTTTCTTAATACTTGCTTTTTTTTTCTGTGTTGTACTCAAGCCACTGTTTTCCTCTTGAATCCCACTAAATTCTGTATAAATGTATTTGTGGGGTATTTGTATGTACTTCTATATATTAGTGGAGGGATGTTCATCATCATAACAAAAATATGTACTCATAAAGTGGTCACCTGGAGGTAAACTGGCATATGCCCCAAATTCTTGATTTGTTGGAGCCATTTTTGTTAAAAAAAGCAAAATTTCTAAGTGTTTACTGATAATAGTATCTATGCACCCATGAGACTGTGACTGTAATTAGTGAGTTGCTTCTTACATTCAAGGTGCCTTTGTTAATTTGGAGGCTGCCTAAGGAAGGTTGTCACTTTTAACTTCAGCAATTAACAACTAATTTAGGACCGTGAAAAGTTCCAGCAGTACAGGGATAACTTTCATCAGGACCCTAGCATATAGAAATACAAAAGGAGAACAATTTTTGTTATCACGCCTCTAAATAGCTGGTGGAATCAACCACTTTTGAAATACACTTTGCACTCATGTCTTTGTTAAATTTTATCCATCTGAGAAAGCATCAGAAGCCCTACTAATGCCAAAAATTAGTCTCAAGTTTAGATTTATTCATCCATATCCTAAGCATGGACAATCTATGTCACAAAAAAACCTGCAGTTTGAAATACAAGCCCCAGTGTTTTTAATGGGGTAGAAAAGAAGGGATGATTCTACAACAGGACAAAGCCCAGTCATGTGAGTTTTTCACTATGTGAAATTTTCATCATTTTTTAGTAGGGTTACTCGTATGAAGGAAATTTCCAGGAGAAGATATGGATTTTTTTGTTTTGCTTTTTTAAATTTGGAAAGGATTGTTCCAAGAGAGAAACAACTTATGAATCTTCTGCAGCTTTAAAAACTGCAGAATTGACATGAGCTTGATTTTCAAGCTATATAATATAAGCTGATTGAGATAACATAACTGTGTTTTACTTTTCAGCTGTAATGAAGAGAAAGGATTTAGAAGTCAGTTCTGGCATTTCTTTAATATTTTCCAGAACAACTTAATCTTTCTTGTAATGTAATCACTGCCTACTTTCCTCCTGAGCAGATTCGCTTTACCCTTGCTTTGTCTCACTATGTCATAGAAAACTTCAGTCTTTTAGGGATAACAGCTATACCATGAGTTCAGTGGCCTTCTGTTTAAGGTGGAACCTAGACCCTTGATCAGGGTACAGAATCCTTTGCCAGGGCCATACAGAGACATCCACCACACTGGTGGTCCTTAGCCCGGGGAAGATTTCTTTTGTCAGTTTGATTTCAGCACAGTTAAACCTATTTAGTAGATTGTGTCTGTCCTGTATCTCAACTACTGAAGACTCAAATTCTGATCATTTCTCCCAGAGTCTAACGGTGGATATAGCTCTTAAACAGGTTTTTTTTAGCAATGAACGTTGATTGTACACTTCACTAGGTGCATCTGTGTGAGAAAACAACTGATTTCCATAACTGCTGCACTCACAGGAGCAGTGTAGCAGCTGTGGTGGAGCTGCTGGTGAGGCTGAGTGCAGACATGATGCTCACCAAAAAATGATTTATTGATTTTATTAAAAAATGATTAGTTGAGAAACTAAATATAAAAGACACCTAAAATAGCCAAAAGTGGGAGCAAGGTTCAAAGTCCAGGCACAGACAAAGAACAAGGGCAAGACTTTACAATACATGAACTGAGGCAAGAGACAGGAGCAGCAATTAAAAGTGAAAAGAAAGCTAAACTGGAAAAAGGAACTTAGGACAGTAGGAAGGAAATTGGACACGGCTAGGTAAAAACACAGGGCAGGAGGAGATATCATAATGCTCACTCTAGAGGAGCAAGCAGGAACAGGAATTCATCATGTATCTGGTCCTGGGACAGTAGTATCTCCTCCTGCAAATCTTGCTTCCTCTGATTTATCGGAACTGTAATGATACGATTTGCAAATTATAAGGTCCCTCCTGAGTTCAGATGTGCATCTGTAAATACTATCCACTCTTTTTTCAGACACATTGTGAAAATGGTTAATTAATATTTATGAAGCCATCAGAATATTCTGTGAGTCTGACTTTTGTGATTCTAAAATGTTATGCTGAAAAGCACCACAGAAATAACTGTGGCAAAAGCAATGCCAGTTTCAGGGCTGGATTTGATGTAGTAAATAAAGCACTTCAAGCAAGGCGAGCACAAAATATTGACTACTTGCTCAGTAAGTGAGCCACATCCATATTGTGCCCTAAGGCAGGCATTCTGTTGGAAAAGCAGTGTGTGCTCATGTAATTAAAGAGTATCTCACAATACACCCAAACAAAGGGTTCAGATAAAAATTACACTCCAGACTTCACTCTAGTATTTCATAACTTTGGAGTTCTTGATATTACAGCTCAAAAATGGCCGTTTCTAACAGTCTGCACTGCACACAGTGAAGCACCTGGATGCCTGGTGAGGTTCTCTATCTATAAGGAGATGCCCTACGGCTTCTCCTTAAAGGACTGCATGAGCTATGGAATTAGTTTCAAAAGTCTTGTGAGGCTGAAGTAAATTGGCCCAGTTCTATATATAATAAGGAGCCTCTCATGTTTTGTTTCCCATCTTTTGAGCTGGTCAGCAAGACTTAGCAGATTAGCAGCCATTTGAATTATCTACTTGTTTTTCTATTAAATAGTCTGTAAGTATGGTGATAAAAATCCCTTGTAAAAGTAAATATTAATTTGCATTTTTATATGTACTAAACCTATCCAATTTAAATAAATAAGTGAAAAAATAATGAAAGCCTGGACTGGAAAATGTGGGTGTTTACATTGTGTACTATTTTGCTTTGTGCCAGTGAGGTTCCCAGGAAATTATTTTCTTGACATTTTAATGTAAAGATCACATGACCTCTAGCATTAATTATTTCCATGAGCTAGTTAGCAAATGAGTCCTTCAGGGCCCATGATGTCTGAAAGTAAATTAAACCTCTGAGTTTTATATGATTTTTGAATAATATTTTTGCTTTGCCATTAGTTGTGGAAGAGCTGTTCTGCTCCAGTTTTTACAGGGAAAGGTTTTAAAACACCTCTGCAACCCTACTGGTCTTGTGATCAACTTGAAATTAAACATAAGGGCCACCTCTTGACTGAAAGACTTTGATTTCTGCTTGCTGAAACTCACTAAAACAAGAAAGCATAACACTAGCTTGCAGGATATGTTGATTTCTTTTTGCAATTTTCATAAAGCATAAAAGCAGAAGAATTGAGATAATACAGTGGGGGAAATACGAGTGAACTGGGAAAGCATTATTTTGTATATAATATTTTTTGTATCTGGCAGTAAAAGCAACATTGTCACTTTTATACTCTGATAAAACAATGATTTACCCATATGAATTGTAGGAGAAGGAGTTAAAAAAAAAGGCAATAGTTGCAAAAAATGGTGACAAATGCTGAAAGATGCATTAAATGCCGTAAAGAAATATATGCCTTGGAATGTCTGGATGATAATGTATTACTTGTGATCCCTGTCAAAATTCTCTGGATGGTCTGTCCCCAGAGTCTGGGGTGTTTGGAGGAGTCCATTTTTCATCCTAGCCAATAATTTAAGAGCGTTTTCTACCTCATCTTGTATGAAGAATCTTATGCCAATGTTCAAATGGATGCAACAGAGACTTGCTCTCTAGAGTATCCTTTGAGAACAGGCAGGAGAATGTCATCGGTTCAATTCTGTGTGCCTGTAGTATTTCTGTAGAGTCTTGCTTAACTCTTACTGACGGTGCAGCTTTTTGCTGCTTTTTTTGCTTCATACCACTTTGCAGCACTTTTAGACAACAACGGCAAAACTTTAGCAAAGTTCTGACTTCCAGTAACAGTTGGTAGGGAAAAATGATGGCTCAGTGGGTCAGAGATGGGAGGATATGGACCACCTGGATTCCAGTTTGCCAACTCAATTCTCACCCAGCTTGATTGCATTGGAAAAATATTGCTGTCTGTGGGCTCTTTGACTTGTGTACAACAACTTAACACACTCCAACCACTATCGAGTTTTCATGTGACACCAGAGAATACTGTATTTGGAATTAATTGGAAGTTTTGGCAGGCTGGCCAAAGTTGTGAAGAAAATGAGCTATTCCATAAACCCAGCAATTAGAAAAGGCCCAGTTGTTGCCTAATGGCACATTGGTGGTAGGGAAACAAGGGTAAAAGAATGAGATTATGATTTTGCTACCTTGAGTATACTTGGATTATTGTAAAAATTCTGTTAGCTTTTGTTCTCATAGTACTCTCCTTTCAGCTGGGATCCAGACTCTCTCTCCAAGCACCACCAACTCTGACTGTCTGCACCATGCTGAAATCTCCTATGAAAGGAATCTGTTTCCATTCTTCCAATTTATTTCCACATGTTTCTTTTCCTACGTGCTATCACCCCACAAGAAACGAGAGCGTGTCTGATAGCTTGTTTTGCACCTACTACTCAGTACAACATCTCCTGTAGGATAACCCTGACTTTTCCCTTCAAACAGAATCTCTAGGGAAACTTCGAACAGGTAACAGTAAGGATGCATGACTATTTCAGCTTCAAAACCTTTATGTAATATTCCAGGTTAGTCTGCATATTGGCACAGATATAGTTCTTGCTGCTGCACTCTGACAATCATTGCTGGACAGGTGGGGTGGTTCTTGACTACCACAGATAGGAAGGCCCAGGTAGAGTGCAAGAGAATTAATGTAAGAAACCCTGACACATAAACAGCCTCAGTAACAGGCAAAATGCACCACCATTGATCGGCCACATTGATAACTTGTGAACATTTGATTGAGTAATGCCACAAATACTGTGACAATTTATCACAGTAGCTGCAGATATTGGCTTGATTGAGAAATTTTTTCAGGCCATTGAAATTACTGCATGATCACTGCATCACATTCCCTTTCATTTTGTCCTATTTTCCTCTCCCACCTTGTTGCTGACCCTGCATTTGTTGTCCATCTCCTTGAATATCCTTGTCGCCACAAGAACACTCACTAACTGAAAAGATGAAGCTTCACAGCAATAGAGATATATCTTGTTCTCTTTCCTTACTTCTCCATATGTCCATTGGTATGCTGTTTCACCAAAGTACACACAGGAATAATTCCAAGGCTATGCCTGACACAGGATTATATAGGCAATGACTGCTGCTTGTGCTGCAGGAAGGAAAGGATTGTTTTTCACTGCTCTTCTCTGTGTCAGTACTGGTCTCTCTGAAGGGGTCTGTGTATCAGTTTGCACTGGGAGATCAACTGCTTCAAAGCAGTGTTGTCCACAAAAAAGAAAGTTCACTATTTATGTAATGCTGCCTATGACCATAGGTCTGGAAAGTACCCTCCAAGTTTTTTGTCCAAAAAATGTTAAGCTCACTGGAGCATGGACGTTCCACACTATCCTAAGTCTTAAGGGTTAGAAAAAAGTGCACCCAGCCTTCGCTTTTGGTCTGAGCAGTGTTGTTGGTAATACTTTTGCCATATTAGTAGACTGACTAATTTCTTCATTAGACTACTCATAAATAATTACAGGTCACTTCTTGTAAAGTCTGTGCTTTTGCACGAAGTGCATTAGTCGGGAATCATTGTTGCTCCGAGACACAGGGTAACAGATGGCTACAGCAATAGCAGGAGTGACTGTCTCTTGCCTCAGCTGCCTGAATGTCTAGTCAGTCAAGAAAATTAGTTTGCTGTGCCCCTGATTTATTTGAACTTTGCCTATTTCAACTCCAAAATGCACATGAATATTAAATTTTAAATACAGTTCTTACATTTGTTCATTCGAAAGATAAGGGATTATTTCCATAAAGAAATATATTATAATTTCCACACCTAACTTATAAAGCTGGACTGATAAATACTTACTCTTTCTCTCTGTTTGGAAAAAAGATACTATAGAGTGCAGAAGGAGTCTGTCTAAGAAGTTATTTGGAAATATTCAAATTTAATGTCTTACTCTGGGTTCAAGGCTTAACTCTGAAGTTATATTGGTGTTATTATTTTTTCATGAACTTATAAAGTTCAGTAGATTTACCTGGGCTTCAGAATGCAGTTTTATAGCTATATCTAATATAGTATGGGTACCTCCTCTTGATGAAGCCAGACGTCTGGGTTTATTGCTGTATTATGGCTCCTCAGTTACCATGCCAAGGGGCAGATGAATGCACGCAAGAAAAACATTGGAGTTTGGTGAGACAGAGAGCAGGTTCAGTGCATCCTCTGGGGTGTTTCTCATCTGATAAGAAACAAAAACTTCCTCTGCTCCCTGGCCAGGCCTTTGCTTCTGATGGTATAAAAGGCTCTAGTTGCTGTCCTTTAATCTTGGAGCATGAAAAATACAAGCCTTCATTTAGTTGCTCCTTGTTCTGAAGCAGATGCCAACTTCACAGCCAACCTTTCTTAGCAGCAGTGTGCTCACAACAGAGACTTTCATTTTTTCCCTTAGAATTACACTCTTTTTAAAAACAAACAAACAAACAAACAAACATCTTCAAAGGACTACGTAGATCAGCTTGTAGAAAATACATGGTACATAGTGGTAACTGACATTTCCATAGAAGAGAGGCTCATTTTTCATTGAGTTCTCTACAGTGAATAAAACCACGCAGAGTCAGAGGTAATTGAACTAGGAATGTCAGTTTTTCACAGTTTTTCCCAGGTGTAATAACAATATATACTGTGGAGTACAGGCCTTATAGTGTTAAATGTCCAGACAGCTCACCAGAAAAGATTCATCGCATTATAACACCTTGATTCATAAGGTAAGAACAACCTTATGGAAGGAGGAAGATACAATTTCTCCCTGACTCCATGTTGGCTGTGCTTATCCTAACATCTTTAATCCTATATATCTTCCATGCAAAAAAAAATACAAAAGCACAGCCTACAAAAGCACAGGAGTCTGTGTCAGCTCACTGAGGGAAGGCAGCCTCTCTGCTCCTCCCAAAAGAGTGATCATTTTGTCAGGCACATCGAAGCTTAGAAATTCTAAGTTGCAATATAAACAATTGTTATGATTCTCAACCCAGCTGGTGCTGTCAGGGATAAAAACCTGCAGTCATTTGAATGCAGCAGGATAAACACACTAGAACACTAATTTGTTCAGCTACCGTTCCAGCTTGTTACCCAGCTTTGGCAGATATAAGTGCTTAATTACAGTAGTGATGTCCACAAGTATCACAGAAGATGGTTTATCAGGTGTTTATAATACCAACAAACATCAGGCTGAAGTACAATAAGCAACAACTCAGCCCTCTAAAATTATGTGCATAATATTATAAAACACAATCAGAAGAAAAGTTATTTTTCATAGGCAAGTGGCAGGGTTCATTCTGGTGGTTGGATTATGGCTAGTTTATGGTGGGACCTATGCAAGACTGGTGGGACCTGTGTGGTTTCTGCTCTGCTCTCCCTTGGAAATTTCTTCAAAGGAAAGAAGCCAAGAGTTTGGAAGCCCATAGCCCTTTTGTTTCAGAGAATTCAGAATAAAATCAAATTGTAAGTAAAGCAAGCTCTGAAATTTCTAGATGCTTCATGAAGCTCAATACACTATTGCATTTAATCAGATATTATTGATTATTATATTATTATTTAAAGCTAAGGAACTGGGCTATTTGAGCAGTGACTTTGCTGTGGAGATATGGCATGGTAGAAGCCTCCCTTCCATTTTTACACTGAGCTACACATTGTCAGTACCCTTCAAAAGAGCTACTGAATGATTTTCTCAAACAGAATAGATGTGCACTTTATAAGTACAGGTAAATCAGTTCCTTAGTCCCTCCTCTTCTAAGACTTGAACACACTTGTAGTTTGTTAACACTATAGAAGGAGAAAATTTATAAGCATTAACTTTGGCTGTTCAACAACAGTGCCCCTTCCATCTTATTTTTATCCCTCCTCCCCTGTTCCCAGTGACAAGGTTTGGTTGCAAATCTTGGTGGAAGAGATTGCAATCTCCCTCCTGCCATCACCTAGCAGGAAGGGGCTTTGCAGCTGACATCCAAGTGCTTCAGCATTAATACTTTGATTACAAAGCAGTTTTTGTGTTACCTCCCTGTGAACACAAGAAACCAGGGCAGCTGGTTGGACAGCATGAATAATCCATGCTTAACAAGTCAATAAAAGACAACCTGCAAGGCCACATTTCAACTTATCAATAAATAGGTGTAACTCTTTTGAAATTCACTGGAGACATAGTCACAAGAAAATTACCTTGATTACCACCAACTTATTAATTATTTTCAACTAATTAAATGATATCTGTAAAAAAATAAAAAATACCAAAACAAAAACAAGAATTTAAAGTCTAGGAATGAGTAGTACAGTTCAATTTTTCTTTTGAAAAGAACCCAGATAACAAAACATGGGTATGCACATAAAATGTTTGTGCATGCAATTAAAATATCAAAAAATATATATATTTAGGAGATCTGGGGGAGTGAAGAAGCAGAACAGTTTTTCCAACTAAGTATTCTTCTGCAATGTATGAATGCTAGGTGCTGACTTGCTTATGTATATTAAATTTTTAAATGATGAAATTAATGTAAACTTGTGCAAGCAACACCTTGGTGTAGACCTTGGGGGGGAAAAAAGGAAAAATTTTGACTGGATAAATATACAGAAATTTAACCTGTGACACTAAAAAATAGGTGACACTGAAACGCCCTGGCTACCTAATTCATATAGAGTTAGGTGAGGTAATTAAGACTTTGAAAAACTCACTAGCTGCCAATTTGTAATTTCAGACAATTTAAAATTCAGGACATCCATTGTAGTTATTATTTGGAATCCTCAGGATGTGGTGTTGTTAATAAACTAATTTTCATGGTCTAATTACACCTGAAAAATCTTAGCCTGAGACCAAAAAAAGATTTAAGTGAACTTAAATTGACAACATTTTACACACAGCTTGGGTACTGCTCATTAGATCCCAAACAAATAAAGAGGAAATATTGATGTATCCATTCTGAGCTGGATTTTGGTAAATGCCTGAAAATATAAATTTCAGTGAGAGTGTGTTTGTTATTTATCTCTGCGCAGATAGACAGCCCTAAATCAGTGCAGCACTTAATTTTTACATATACCCTGTTTTCAGAATTATAGGTAGCACTTTGCAGGCTTTGTGGATGTCCTCTGAATAGGGGTGAACTCTCACACACTGGGTATCCCTTGTTCACTGTGAAATGGGACTTAGGTAAAATTCTCCTCTACTATAAGTGGCACCAATTATCAAAGTCATGTTTGCTTTGAAAATGTATCTAAACCAGGGTACAGGTTATCTCAGCTGAAAGAATCAGGGCATTTTAAGCATTGCCAAATAAAAGATAATTTTATCCTTTAGACCTTATGCATAGGTGTGCATAGAGGTTACATCCTATGACTGTTAAGGACAGAGAGAGGCTATTTCACGTCATTTGGCTGAAAATGGTGACTGTGGTGAGGGAAAAACCAGTACAAAGGACCTCACTACAGTTTGTAGTGCTGCAGTACCCCTATTTCCAGAAGAATAGTACTCTTGGAAGATGTTTTTTTACCAGGAGTATTGATATCCTGAAAATTATTATGCCCTTATTGTTGATAGAGATTCCCTTTCAATGCACTTTATCAATTAACAAGCAGAGGAGCACTCCAGGTACACAGACCATGTGTTATCTAAATACAGGGAGAGAGAGTTCTGGCTTCCTTCTGATGATTTTCTGTGCATTCAGACTAGCTTTTTGTTGTTTGATTTTTTTTTTTAACATACATTTTCACAAAATAATCTAAAGCAGAACGAAACAATTATGTGGCAAAATTAATCTCATCTAATACTCACATTAATGACCTATTTTTAGACAAAACACTGATTATTATAGTACCTCTCCTGTAAAGTCTTCTTTTATGATTATGTGAATGGATCTTTCAAAACAAGCTGAAACTGCCTGCATTTGGCACAATACAGTAATTTTGATTGCCTTTCTTTTGTTCCCCCCAAGAGCTATTTTTCATTTCTGCTTGGGACTAAGAAACTCCTTTTATTTTAATCTGATTTTTTTTTTCCTGGCGTAGAAACAATCAATAAGGAACCTGCCTCAATACCAGAAGAGAATGACCTTTGCATTCTCAGCTGATGATACTGCAGAAAGGTTTGACTCTGGTGTCAGGCTATTATTTCTCTACATTTTCCAACTACTTGGAATTTTCCTAATACAGATATAAATAAAATTAAATGAAAGTAGTTTACTATAAATGAGCACAGATGTCTATAGTTCTGCTTGAAGGGCAATATTTTCCTTCACCAAACATTATTTAGAGAGTCATTACAGGGTTATACCTGGAATAATTTTACATGTAGGAAATGACAACATGTGAGTATGGGTTTTTAGTATTGCTTCTGTGTTTTGGTGAGATATAAAATAACTGCACTCTTATCTGAGCCTTTCTGAACCAAATAGATCCATATATACCTTATAGATCCTTTCATCACTAATGATGTTGAGTTTAAATCTTTGCTTCATTCATTCCTGCCATATGTGTTCTTATGTGTTTCTATTCCCCAGCTTCAGGGAGCTGCAGAAATGGCTGGAATAATATGATAACTGAGACCTTGTGCAGGCTTTCTGTGGCACTGCTGGAGTTCACTCCTAGGCCATTTAACTATTTTCTTTCAATTTATTTCTTAATCATTTTAATTATGCTTCATTACATTCCCAAAATTGCCAAATGCTAAGGTTTTTCATGGGGTCATTCATTTTAGCAAGCTGAGCATTGCACACACTGCAGCAAAAGCTGAGCACCAGGCAGTTTTACATTAATCATAAATTTTTACTTAAAAACTGCAAGGAAAATGTACATTCTTATCAGTTATGGCAAGTGCTTCCAAGTAGTTTAGTAACAATCTGCCTGGATCAATTGTATTGCTTCCTAGCTGCACTAGCAGCACCACAGCATTGTGAACCTGAGGAAGTTCAGTTTCCTGGACAAATGACCTCTATCCCCATGGCAGGCACACCACTGTGGCACTGCAGCAGCATCACCATCCACTCCAGGACCACAGGGCTTCAGGAAACCATAAGTGGAAATACTGCAATGTTGATTTTATTTCATTGTTTTGTGGGAAGCCACCAGCTCATTCTGAGTTGGGAGGGAGTTTTTATGTACTAAAACCTGTGTAAACCAACATGTTTTCTGTGAATTCTCTTGATGACAAGGCAAATTGGGCTCTTGTCTAAACTGGGGCTCAACTATCAGAAAAGACTCTCAGCCAACTAAAGGTGGTAGAAAGCTCTGTTTGTAGAGTGCTTCTAGGCAAGTCAGTGTCAGCAAAGCCAAGGGTAGCTGGCTGTAAATTGTTTATATTATTGATTAATATTATCTACAAGAGCAAAATGTGAGTAGATCAGGACATCATGGTTGTCCTTAGTGGAGTTACTCACATATCTAGATGTAGAATTTCTGTGTAGTCAGAGGAAGTCTTGGTGAGATCTGATTTAGTGTTATCACCCTTTGCAAGTTGTACCGGTTTGGCCAAATTTAGAAATACATCCTCTGAAAGAAGGTACAACCATCCCTCCCCCACCAGGTTCGGGGAAAATAAATTTTCCTCAAAGGAAAGTGAAAGAGATAAAAACTATTTATTTAACAAACACACAAGAAAAGGAAAGTAATGTTAAATAATAAAATATCTCGCTGTGGAGAAAAAACCTGGGAAAAGTGTTAGAGTCCTCCTCCCGATGTGTTCTGATATTGAAGCAGTCCAGTAGAAAAGGGAAACAATCCGAAATTCCAGAAAAGGAAAAAAAATTCAACTCTCAGTCTCTCTCTGGAGAAAAAGAAACTGAAAAACCAGCCAGAAACTGACCTGGGAGCAGCAAGCCGGGTGCTTCCTCACTTCCCTGCCGCAGCTGGGGGAAAAAAGTCGCTATCTCTGTGTGACCTTGAACAAGCTGCAAACTGCTTTGAAAAAGTTCTGCTCAGTTTTTCTTTCCCCCTCTCAGGCTCAGTTTAGAGGCACAGAAAGGCACGAAGTTAATTTCTGGGCATAGGGCAGCAATATGGGACACACATCATAAAGTCACCCCAAGACACAAGTGTTCCTCTTAGAAGACCAAAAGATCGGTCAATCTAGAGTGACAAAACATTCTTTTCCTTTGTTAAATTAAATATGGAGGTTAATCAAAGCATGTGTCAAACCACGTCGTGTGGCAACTTGGGGAAAATGTTGTAAAACAAGTGCATTTCTCTTCACTGAAGTAAGGAAATCAACCAAGGGGGAAAAAACATTCTATAACTGTAATTGGAAAAGGACTGTGAAAACAAAGGGTGGTATTCATCTCACCTTTAGTAAAAATAATGTGATGAAACAATCCTTCAGCAGGTGTCTGTCTGTCTGTATTGGTAAGAGGAAATAAGTCAGAATGAGCACCTCGAACAAGACACATGAATTTGTTGTAAATTAAATAAACCCAGAAGTCTCAGCATTTTGAAAATATAATACTTTTTGTCCCTTTATTTTCCAATACTATAGTAGGTCACTTTTTTTGCTTGTGTTATAAATTCTATAATAAAAAGGAGGAACATCTAATCCTATAGTAAAAAATCCTCATTAATATTAAGAACTGCTAGATTTTGTACTCTTTCAAGACTCCTTATGTGTTTGTATTTGGACTGCAAGTCTGGATCCTGATACAATGTCAAGGTTGAAGTCTGTATGCCTGACAGCCTTTCCTAATTTTTGCCAATGTTCATGACTTTTAAGATCACTACAGTTTGCTGAATACATATTTAAAAAAAAAAAATTAGATCTATTTTTGCTCCAAAACAAATGCTTACATTTATTGACAAATTTTGCCAGTTTTATATATTTGTTTATGATTTGTTTTGCAGTTATTTTGTCAAATTAAAGTGTGTACAACGAATAAAGTGTATAGTAGAGAAAGCAGTTGTAAAAGCTTCAGACCTGTGATAGGAGAAAGAATGGGCTCCTTGACATTGCCTCCAGAATGTGAGTCAAATGTACAAAATACCAATATAATCCCAATATTGGGTTCAGCTGAATGCTGAAACATTTTAAGATCTAACAGGAACAATTAAAAGACTCTCGTCTTGAGTCATCTGAAAAAGAGACAAAATACACCACTTCTCCCTACATTTTGTATGACTATTTTGTACATAAGCATTTTGTATATATGCATAGCAGACCTCAGCTTTTGCCTGCAGGTCTTCCCCTAGCTTTTACTGCTGAGTTTATCAGAAAGAGAAACACTTGTGACAGCAGTGCTCTAGGAGTTGTCCTACTGAAATGGTTTCCATGGAATGACTTTCTGGCAAGGCTGTGTTTGGTTACTGCAAAGAGTGGCAGCCCTTGTTCTACGTTCCCTCGCTCACTCTTCCTTTAAGTGGGCTGCAGAATAGAAATCTTTCCAGCTGTGAGGATGATCCTGATGGATGAGTGTGAGCAGTTGTTGCAGTCTTGCCTGCATCATCTCTGCCACACAGCATTAGCATGAGACCATCTTCCTTTGGAAGCTGCCACTTTACTATTTGTTAATGGGTCTGCAGCATTTCCTTAATCTGAAGGACCTCACTGAGACACTGTTTCATATATGTAATTTATCTTTAAAAAAAGAAATATTTTCCTTCCTGAAAAAAACCCATATTTCAGAATATAACAATGATCTCTTTTTCTATCTTGGACCTGTTCACACAGTCACGCTGGACCAAATGCCATTAATTCATATGTTTGGCTGTCTTGCTTGATTTTACAATGCCTAGTGATATCAGCTTTCAATCCTGAGTGATAATTTTAGATACAATTGCAGTGTATCACTAATATTCTTCCTCTGCAAAATGTCTAGGAAGTTTTCCTAAAAACATATGCTACAAACACGTCTCCTGTGGTTAAGAAATAGACCACTAATATATAATGGATGCATGTTGACTCACTAATACAATGCAGACTTTTGCAAAGCAGGTGCAGATTCCACCCACTTTAAATTTTATCTAACATATAGTTGATACTAATGAATTCACTTTCAGATGATATAAAGTGCATTCCCTGACTTCCAGTTATTTCTGTAGTCATGGCATATAAAATTATATAATTAAAATGTTTTATTTATGGCTATAGAAAATTATAGTAATACTGTTACATGAACAAAATTAATGTGGGTTTCTTTTTTTTAATTACTTTTAAATCAGTGTAGTGCTTGTGAAGTGTATCAGGCAGGCAGCTCCAGAAACTCTGAAAAGAGGAGCCGTGGGCTGTGGGCTTTTGCAAGGATCACCAGGATTTGATTGGGCTCACCAGGATTTCATTGGGCTCTCTTGTCAGGGCGGAGCCAGGGCCAGTGCCCCTGTGTGACAGGGACAGTTGTGAGCGTGGTGAGATGAGGTGACAATGACATCATGAGATCTGCTTATCACCTCTCAGGTTCTTACTGCGTTTTGTCACTGTTGTCGAAGATCTCATCTGAAAAAGCTGATGTGCCCTTGAAGTTGAGAGGACATGCAACAGCCCAGTGGACAAGATACAGGATCTGGATTCAGAAGTGCAGTGTACTGACCCACATGTTCTCTGTAATCATTACATCACCAGTGCTGGGGATCTGGGGGGGATTCAGGAGATCCATGGGCTTTATTTGGGCCATTTGCTCAGAGATCATTTTCACTGGGAACAAATGTTGTGTTCATGAATTGTTCATTTCTGATTCAGTTCATTTCTGAGCCTAATCACATCAGGAAGACAGTTCATGCTGATGTTCAGCTTCTATTTTTTCTGTGAAAGGCTCAAATACCAGGTACAAAAAAACTTGTGCTGGACTGAGTTGGTTATTTAAGAAATTTTGTACCTGTATGTCATGCAGGTATAAAAAGGAATAAACCTGTAGGGCTCAAGTCTGTGAAAGTTCTGGAGCTTAAAAATATATTTATTAATAAACTAGAAATTTCCAAAATGTTTACACCTAATTTAGGACTAAAACTCTCAACTCCAATGTTGAAACTACTGTTTGAGGCCTATTCATGGATATTATGTTTCTTCTGCATATTCATGAAAACTCTTCATTTGCATGTAATAGCTAACTAATAAAAATAATATGCTCACAGTACTAAAGAAGGAGATTACTCTGTTCATTTCCAGAGTGTGTGTATCTCCTATTGTTTCTTTTGGATGCTTTTTATTGGTATGTATATGACACGGAAAGAAATAAACTGCAACATTGCTTTTAATGTGGTAAAGTCACAGAAAATAGTTTGTTAAGTTTCTAATAACACTATATTTCTAATAACTTTTGCATTAATGAATTAATTGAAATTAAGGTGTTGACATGTTTCATATTTCAAATATTTAATAAATCGTATTTTAGTAAGATACTTGTCAATAAAAGCAATGCTTATGGATTATTTAAAAATAAGCTTAAACCTTTAATTTTCATTAACTTTTCATAAGATGTAGAAAATAGGTTGCAATTTCATGAGAAACTGCCAATTTCTTTTGTATTATCAATAGATATTTACTTTAGAGGTGATTACTCACTGTTTACTGGGTCCTGCATACAGATTATAGGAGCTTCATTTTGTTGTTATATTTGTACTCGAGCTGTTTTCAGATTATTACTCTACTGAATATTTAAATATTAGTTCTCAAGTAATGACCAATCTGGAAATATAATGCCATAAAAAGGAAATTGGCTACATTTGCCATAATTTCAGCCCAGTACCCACACATGCTTACTCCAGACTAAGGATCACTCCCAACATTTTGTTCTAGAGTCTAGACATCCCTACTTTTGAGGACATGCTAGAAATCAGGGAAAGACCACCACAGATCCCTCATTGATTGCTGATCATTTACTGTCACTTCCAATCCCTTTTATTTTTGAACAGCTGTTAATAGACAGAAAGCTCTGTGTGGTCATTTATAGCACCTGTGTCACTGTGCTACACAAAATCATGATGCTGAGCTGCTGCAGTGGTGTGGTTTTGATTTTGTGAGAAAACTACAAACGTTCCAAAGTCCTCTTGGGTCCAACTACAAAATATTTCCTGTTTTAATTTTCCTGCTGATTTCAGTGGGAGGCTTGGTTGCAGATTGGCAAAATCTGATGCTTAATAAGATTAAACATCAAAGACAAATTAGGCTCAATTGCAAGTACTTTCATGGCTGATCATCACTAGTTGAGGCATGTCTAGCTGACAAACATTTCCAGGGCGACAAGATTTACTTATCCCAGGTGACCTTCAGCAGAAACAAAAATGCAATTTTGTCCACACAAAAGGGCAGATGTTTTATTGATTTTTTTTTTTGACAACTGAGTTACATGTTGCTATCCCACAAAATTAACTATAATGTTTCTAAGTATTATGGCTAAAAAGAAGATGGGCATAATAAATAGTAAAAAAACCCAACAAAGCAACAAGAAAAGCACCAGCACTGTACACGTCTACCGGTTGGCACAATCCTCCTGCTCCTGATGTGAAATGCATTTTTCTAGCCCTTTTTTGACCATAATCGTGCTTCACTGAGTGAAATGGAGCAATGCTGAGCGGAGCACAGGATGCATTTGAAGCTGTGAACTGCTGCCCCAAGGATGCAGCAAAACTCTGACAATGCTGCGGTTACCAGGTTTTGATTAATTTTTCAGCTCTGAGGAAGATGCTGTTTTGTGCTATGGGTGGTTACTGATAAGCAGCTGATAAATGGTTATTTGTATCCATGCAAAATAGAACAACTGAGTACTACTATGAGAGTCGACAGGGCACCCACAATGAAGAGCATTTCTTTCAAGGATAAAAAAGAATAACTTAGTACTCAGAAGGAAAAGAAGATTTGTAGCAACACCAAATCATCATCTTACCTCATGCATGTGGTTAATTAATGCCCCTCTTCCCTGACAGCCCATTTGGTTTCCCCAGCCCAACATTTTCGGAATAGGATAGTGAAACCTTTTTCACAGGTGTCCTCTATGAATAACCCTGAAGACAGCAGCTCATTTGGAATGAAGTTGAGACTGGGCTGTAGTTTTTAAAGGATTTAGAACTGGTTAGATTAAGAGCCCTGAAAATAGAGAATGTTGTTTGTCCTAGGGCAGGTGAAGTAGGGACAGCGTTTATGTCATTTCT
Organism: Corvus hawaiiensis; assembly: GCF_020740725.1. NCBI lineage: Eukaryota > Metazoa > Chordata > Aves > Passeriformes > Corvidae > Corvus > Corvus hawaiiensis. The sequence continues at coordinate 101,456,402 of NC_063215.1, read as the reverse complement.
GTAAAAATTAGTTCAGCGGCAGTAAAGCATGTTCTGTTAAACAGCTAATAAACATTCCTGAAGGCCACTTGGGGGCCTCCTGTAATGTATAGTGTTAAAATAGAAGGCTGTAGCTGAGGAAAAAAGGAAAATACAATTCCAGAATGAAATACTGCACAATGAAACCTTTTGGATAGTGGTCACACTTGCTCATGGACATAGAAAGAAATGAATTCATGATTGTGGATAATGAAAGAAAGATCAAAGCTGCTTATCTCAACCACTTGCAATGGACCTCAGGGTCAAAATCTAGGAACATTAGATCCCAAACAATTTTTTTCCATCATATGCCACACAAGTATGATTTCCTTCACCTTTTGTACTGAATAACAACAGTTTATGTCTTCTTACAAGCAGCTGTTGGGTGAAGACCCGATCACGAACACCAGTATGGATCTTTCTCTATCCAGCAGAGGGCACTGACATGCACGTACAGCATTATATGTAAAACTTTTTTTTTGACAAAGGCTTCTTCTAAAACATCGATTAGAAGTCTAATTTCATTATTACTGTTAATATAATAAGACATGTTTGATATTACAGAAGTTATTATTTCTAGGCTTTTGTGTCACTCATAATTGCCTTCTCCTACTGGCAAATGATTTAAGTGAATATATATATTTTAAATTGCATCAGTGCAATAGCATTATTTTGTCTGTTTTGCCATCTAAAATGCATGCACAAGGCTTTTTCCTTCAGCACAATTTTGAAGGCAAATCATTCAAGCATAAATAACTTTAATCAAATAGTATCTGGCTGAAATCAGTACTGAAGCACTGATTACAGCAGGTGGTATCCTCTATGTTGTTCCCAGACAAACATGCCAGTAGGAACTTCCTGCAGTTCCCATGTTATAAAAGTTCATGGCAGGAAAGCTAAAATAAGAAACAGCTGAGCATGGTCACTGTAAACAAACTGAGTTTAGTTTTGACTTTATAAAAGCATGAGAATAGCTCAAGAACATTGCTTTCCCCACTCAAATATGCTGAATATGCAAATTACCAGGGATAAAATGGAATTAAACAAGACCTAAAAATCTCATGAATCACCTTACACCTAGATCACAAGATAACATAAAGATGCAACATGTTTTGCTTGACTGCTTGTGTTAGGACTGGCTAGAGCAAAGTGTGGGAAACAGAGGAGTAGAAACTCCTGCAATTAAAGGAGGCTTTGATTTACAACCCTGGAAGACACTAGGTCTGGCTTAATTGACAGAGATTTATAGACTTTAAGCAAAAGGATTACAAGCTTGTATTCCTATAATTATAAGTAAAATTGTACCCTGGGTGTTTTGGTGGAGGGTTTTAAAATATAATAGTGTGATTTTATATAGTTTAAGTTAAGAATGTAGATGGTATAAGAGAGACATCTGTGTGTAGGTGACATGAGAAGTTATTGGTCAAGACACAGCTACATTGCAGTGAGAAGTGCCACAGGTGGTAGGTCATAAATCCAAAACAAAGTGTCATTTTAAGTGCCTATTGGATTAGAAAGTTATAAATTATGATGTAACCCTAAATCTTGTGCCTAGTCACCATTACTCAGAGGTGTTGTAAAATCTCACACCTCGACTGATGAGTTTGTTATTTTAAACAATAAAGTCGTGTAATTGCATAGTCCCATCCCTTAAAGTTATTTCCTCCAACGAGCGAACAGCCGGGAAATTTGACAGCAAGGATAGCAGGTGAGATTTCCTTTTGGAAGGCCAAGAGTAACTGGCCTTTCATAACCTTTCTTCTCTGAGGTGGTTGATCAAGTTTCTGAGTTAATTAATCAAACTGTAATTAGCAACAGGTGTGTAAACTCACACCTCGAGAAAGTGGAGCACAAATGGAGAAACCGGAGCGCAAGTTTCATTAATCAATTAATTAGCTCATTCTTCAAGAAAGGAAGGAAAAGTAAGTGATTAACCTTATGAAAAGGAATAAATATAGAGTCAAGACTGCAAATTTCAGTAATGAAAGATTGTAAATCCCTGGGCTCAGTTTTGTTTTTATCAAAATTACTGGCAGCATGTGACAAAAGTATGAGTGGGCCATAAGAAAGTTGAAATTTTCTCTGCTGAGGCTGAACTGAGGTTAGCTCAGTCAATGCTTGAAAGAATGAGGAATTACAGTTTTCACAGGCATTTTATGTTTGCTGATCATTAAATGTCCTCCCAAGGAATGACACGTGCAGACCATAGCAAGAGCTGTAATGGTTGGTGTTTTCTTTTCTTGCTGTTAATGTCATAACCTGCCTTGCCAAAAAAAGTGTTCCTAAAAGCTGTGTTGAATATCATAGCAAAGGGTGTCAAGCAATTGCAGAATGACCAGGTAGGTGAATAGATATTAATTCTTCTGTCCTCTGCAATTCCAGAAACACTTGGTAAAGAGCAAAGTTGCTTTTAAAACCAAAACCTCCTTTCCCCCGATCTTCTAGTTCCGCCTTTGTTGCTTCATAGTTTTCTTGTTTTATTTTTTTTTTTATACTTGAAATGAGAAATCATCCCCCAAATCCGGAATCGTTACAGTCTGACTGTTAGCTAAGTTCCTAAATATGTTCTTGGTAGCTCATTACATTCCCTGCTTTTGATTAATGCAAGTTAAGAACAATTGACCTGACAACTGACTCAATATGCATCAAGTAAGCAGAGAAAGCTTTTTATACTGTGGTGTGGAAAAGATTTGCTGATCTAAAAAGTGCATGTTGTCTTTTCTGTTATATGTTCTTTGTTGCAATAACAATGGCTGTTATTTGATCCAATGTGAGTAATAATTTTAAGTACTCAAGGTCACTAGTCTGGAAATTCAAGATTACTTACAATTTTGTGATATTATAAAAGATGAATTTATGCTGTGTTTGCTTCAAAATAGAAACAACTATCCAGGGCTTTTCCCCTTTGGAAAAGATGTTCATCATTTTGACCTAAAGTTATATAGCTCTTTTTCCTGATAGCAGAAAGCAGTAGGAAATATAAAGTTTGAGGGTCTTCATGATGAAAGTGCCTGCTATTTACACTCTCTATATGTAAACTGGCTTTGATTATTCATAAGAGCAGAAGAAAATGGTATGGGAAGAATGGCACCGTGTTATTAATGCCAAATGCTGTTATCAGTTATGGAGGCTTTTAAATTCATCTGTAATATTTTCTCCTGTGTGCTCACATTTATATCTGTGTTCAATATACACTTAGCATACTTGTAATCAGAGTTTTTTCAGGCCAAAGCTCTGACTTCTCAGCTGCTTAGGTTTAGGAACACTGAACAGAATAAAGATTCATAACTTCCATCCCTATAGTTACAGGTGTTATTTCCACACTGAAGGATCATTAGGATCCGATTATAAGAGAAAAAAGGGTGTTGTATTCATAAGTGGAGTATTGTGACTGACTGAAAGCATGAACGGCTGATAAGGTACTTTTGGGAATTCAGGTGGGAATGTGTTGGCATTTGTCAACTTTGTAGAATATGGTTTTCAACCATAAGCTGAGATAAACAGGTTGGCTTAGAGACATCTGTAGATTTTTAGGGAAGGAAAGTGCAAGGGTGCTTTGCACTTTGAGCCTCTTTTGTAAGAGGCGACTGTTTTATTCTTACAGAACAAATTTATCATTTAATATATTCAGATCTATATTCATCAAACACCTCTTGGGTGTGGTCAAGCTATAGGAAGTTTACTGAACAATTAAAATATGCTCTTGATATTGCTGGAGCATTTTTTGAATACTTTCAGTATTCTGTATTATAAAATGTATGTACGTACAGGCACTTGTGAGTCTGGCATTAGATGACCCTGTGACCCTTGAAGAAGATTATTAGTTTTCCCAAGCTGCCTGAAGGAGCCTTTCATATTTCTCTAGCGTCTTAAGTGAGTCAGAGAGCTCTGTGGCAGGAAATGCTAGGAGAAACCTGTAAGAAAAAAATATAGATTGGCACAGAAGGAAAACCATTAAAAAAAAAAAAAAAACAGACCAGGTCTATGAAATAAAATTTAAAATTACACAGAGAATTGCTCTATCCTGTCTTCATTTGTAGATTTAACATTCTCTCTACATTATAAGTATGAAAAAATGTTCTTGCTCCTTCATTAGCAACCATAAGATTTAAAAAAAACAAGTAGATTTTCTGTATGTCTAAACTAATCAGTTTAGCAACTGGTTCAGGCTTGTTCCTGTTGAGAGAGATAGCCTTACATAACAGATCTGATTTGTGCAGCACAATGAAGTTTTGAACTCTGTTTATTGTTTGTTCCCAAATGAATCCTCCTCTGTTAGACAATATATCATAGTGCCTGCAATTTGCTGACACTCCTGCTCAGGGCAAACCTTCAGTGACAGCAAAAGCAGAGCACTGTCTTCCTGAGAGATCTGGTGACCTTGGCTACAAACTTCTCCAGGCCTGGTAGATCATAGAGCAGATCTTATGCTTTATAAATCTCATGGCAAACGTCCATCATTCAACTTGGATTGTAAAACTCGTGTCATGGAAGCCTTAATAGCATTTTGGAATAGAACCCATGGATAAAAGCCACGCCAAGAAGCTGAGAAATGTCAAGGGATTTGTTTTTCACCAGATCCTAGAAATGCTAAGTATCTTGCACATACACTGAAGAAGACACATTTTTGGTGCTGTCTTTAGGTTCTCAGAAAGGTAAATGGTGGACATTCAGTCTTTTTTGATCTCATCATCCCCTTTTAAAATTGTTCTGCCCAGATCCTGAGTCTGCATATTTGACAGTATAGTGAGTGATCAAACTAGAGCCCGAGTTGATCCTGAAAAGCCTCTATGATACAATTCCTTCTCCCCACCTAATCCTTGCAAAACCTTGGTGGTTGTTTAGGGTAATAATCACACAGAATCATCAAATAGTTTGGTCTGAAGGGATTACTAAAGACGATCTGACCCAGCTTCTCAGACATGGGCTGGGACATCTTTCCGTAGACCAGGTTGCTCAAAGCCCCATCCAACCTGACTTAAACATTTTCAATGGTGAGGAATCCCCCACTTCTCTGGGCAGCCTGTACAAGTGCCTCACCACCCTCATCATAAAAAATTTCTTTCCTTAAAGTCAGTCTCAATCTACCCTAAATATGAAGCACTGGATATTTAATAAAGCTGCTTGGAGATCTCACTGCTGTTCAGTATTAGTGATAATGATACGGAAGCTTTTGTACCTAAAGCACTTTTTATCCACTGGGCTAAGGAGGGAGTTCTACTTTTCTCCTATATTTTATTAATAGGGAAATAAATCCTTCTGACTTATGTGGATTAAGACATTAAAGCTTGAAGATATGTTTCTTTACCACATGTATAAACTAGTGTTTTGTGCTGCTGTTTTAACCATCTGTATTTTAGCCTGGCATTATATGGCTAACAGATTAAATTTTTACGACAACATATGAAGCAGCTCCAATCAGTTTTGTATGTTGCTATGCCCTTTACCAACAGCAAGTAATTAAATACTATGCCAATATATCTATATATATTCATTAATGCTTCCTTATTTACGTTTGCTGCTGTACTTTATCTCCCTGAACACGCAGTGGCCAAAAGCCTTCTTCTGTGGTGAGTAGTGGGGCCAGATGAGTGAACAAACACCTCTGAGAAGTGATATGCCTCTAAAAATGCATCATCCTCGTTTAACAAAATTTATTGTACTGTATGCTTGCCCACAGCACTTCCAGTGTGGTTCTGCTTGATGAGTGTGCATTCATTATCTTATGATAAGTGTAGGTTCGTGGATTTGAACCAGAGAGAGTTGGTTTGTGAATTCATTGAGGCGATACATTCGTGGAGGGGAAACGCTGCATCATAAAAAGAAACTGGTTGCAGCAATTATGACATCTTGGGAAGAAGGCTTCTTGGTACAAAAGTGTCCTCATAGCAGCAAAAGGAAGGAAAGTGAGCTGCCCTAGGCTTTCATCAACTCAGAGGAAGAGCTATTCTGCAATCCAGATAAATTGCAAAAGCAAAGAATAAACCAAGTCTTTGATTTTGTAAATCTGAGCATGCTTGGTTCCAGCTTTTGCAGCACAAAGACATTTAAGATAAAATTTACTGTTTTCTAAACGTGCATTTAATAGTAGGTAGCAATTAATGATGCTGGGCAATACAGAAGAGGGAATGGATGTCCACTTGGTGCCACAAGTTCTTATGCTTGTTATTCATTAAAACTTTCTTGTTATGAACATTCAAAACATTGAGCCAACTTTACATGGAGACTTGTTAGAGGTGAGCTTTCAGTATGAAAGTTTGAATTCTCTCAACCACCAGAAGAAAAAGAAAATCACTATATACATAATCTTAGTTATTAGTGTCCAACCAGGATGCAAGTATCATTTTCTTTGCATAGTTGCATGTTAGCTCTTTAATTGACTAGCAAAAAACAAACTAGAAATTAATGTTATTCACAGATCACTGTATGATAATGAACTTATTGATAGACAAGAATCATTCACTGAAGAAATTAAAAAAGAAATATGAACAGCAAATGCATTTGAAAGTTTCTGGGATTCTAAACATTCATCAGTTAGCTGTCAGAAACAGCTGCACAGAGAAATCCATATGCATTTTGAGAACACTTCTCTCAGTATGCTTTATATTCCAAAATATACAAACATCTCATAGTTACACGTTCCATTCACAGTTTTCTTCCAAAAACTCTGAACATCATAGTAGAGATAAGAGCACTGCATCTTGCAGATGTCTATGGTTAATGCTCTTACCCAAACATAAATATCATTGCAAGGGAACCCAAATGTAGCTACACATGAACACAAAAGAGACAAGTAATAGACAAGAAATCTTTTTTTTTTTATATAAATATCTTATTTTCCAGATGCCAAAATTGGCATCCCTGACCTCTCTGAATTATACTGCCTACTTAGATCAATGTTCCTGCATTTCTGCTGACAGCACTTGCTCTCTTTTCCCAGAATTTTTCCCATCCCATAGAAGAGCTGGTTGAGGACTAAGATAACTGTAGCTTACAAGACATTGTCTTGCTGGGGATAAAGAAATTGCTGTAGCAAGCTGGACTGAATAAGAATTGGCTGTTCCATTGATATTTTGATTTATGTGTCTGAACTATTTTATTCTCACATTTAATTTTATATTGCAAAGTGCTGGATTTTACACAGGCAAATCTAGGGTGTCTGAGTGCTATTTTTAGTCCCTATATATCTCTTGCACATTAATTGTCCTATATATAATTTACATAAGATGACATGTTAGCAGCCCATGATTAAATATGTGGCATTACATTGGTTTAACGTGAGGGTAATTTTTCTTTTATTCTGCTTCAGTTTCTGTCTGGAGAGAGATATGATTTTGGGATTTTTCATTGGCCAAGGATTCTTTTTGCCTGCATATGTCAAATAAGTGGTCCAACAGATTCTCAGACATCCCCTGGACTTTCTCCAACTTCTAAATGCTAACTGTGTTTTTCTATTTCTCTGTACACAGGTTTAAGCACTTCCCTTAGGCTGCTATGAAGCCAGAAAAGTACCTCTAAGGTGGAGTGTCAGAGGTGAGTAAACAGCTCCACAACACTTTTCATTTTAATTTTGCCAGTATTTCAAGACAATGCAGCCCTCCACACATTTTACTTACCACATTAAAATATGATTGCACTGTTCAGTCATCTTCTGCACAGACCTGGTTTAGAAATAGAAGGAGCAGGATATCTACAGCTGTAATGACTTTCCCATGGCTCCCAATGCATCCAAGTGAGAAAGTCAGCATTAGAAAAATCTAGTTACTGACTTTCCTGTTTAATCTATTTAATCCAACAAAGCAAACAAGTGAATATTTGGTAAAGGATATGTAGTGTGACTTGAAGTCACATCATACAGCAGTCTCATGAGAAGAGTGCACAGTCTGCATAAGAAAGAGGTATGCAAAAGCATTAGCTGTAGTCAGGAGTAAAACCTTATGATTAATTGTGATTAACACACATAAATATTATATGAAAAAATATCATAAATAATTGAGATCCACACGAATAATAAATAGACAATGTCTTACTGAAATTTACTTTTCATGGATGATTTGTGTGTTTAATGCCAGATATGAAAATTACTCTTGAAATTATTATGATAATAAATCTCAAGATCATCAGGTAAATAGTGTCCCTCAAAAAAATACTGCAATAAAACAAAATAAAATAAAATGTTTTTTTAAAAAAAAACTTTGAGCAAAGATATTATAGAATCTACCATGCTTTGACCATTTAATGTGATTACTTTGAGTTATATCTCTGGATTGAATTGCTGACAAAATAAGAATAAGCATGACATGATGGATAGGATCTGCCATGTTAATAAGTAAAACTCTGGAAAAAATTAAGTTGACATTTGAAGAAGGGGAGAAAATGTCAAGAAATAATTATTTTTATTCAATATTGTTTGTGAGAAGCTTATTGTCCCAAACCAGATCTGGGCATATTGTCTGCATATTTAATAATCTGTCTAGAGTTTCCTTTCATTGATTGAGATATAATCAATTATAACCAATTACAGGTAAAATGCCCTCTTCCCCCCCTCCTCCTACAGCTACACTTTCATCCCCTGCCCCCCAGCTGACCTGTTCCTAAGCCATTCCTTGGTCTCAATCACTTTCCTGCAATTCACCCTCAGTCCTTTATTTCTACATATATTTATATATATGAAAACTTGGAAAGGGGATTACTAAGGTGCCCTCACTAATTGGACTGGAAAACCTGTTTATTCCATTTCTTCTTGGCGAAACAATGCCTTAAGGGACTACAAACTCCTTAAAACACTGCTCATTCACTATGTATTTGATACAAAATGGATATCTTGGAGCAAAGCCCAGGGCCAGCTACAGCTGCCTCTGCAAAATGAAGTGCTCTTAAATCCAGTTCACTTAAACAGTGAAGCTTTCTTCATGCAGAGGGGTCCTGTGTGCCTGAGGACCACTTATCATTTCCTGGATCAGGCTCCATTCATCCCCCACCACGTCCCCTGGTGCAAGGAATGCCAGCAGAACCTCTGAAGGGCTTTCCCTTGTGTTACTGAGCCTTAAATTTTGCTAAAACCCAGTGATTTTAGCCAGGAATCACACAGAGGATGTTCTACATTTCATGGCCTTATTTTACTGTCTTGTTGCTTGTACTTACACTTACTGTAAGTCCAATGCTGCACTTACACATCTGTGCTTTATTTCCTGATCTTACACCACAGACAGAAGAGGACATCTTTTCAAATCAGTGACATAATGTCATTATATAGAGTCTGACATAACTCCTTAAAGCATGTTTTACAGAGTGTGAGTTGGGCAGCACAAGAGCTCTCCCTTAAGCATTAGGGTGACCTAACTGGGGAACAACACATTTTGGTCTTTGAGTGATAGTTTGTTCACATACCATGGTTGTTTCAAATGATCTTTGGATTTTCTTTTGAGCTGAAAGCTGATTTCAGCACATTTTATGGACAAAATACACCAACTTCATGTGGAATAACACTGTATTGCCCTACATCTGTTAATCTGATAGTTCTTTTCCATCTGGAAATGACAGTGGATCAGAACACTGTTTCCTAACTGCAAGACACGATGCTGAGCTCTGTCATTAACAGCTTCAAGTCCTTTTCCTATATATTTAGGAGAAAACAAAAAACAAACAAACAAACAAACAAAGCCCCCAAAAAACCCCACCCCCCAAAAAACCCCCCAAAAAAAAACTATGGGGAAAAGAAGAATAATGCACCAAACCCCAGAAAACTAATCACCAAACTAGATATTTTTATCTGGATATCTAATTGTACACTCTGTATTCTATATATGTTTTATTTGAGAAAAAAAGCAACAATTTGGACAAGCATAGCTCTGAAAGTCACCATTTTCACATCCTTTATTTATGAAAAGTCATGTAAGCCATATGTAGAGTAAAAACATCTCTACAGAAACTAAATAAAAGAACAGCAATTAAATCAGTAGAACATTATGATTAATTGTATTTCTTTATCAATAAATAAGAGGAAAAGCAGGGAGACTTCCTAGACAATTTTGAAATGGGTCTGCAGGACGCCACTGCATTTTTCTATTCCCATGCTGATACTGTGACATTGGTGCACAGAATCACACACACGCACCAAAAAAAAAAGCATTTATCATTCTCTTGAGTGAATTAGTGCGCTCTCTTACATTCTAGAGGAAAATTTCATGATGAAATATGGTCCTTATGAAAAATATATAAGCATATGCAGCTTGAGTTTTCTTTGCTCTGGATGAAACTCTGCATTAAAATTGAACCTCTGCAGGATAAATGTGCCTTTTTACCTGCTTGGCTATGCCAGTCACATGAAAATCACACTTTGCTGTGGGTGGACAAGAGTTGACAGTGGTTGATAGTGTGTCCTTTCTGGATTTTCTGTGACAGTGGGACGAGGAGTGGAATTGTCTCTGTTTGAGCCACTAGGCTTTTTAGCCATGACACCAGTGGAGCAAGGACTGTGTTGTGTGATTTTTGGTTAGAAAATTCTTTCTTCTGCTTGGAAAATTCCAACTCTTGGCCTTATCAGTGTGCAGGGTATGAAGTCTTCTGAAAATATATGAGCAGTTTCCTATGGGAGGATTCTTAATTCTCATCCTCCAGATTCACAGGCAAGGAACTCTCGATGCTGCTGTGTCTGAGAGAACAGATCTGAAATAATAGAAGTGTTCTGGTGGGGCGCAAAGGGGAGAAGATGTTATGAAGAGGGATTGGCTAAGAATGACTCATGATGCACAACTTCTCTCCTTTCTCCAGGCAGGACTGATCTAGGGAATTTCTGCAATATTTGATACCTCATAGCATTCTTGCTTTAAGAAGAGAGAAGGGAAAAAATGCATCAATTTGCTTTATTGCACTGTCAGGATTTGATTCTTGAGCTACTGTGTCCCTATTGATGTCTTAATGGGGCCTAAGAAATAATACTTTTGGCCTAGAAAATAATAATTCTACTATAAAGACCTGCTTACTCTCTTCTGTTCTCTTTTTAATATTTGTAAGGCAACAATCCAGATAATTCATCACTGCATCAAGAAAATAAAAATGCTTTTGCCAGGGGAAACTGAAATACTTCACACAGCTATTTGGAAACTCATTTACAATATTCATAGAAGTGACTTACAAAAATTCATGTATTTGACAACTTTTAGAAGAAGTCCATCTTTCTAACAAGATCCAGTGTTAAAATAAGGACTTTAATACAGTTTTGCACAATTTATCAATACTATGTAGATTTTATCTTGCCCTAAACACTTCACCATTTGCCCTAAACACTTCATTTACCCAGAGATCTTTGGGCTACATTTATCTTGAAAAAACCCCAAGTGTAAGCACAGTAAAGCTTAGGTTATTTTTCTCCATCTGCAGAAATTGTATGATCTGCATCTTATACATCTTGTGTTTGGTGCAGGGTGTTCATCTGTCTTTGCTTACCACGTTTACTCAATTTTTTTCACCTCAGATTTCAAGCAGTTTGGGAAGACCAACACTAAAAACAAAAAGAAAAGCAACACGGAAGCCAAAAATATCCTGATGACATTTATGCTTCATTATTGATTTTCATACAAGATGCATGAAGCTTTCATAAAAGATGCACATAGTATTTGTTATGCTATTCATAGCAAGTCCTGGTCCATATCAGAAACATCACAGTGTTATTTCTGTTTCAGCAATCACTGGCATTAATAATTATTTTGTAATCAACAAGTGGGGGACAGTTCTGTTGATGCCACATGAGACACTGGAACTGCCCTCATCCTTGCCCTGCCACAGTGATTAAAATGGCAAATGTGCTGTTGTCAGGAAACCAGGTTGCTGTAGTTTTTGCAGTAACTAAACAAATTCTCTAAAGAATTTCAGTGTTTATAGGCACTGTCTCACACATATTAACAGCCTTTAAATATGCTGTCAGAGATCATGTAACAGCAGTGAACCTTTCCTTTCCTGTCACTCTTCCTGGGTGGGTTTGGGTTAGTCTGTGGTCTGCTTGTTTATCATGCCTTCCATATTCTCTGCTCTCTATTAATACATTTCTAGGTTTCTCAGCACTGCTTTGGAATTATCAAGGCATGTCATGGCTGGCAAGTGTGAATGTTTCACCTTGCTGCTGCTGTGCCATTTTGGGAGGAGAGCTATCCAATTATGACAAGTTGTTTGCTATTAACCTTTGATTGCTGAATGTTGTTTGTTGAGATGCAGAAAGCAAGAACATAAAGGCAATTATAATTCTCTCATCCTTACTGATTTCAAACACTCTTTCCTTTCTTGCCTTTCTGTTGTGGAATGAGCTCCTATTTTCAATTCATTCTCTTACATCAGTGTGCTCTTTCAAATCTGTTCTAAAAGCTCATTTATTCTCAGCATCTCATTAACCAAACAGTTGTCTCTTCTCTATTATTATTTCTATTTCACCTGGCCTTTCATAAGCCTTATTTGTATTCCCTTTTCTTTCCTACTTCTTTCATCGTGCTTATTTCCATAAATTTTTTTTTGTACTATTTAAAAGTTTAGAGTGCCTTAGCCAGGGGTGCTAAGCAAAATCCACAGTCAGAATTACTAAAGTGAAATCATATCTGCAATGTACATGAAGTAAAAGCAGGCATTTGGTTCTTCATTAACACTTAATTAAGGGTCCTATTCTGAAGTTCATTGAAACCATTGAGGTCACTCAATGGGCTGCTGCTACATTTGGATAAGGCCAGGATAGGAAAATGAAAAGGCAAGGTAGAAGGAGGAAAGGAATGGAATGGAATGGAATGGAATGGAATGGAATGGAATGGAATGGAATGGAATGGAAATAAAATAAGTCCAAGAGAATGTATTGGACATTCACATGAAGCGTCTCTGTTAAAACAACCATTTTAATAAGTGTGCACAAAAGCCCCAAAACCAAAGTTTTTCAAAATGCAAAGTACATGTGCAATAGAACTGATAAGGACTAGATCCAGGATGTGAAGTAATATTCATTAAACACACAGGAATAATAACCAGAAAAGGCATTCTTCCATTTTGTGTGGCATTCCTGGCTTACCAGTCACATTAACGTACAATGAATTGAGGCTTTTATTTCTTTTTGAAAGAACAACACACTGAAAATATCAAATGCTTATAGCTTTCTGTTATAGCTTGAAACATGTATTTTTAAGTTCATCAGTGTATGATCACTTGCCTTTTGTTAATTCCATATTCCCCTAAAGGAATAACTAAACCAAAATAGGCATTTCTTCTGAAATTCTTTTGAAACAACAAAAGATAAAGACATTTCAAACCAGATAACATTTAGGAACTAAATTCAGCTACATGTGGTGATTTAAAATTTGAGATAATTTCTGGTTTCTTAGATTTCTTTTCTGTCTTTCAGGTTTTAGAAATGAACATTCAGGCCAAAAAAATGAATGGTATTTCTGATATAAATCACTTATTTGGAATGCAAGCTACAAAACCTTTTTCAAATAAAATTGCATTTGCCATGGTAGTGCAAGGGAATATTAGGGTTTTTTTAAACAGGAAAGACTAAAATCATACTAAAATTCAAATAGGTCAAGCAATTGTGACTGTTCATCTTTACCACTGTGAAAATTTTATATGTGCCATTGTAGCGGGAAAAAAAGAAACCTTTTGCTGCCTGAGAAAAGTGTTATTTTTCACATACCTTGCCATGACATTAATAAGGAGCAATCTCAGCAAAATACCCAGTGAACTGTATGACTTAGCACCAATTAAGCCTTTCAGTTAAAGCAATATTGAGTTAAGTATGGTGCTGCAAATCTGGAACCACCAAAGTTACAAACGTACCTTTTCCAAGGGTAGTATTGGAATAGTAGTTTTTATCTCTCTTGGTTGAGCACAGAACTGTTCCATTTTGTTCATAAAAGATAAAAACTTACCATGATGACCTATTTAGAGTATTTTTTATATTTTTGCCTGGGCAGTAGAAGCTCTTGCTTCTAACAAAAATTCAGGTTCAATATAGTGTATGGTTTTCAGCAGGTGTACCCCAAAATACATTTTACGTGGCTGTTCAGCTGTGAGAAGTGGCTTCTAGAAAATATTAAAGTACCCTGAAACACTTGCTGATGATAGGAGAACAATGAAAAGAAGACAAGCACTTGAAATAAGTTCAAACAAAAAGGCCAACAAATATTACTGACAAAGTGCTGAGATTTCATCTAGTAAATAAAAGGAATGTTGGCTCCAAAATCAATGAACCAAAATTGTGTGTTGGAACCAATTTTGGCTCATTGATTTGGGTTTGTACAACCCCCAAAGGGAAAATGGTCTATTTTATCAAAACCAGAAAGGGAATCGCAGTAATCACAGCAGATGACTTGGGATTTGATTATTGAACCAACCTTTTCTTTTCCACTATAAAGAACTTCAGAATAGATTAAGAGATTCTTAATATTGTACTTTAAAATTATCTCAATGGCGTCAAGTGAATCTTTATATAAAAAAAGAAAACATTATTGGGATTCTGCACTTACCCTTTTGGGTTCTTTTTGCATTTAATGCTGCTCTTTTCACATGAGCTAGGTAGCTGTTCAGTGACAATATCTCTTCGTGTCATTGAGGCAGATAAATGCTAAGATCTACCTGTACCTGAGTGAAGTCCTTTGCTCTTGATGATGATGCCTGTGATGACATGTCTCCCTTGCTGTTGCCCCTTAAATGTGCAGGATCCCAGCTGCCCGTTACAGTCCTACCTTCACTCTGAGGCTCTAACTCTGCACTCTGGGACACCTAAAACACTTCTGGAAATGTGGATACTGAGTTGGGAGGATGCTGGTTCATTGTTGGTACATTGCTGAGAGGATGACTGACTAGATGCAGCCTGGATTCAGAAGGTTGGGTGTTCCTGTTGTACACACAGGGTTTGTTCACTTTACAGTCTGGCGGTGAGAATGGCTCGTATACTTGAAAACCAAATAGCAAATTTGGAATAAACAGATTAAATGTTATTCTGTGCTCAGTCATGAGCAGCCCTCTCAACCTTCTATAATCAGAGATGAAGAAGGCAGTGATGCAGAATAACATAAAAAATACCCTGATAGTTGCACTGGTTTCAGCTAGGGCAGAGTTAACATCTCAGCAGCTGTCACAGTGCTGTGGTTTGGATTCAGAATGAGAACGGTGTTGATAACACACTGATGTTTTGGGTTTTGCTAAGTTGTGTTTGTCCTAAGGCAAGGACTTTTTTCTTGTCTCATGTTCTGCCAGTGAGGAGGTACCCAAAAAAACCTGAGAGGGAGCATAGGTGGGACAGATGACCAAAAGGATATTCCACACTGTAGAATATCATGCCCAGCATATAAACTGGGGGGAGTTACCCATGAGAGGAGACAATCTGAGTTCAGGAAGGTCTGGCATTGATCTTGCAGGTCTGGCATTGATCTGTGGGTGGTGAGCAGCTGAACTGTGCATCACTTTTTTTTATCTTTTTATTTTCATTATTGTTATAATTTACCATTATCAGCGTATTATACTATATTTTAAATTATTAAACTGGTCTTAACTTACCAGTTTTACTTTGATTCTCTTCCCCATTCCACCAAGGTGAGAGGAGAGAGAGGCAAGGATTGAGCAAGCAGCTGGGTGGTGCTTAATTTCCATCTGGGCTTAAAATCACAAAAACAGTACAATATCTACCAGAAATACCAAGATATAAGCACACTCAACAAATGTGTCTCTGTTTATTTGAATCACTGTAAGTAAAGTTTGCTTTCTTCAGAGCTATGAACTTATTTTTAATGTGCCATTAATTTGGTGATGATTCACACAGTAATTTTATTATTATTTTTGTAGTGTAGCTCTGGTATTCTTCATTAACACCCACAGATTATTTTCTCATGTTACAAAAATTAAAACAAAATTCTTTCAGTTGGCCAGAGCATGATGTTAAAAACACTAAGACTGTGAGTTCAATCCCTATGTGGGCCATTCTCTTAAGAGCTGGACTTGATCCTTGTGGGTCCCTTCCATCTCAGAGTATCCTGTGATTCAGTGAAAACACACAACTAAATAAAATTTCCTTTAACTTAGTCATAAAAATTGATCCTCTGGTTTTGGCCTCATTTTTCTGTTATAATAATGATTAAGACACATAATGAAAATATTGCTAATTAGGAGTGTGACCCAGTTAAAATAAAAATAATATATAAGGAAAAAGAAAAGACTGTTATTGACTCCTCAGTCTGATAAAATGGGGTTTTTTATCCTTCTGATCTAGTTTGAAAAAGGACTGGGTTAATGCAAAGTGTACAAGCAAGAGGAAAAGAGATTTATTTTCCATTTCCTCCTCTCTTGTGAATATTTGTGCTCTGGTTTAGACTGTGAAGAATGTTTGGAGAATATTTAGCAGGGTGAAGTATCTGGGGCCTTTCAGGAGGATTAATCAGTGTTTGGGACAAGAGTGTTAACTACTGATATTGGCCACATTATTTCACAATTATTATGTGCATCCACAGATTAAGGGACAGAACCTTCTCAGATGTACCACAGATATAGCTTTGTTATTCTATAATGGCCTGGGCATAACTTCACCTCCTAAGGGGTTCTAATCCTTGGTGCCACGTAAGCAAAAATATGCTTACTGGCTACACACATTCTCCTTTAGCTGGGAAAAGTCAGGAAAGAAAAAGAAAAGTACTAGTCTGTATGTACTGTACATAAAAAGCAATCAAATTCCTCAGACTTTTACTCTGCATTGTCATATCTGAGGAGAAGGATTGCATCTGTTCTAACTAGCCTTGTTACAAAAAAAAAAGGCCAAATCAAACCCAAATCATTAATCTGGGGACATACTATAATTAATGGTGGTTCTGGGGTGGTATCAATACATTTTTTCCCGTTCCTATATTGTCTTCTGCGTGAGATGTCTCATATAGCACATTCTGTACATACTGTAAACATCTCCAGAAAAATAAATATCTGGTACAGAACTCACATATCTTTGCTTCTTACCTCTGGGCCAATCAAATATTTTTGATGTTAAAACAATGCCAAATGGATGTTTCAAGCTTTGGAACGTTCACTCCTGAACTGGAACTCTGCAAATACTCTGAATATCTTCATGGTGTTTTGAAAATTTGAAACTGATCTTCTGTGTGATGTTGCACAACTCTTTCTGCCTCCAGGTTCTTTTTGCATATTCTATGTATTTTGGTTGTAGCCTTAAAGCACAGATACATTCCCTTCAGGTGTACATGCACTTTTGAAAAAAGTAATTTTTAAGGCAATCCGGATCAGAGTCTCAAAACAATACCAAAGAGAAATATTAAATAATATACTTTGTATTAGCTGTTGGAGGCAGCCTATATATTTAATCTGTCAAGCAGTACTTTCCTTTGTAGTGCCAACAGCAGTGTAATCACAGAAGAGCCATCTCTGCATATCTCTCTTTGAGTCTTTATTAACAGGATGGAAAACCCTTCCAGCTAATAAGACTGTAGATCTTGGTAGAAAGTTTTTTTCAAATAGTTCCACTGGGGTCGATAGGCATCAGTGAAGGTTTCTTTCTGGTTCTAAGAGCTTTTGTCTGTAAGCTGGCACATTTAGAAACATGTACATGTCCATTAATACTTTCAGGATGTAAGGATTAGAAATCTATGCTTTGCCTGCTTTTTCTAATGAGAAACTTTAACCAAATGATGATGTATAACAATGGTAGGAGATGACCCAACATGAACAAGCAGAGTACTTCTGCTCTCTAGCTGATTGCAAACACAATTTCAAAAAATGGCCTGCTTTCACAGTGTTTCTATAGAGTATGACAACTACACAGTTACCTATGCCAGACAAACCCTATTCTCTAGAGGCACTTTTTCCTAAACCAGGGTTTAGTTGCAATCATCCCCCCAAGGCCCTGTTCACCACTTCTGCATATAAAGAAACTCAGCACTTTGACAGACACGGTCTTGCAAATCCAGCTGAGTGGTATTAGGCATGATTTGAAGTGTTGTTTCTGAGTTTTCCTATGCTAAAATTTGATAACAGTGTGAAGGCTCATAATCCACTGTAGTCACTTGAAGCTGATATGTTTCATTTAACGATTCCATGGACTGGAAGCCTTGGGCTTAGGTTCTGGAATTAACCTACAGAAAGACATCATTAGACAGTTCATATACTTTACTAGGCACAGGTAATTCAGAGTGGGTTCTGACATACTTTTGGAGTTCTGGGTAGAGATACTTTAAGTAGGTACAAGCCCCATTGCTTTTTATACTTCTAATTTCATCTGGGATTACTATTCAGCCTGTTTCTGAATGTGCAGCCAGCTATATTGAAATAAGAGGGAGTCAGTGTAAGGTTGTTTTTCCCAGGGTGTTTTGATTGTAAATTTTTAAAATGTGAGACTGTAATAAAACAAAACTCTTGTGCTTATGTACATTTGTCAGAGATAAATGGATTTCTCTCTAGCCTGTTAACAAAACACGTTCAAAATAAACATCATCCAGCCATTGGTTAATAGAAGAAACTTGTCAGGCATCAATGAAATAGGAGTAAAACTTTATTTTTTAGTTTGCATTTTAATAAATCTCAAGACTGAGTGTCTGAAGCCAAAGTCTTAAAACTATGTTGAGGTTACTAAATGGAACTACTTTGATTGGCAAGGTAATGCTAAGTAATGCCAGCATTTCCGGGGTCACTGAGAAGACTCCAGGGGATTGATCATCACAGGAGTACAAAGAGTTATTATAACTAGAAAGGAGAACACATGAAACATCACAATTAGATACTGTTTGTCCAGGGGAAAAACATGGCAAAGGAGAAAGTTTTTTGATACAATCCCTAAGAAAGGAATAAAATTGAATACAAAGAAAAATGTCAAAATCACGGCAATTTTTTCTCCATCAGGCTTTTCAGACCTCCTGAAAACGTTTTGGGTTTTCATGTGGATGCCTGCTAGTCTGAAGACATGCTCCACTTTAAAAACAAAGAAAAACCTTGTAAAATACAGTTGCTTTGAAGTGCAAAGTTACAATCACTGATATGTATGGTGGGGCATCAAAACCGGGCAATTATGTTATGCACTGTAGAAATTATTAAGATATATAAATATTTATAAATTATTAAGAGGCTGTGCGAACTTAAGGTCTCATACCCATCCCAGGTCCCCCTGTCTACATTGGCACCAGTTCATCTGCCTTCCTCTACTTGCAGCTTCCACGATTGACTGTTTCCAGTATCTGTTTGTGGTCTCATTGCTGAGCACCAGGATCAGAAGAACAGATAAGAACAAAGAGACAAAAATCTGGGAAAAGAGGAAGGCTGTGGGGAAATGGGTAGTAGGTGACAATATTCTTACTACTGGTTTCGGAGACCCAAAAAAACTTCTGTCCTGGAAGGAGTGCCATTTGAAAGGGTCAGGCTCTCCCTGAGCTGCCACTGGCTGTGCTCTCTAAGGGGACACTTCATGCACAGAGCCCTGGGAGATGGAAATGGAGTTCCATCATACAATTTTTATGGAGTACATCTATATTTTAATATGCTTACACTGTTATGCAGCAGTCTACAATGTTTGTTTACCCAGTCTGTTGCTTGATATGAAACTTTTCTTGTTTTAGTGAGACTCCTGGCTTTTTTTGTGGATTAAAACAGTGTGTGCTGTGTGCCAAATCTTTCTTCTGCTCTTAGAGGATACTTCATCTGAACTAATACTCAGTTCTATTTGCAAGGTGCAGTTAACAGCAGAATAGAAAATTTTATCTCAGCTCATATTTACTGGGACCTGGCAACTTTCCTCTTATTTTGCCTTAAAATTCCGTTTTCAGTTACAAGTGCTCTATCAAGCTTTATTTTAGCTCGGAAGCTGCTTTTCACAGCTTATCAGCTACAGTCAAAAGAGAAGGAAACAGCTCAAGTCTTTGCATTTACAACTGCACATTTGAAGTGCTCTTTTGCACCTTTACTATTATTCCTACTTCTTGTTCTATTTTAAGAACTCTTCCCCAGAAAAATATGAGATATGAGGGAAGTGATCCTTCCGCTCTACTCAGCACTGGTAAGGTCATACCTGGAACTCTGTATCCATTTCTGAATTCATCAGTACAGGAGAGACATGGACATAATGAAGAGAGCCCAATCAAGGGTCATAAGATGATGAAGGGACTAAGTCATCTCTCCCCTGACAAAAGACTGAGAGAGCTGGGCCTGCTTATCCTAGAGAAGACTCAGGGATGTTTTTATTAATGGATAAAAATTGTTGATGGAACAGTGTAGAGGACAGAGAGAAGCTCTTTTCAGTGGTCTCCAGAGACAGGACCAAGGGGAACAAACACAAACTGAAAGACAGGAAGTTCCATGTGAACATAAGGAAACACTTCCCTGCTATGAGAGTGACCAAGCACTGGCACAGTTTTCCCAGAAAGATTGTGGAGTTTCCATTACTGGAGATATTCAAAAGCCATCTGAACATGGTCCAGGGCAGCCTGTTTTAGATGGCACTGCTTGAGCTGAGAGGTTGGACAAGATGACCTTGGATTCCTTTTCAATCTTAACCATTCTGTTGTTCTGTGCAATTCTGCACCCCATAACAAAGCAAAACCAGTTGCATTTGGTGGAGGCAGGGTCAACCAGATATGAGATCCAGGTGTGCAGGTGGTTTCTCCATGACATGCTCAGTGAGCCTTACATACCTAAAAATACTGTAGTAGTTGTAGTAGATGCAACCTGTGTAACACACTTTTATGCAGTAAAGCTAAACCTGCAAAAACATGCACTTTTCATATGGGAAAGAAAAACAAGGAAGGCACGACCCTATGAAAAATCCATAATCCAGAACTATTCATAAAACTTGGCATTTGAAAGTAATCTATAGGTCAAAGCAGACATTAATTAATTTTCAGCACTCCTTTGAGCAGTAGATGAGAAAATATTAGTTAAGGTGAAGAAAATAAACCAGTTAAATATTTCATCGCCTGAGGCTAAAGCATGAAATCTTATGCCCTGATATTTTTTTCTATTAGTATTTCTTCTAGGTTTATGTTAATCACATTAATTTACTATCAGTTCTGATTTCAGTACATCTGCTTATTTCTAAGCTATATTTCAGTTATAGCTGTGGGCCCACTGTAGAACTGCACAAAAAAGGCAGTATAACAATTTTTGCTCTGAAATGACAGCAGTAGGCAACAGTTGCTTACTTTGTGTGTTCTTTCCTTCCTGCTCCCATATTATTCATTAGATGTTATAACAGTGTCAGATGTAAGTCCCATTTAACTGGGTAGTATTTCACAAGCATCAACCATTTGGTAACCACACTAACCAGAAAATTGTAGTGATGAGGAATATCTTCTGCTCTACAAACCAATAGCTCTGTTACTCAGAACTGGCCTAGTCTGACAAGTGTCTTGCACATCCACATTAGCATCTGATACTCTTCCAGGGCTCAAGGAGTGGACATTCCACCCAATTTTTGAGCAGCCTGTCAGGATACGCCACACTACCCTCTCTATTATGGTACTCTTGTCTAAATCTTCTGCGTCAAGAGCTGTGAAAGTACAGAGGAATAATAAAATGCTGGCTTGCTAGCATTCTTCTCAGGCAAGCTTTAAAACAGGACCTCAGGTCCAATAAGAAAATCAGACAGGCTTTCAGACTGATGGAAAATTTTGTGATGGCACAGATCAAGTGGGTTGTCATCTGAATGCATAGCAGGCACAAGCCGTATTTTTAAAATTCCTTTGTTAGAAAAGGCTCTGGGGACATAATGACAGCTTTCTATTTGCACATGGACTCAAGGAATGCAAGAGTTGTGTTCTGTCCTGGCTGTGGTGGTAGTCCCTGCAGGCACATCCTCTAGAACAGGAAGGTGGGGGTCTCTGGATCCCACCCACACACCAACTGGCAGAGTTGGCAAGCTGGAGAGGAATCATTGCTGCCAGCCTTTGCAATTTTGTCTTGATCTTGATATATTTGATATTTTTCCTTAATCCCCCACACAGAGTTGAATGATTATCAGTAAATTTCCACTGTTTCTAGAAAAATAAAAAAGTCGTCTTGCTTGTGGAGGAAAGATGAAAGGTATGACCTAGAGATTAAGAAAAAAAAAAAAAGAGAAAAAATGTTTTATTGATCACAATATTTTGGGAGAGCTATCATGTTAAATGGTTGTATTGTCTGATATTAGAAGACTGCAACGTTCCATGAAGGGGAAAAGGTGCATTGTCCTGGACCCAGTGGTCTCAATGTTTTGATTATTGTGGGTTTTAACCCAGTACTCTCTTTATTACACAAAAATACTTTTCTTCCTACTGACTTCTAGTTTCAGAATAAAACACATCTCATTTTGAGTCTCTTCTTGTAACACAGAACTTGCAGCACTCAGTGTCAGAAATGAAAGTCATCCACAGAAACATTGCAAAGCCTCATTTCAGTGAACTGTAGCTAAAAATGTCGATTGGCTTTAGTCAAACCTTTCTCATTTGTGTCTAGCACCAGTTTGAGCAGTCATTTTAATCTGCTGCTCTTCTCATGCACAGAGTGAATATGGTGAAATGATTTAGAAGAGAATTGCTAGAAAGAGTTGAACTTTGCTAACATAGGCAGAAGGACAAGGGTTTAACATTAACAACTGGAGATGCATGCCTATGGATGTGGAAGGGGGGAAAATGCTTCATTTTATTAGAAATATAGTCAGCAAACACTGAGCACGGGAGTTTATATGTAATGCTCTAGACACAGAAAATCAGCAGTGAATTGTGCAAGAGCATGGCTCCAACAAGAGCTTAAAATTAAGTCAATCCCCTGGTTAGATATGTGCTTGTTACTTGTGCAATTAGCCTTGCAGTAGTACTAAGATGAGCTGAGAAGGATTTACTGACTGAGGCCAAACCTTATCAGAGCAGCCTTTTTGGGCCTAGATTAATGTGGAAATGACTTTTGCATGCCTCAGTAAACTGGTGCATTAGTAGTAAAGACTTTGCTAAAATGCATTACAAAGGCCATTTTGCCCTGTACTAGACAGAACAGTTTGCCCTTTCTGCAGCAGATGTTGTTGCAGATTGCCCCTGCTGACTGACTGCACTGGGATTTAAAAAGTGGAGGATTTAATAAAAATCTGCCTTTTAAAAAATTATTTCAGTTTTTATTAGGTAAAAGAAATGGAGTCTTGAAAAAAATCAGTTCCTGGTGATTGATAATATAATGTAAATAAATACTACCTGAAAAAGGAATGCACACAAGTTAAAGTATAGAATATTTATCAAAATGGGAGACCCAACTCTTAAACAGACAGAAAGTTGTGGGCAAGAACTGATAAAACAAGGACAGGCTAACAAATGAGAAAAGAAAGGGACAAATAAGTCATTAAACAGGGATGGCTAGCCACAGTCCAATGCTATGATAAAGAGTAAGGCATAATATATTTGGGCAGGGTTTTTGATGAAGTAGTTCAGGAAACACCGGTTGTGTTCATATTCCTATCCAATTTTTGACCAACTAAAAAGATGGTGAACAAGATTTTGAAATCTTAAACTAAATAATTTAAGAAGTTGTGAAGTAAATCACTTCAAAGTAAAAAGAAATATGATTTCTGTACCTTTGTATAGAATAGCCAGCACACCCACCATGGTGCTTCAGGAAAATGCCCACTTAATCTGTCAAATGCAAAAAAGAGATTTGAATTGCAGGTTCTTCTGAGGTGGGCAGCATGGCCTAAGCTATTACCTGTTTCTGGGAAATGCTCTCTGGCACCTGCTTGGTTATTCAGTTTTGAATACCAACATGTGCATTAAACAGTTGCTCAGCCCACATGAGTGATAGAAAATATAGGTTTGATCTGGTGGTGAAAACATCATGGAGAGGAGTAGCATTGATGTACTTGTGTGACCATGTAACACTTTGAGTCACAGATTTGTACAGGTTTCAGTAAAGAGTGAGTGAGCTCATGGAAAAGAAATCTTTAGAGAATTCTGTAACACATTGATGAGGGGGAATCTTAAATTGGAGTGGTTTCCAGAGCCTGGGGAAAAGGTATCACATATTTTTGCCTCATTCCTAGACTGCAACAATGTATGGACTGGGGTGCATTTACATGGCACTCCTCCACCATCTGTCCCTAGCCAGCCCTGTATGGACTCTGGCAGAGTATTGGGACAGAACTTTTACAGGAAAACCTTTTGTCTGTACTACGGTAGACTAGTCCATCTATCTCCAGTTCTAATGAAGATATCTGGGGACAAAAAAAAAAAAAATAAAATCAAGGATGGTGTTGATTTGTGCAAGGAAGAATGAAAAGGCATAAGAATTTCAAAGTCATGAACTATATATGAAAAATTCTTGCCTGACAGCCTCATAGTTAAAAATCGTTGAAAATTAGGTGCCATGCAGGTTTTTGCTCAGACAAGGGGAAGAAATGCCTTATTTCAGTGACCTCACCTTTTTTTTGACCTGAATGGGAAAGCAGCCTTAGAGCTTTAACATTTTTTTTTTCTAGAGATATCATTGCTGCTACTACTAAGAGCACTGAAAAGGCTGGCAAGTTTAAGAACAAGAAGAATTCTTCAGAAAAGTAAAGAATACATGCAGGAAATACCTCAATACAAGATCAGAATAACAAACATATAAATCAACTCCTTCTCATATTTCCACATGAAGGAAGCTGGATCAGCTGGATAAACTGAATTTGATTTGCTGACTATTCTACAGGAGAAATTTTGTTGCATGGGAATATAGCAGCAAAATACAGTGCCTAAATGCCACAAGGAGGCCCAGGTATTACCCAGGTATCCCAGATAATAGACTGCATCATGATTTGATAAGATAATCAGTTAATAAAATTGTCTGTTTCTATTAATAATATATAATTTAATAATAATAATAAAATAATATATAATAATAAAATAGCTGTTTCCAGCTATTAGACAGTGGGAATTGAGTGAGACTGTCCCATGGAATCTGGAGCCATCAGGGCAGATCAGAAAAGACATTCAGTAAAAGAGACCAGCATGAAAGCTTCTCATATGTTGTGTTCTCCAGAACTCACCCAGCCTCTTGATTATCTCCCTTGGAGCATGTTGCCTCTTCCTATAGACTGTACACGAAATCCATGATCTAGGAAGCTGATATGAATCACTGTCTCCTCTCTCTCTGCACTTATTTAGAAGAGAGGTCAGAAAAAACTGTAAAAATCAGTCTTATCGAATATTCATAGACCACAGATAAGCGACATTCATCTAAAACTGGAGTTTCACAAGCGCTTTAAGCTCAAGGCAACACTGTCAACACAAGGAACTGCACAAGGAGCTCCTTTTCACAATGACAGAACTGCTTGGCTCAGGCATGTCTGTCAGATGAAGAAAAAAGACAGGGAGGAAAAACAACACGTCTGAAGATGTAGTTTCATTTCCCAGCAGGGTCCATAGCTCATTCACACTTGCTAAATCACACCCTGTGCCTCCTTTCCCTGACTCATTCCTGTAGCTCTGGGTCCTGTTGGGAGACCCTGCAGAAGCAGAATAATTTCCTGGTTCAAAGCAGTAAAAGTTTCTGTTTCCTATGAACAGGGATCCTAACCCTCCCTCTTCCACTCTAGATTCACTCTAGATTTCTGATACATAGACCTGTTAAACAAGATTTCATTTAGTCCCCTCATTTGTCTGTAAATCTGGTGCATGTATTTCTTCTGTGTATAAAGCAAATTAAAATCATCTGACTAGCTACATTTGGTTACTGAACAGCAGTTAACTTTTTCCTTCTAAACAATGGGAATAGCAAAATTAATTAGAGAGGCCAAAGAATAGTTCCAAAGGGACCATTTCTCTGCTTAACAAAACTAATACTAAGGAAGAGTAAATATTTTTACTATAAACACTGGTTTTCAAGTACTCTTTTTCATTACTTTTATTCTAATACTTAATCTTTTATACCAAGGTATATGTAAATAATTTCTTTGTTTTTTCTTACATAAAGAAAAGCAGTATAACCATGTGACTTCAATTCTGATCTTAGTGGATAAATCATTTGATTGAAGACAGTAGGTTTGTTTTCTTTTACATTTTAAGAGCCAATAGCCATGGGACTTTGAGCACTTTGGCTTTTCAAATTCATCTGAAAAAAAATTTAAAACACGGAGAGCTTACTGACTGAAGAGATGCAACTTTGGTTGGGTTGCTGGTTTGTTTTTGTTGGTTGGTTGGTTGGTTGGTTGGTTTGGTTTTCATGCAGCATTGTAACACTTGCCATTTGAAATAGATGCATATCTTCTAGGTCACTCAAAAATATTTAACATCATTTTCATAGTTCTTTGCTATTTTTCATGTTCTGTAAAGGTTTACAGAGCAGTTTCTGGCTGGCTGGGGAGAGCATGGTGGTAAAGTGGTATTCCTGCTTCTTTTCAGCTGTTCTAAGAGCTGGAAAAGACTTCTGAAAAGAAAAAGTCAGCTTCTTCCTTTGTCTGTGACAAAGAATAAAAAGAAGAAGGCATCAAAAAAAATTTTAAGGAACAAAAACACTCTGGGGGGAGAGGACCAAAACTAAAAAAAAAAAAAAAAAAAAAAAAAGTTAATACCTGGAAACACAAAGGCAAATGAAAGTGCTTATGTGGGAAGAGATTGTACATTTTTGCTCATATGCTTAAATTTGACAATCCTCATAAACTCAGGAAGTTCAGTAAGATTATTCAAATGTTTAAGATCTCTCATTAAATTACAGTTTTGATATAGTTTTTGTGCTGTTAGTGGGATATACTTACATATAATTTATGGTATTATGAATAAAGCTTAATGGGAGATGAATTATAAAGATGAGTTAATGGACTTCTTTCCCACAGGATTAGAAATCCCACTGTGTATCCGTTAACGCCCCCTCCACACTGAATATCCCCTCATTACCAGTAGATTATAACTCTTCATGATGCACCTGGCTAACTAATATTTTCCAGCTTAATTCTAAAGAGAGAGTAGTCCTCCTTCAAATTTCTCATCAGTTGGTTAATCATTAGTCACTTGCACTAGAATTCTAATTTCACGGAGAACAACTCCATCCATCTCAAGTGGACTAAATCCCCCTCTACATGAGCTTGCTTCCATGGTGCATCTCTCAGACAACTCTTCAAGACTTAAAGACTCAGTAAATTTAGCTGTTTGTTCCTGAAATCTAGTGATTTCCCCATGCTTTCCTTACCTAGCTCAATTAGAATCTTTTTTTTTTTTGAGATCCAGCATGGACACTGCTGTTCAGTGAAAAAAAAAAAACAAAAACCATAAAATATTAATATTGTAATTAATAAAGCTGTATTTCAAGCTTGAGTGCAGCTCTGATCAAAATACTAGTTTCAGTTGCAAAGGAAAGTCTTTACTCTGAGTTCAAAATTGGTCAAAAACCAGTACTGTGAATGGAAAAAACCTTAAAATTTAAAACTAAATGTTTAAAGTCATGTTGCTTACATTATTAAATCATCCTTTTCCAAAATCAGTTGTAGAGTTCCATCAGAGAAAATTTGTTTTGAATCAAATCCAGAACCACAGACACACAACTCTAAGTATAGCAGCTCATTGTTAAACTTCATATAGACTTTGTGTGCATGTTGTTTCAATATTGCTTGTAGACTCTAAGTGGGGAATGATCCATGGAAAACAGTTTGTCTTCATATCAAAATGATAGTACCATAAACTTCAACCCATTTGTTTCTGATGTTCATATTCATTTTGGCCATTAAACCTTATCTTTCATTGCTCAGGGTTGGCTTCATTTTTCTTCTGTCCTTGCACTCTGCTTAAGTGATAACTCACCAACCATAAAACAATGACTGAGATATGGAACCTAGGGCAAATACTGTATAAAATTGTCATCAAAACCATGTCCTAAGGCACATCATCAGTGATTTAGGGACCATTTGCTTGTTAGATTTCAAGAATAAATTGTTGCTTCTTCATTAAACCATTAAGTTCCTACATATACATTTCCAAAGGGTCAGTACCACACCTGTCACAACACGCCCCTGTACGTGATGCAGCATTTCTGTCAAAAAATTTAATAACACTGGAAAATTCCAGTGAGCAATTCCACAGTAAAGGTGTTCCAAATACACTGTCACCGAGTGATACTGATACATGTATGTCAGGAAAAAATGTTTAAGCATAATAAATATTCCACTTATGTCTCTAGTCTCATTTTGCTTATGGTTCTTGCTCTTTCAAGAAAAATAATTAAATACCCAATACACTGGAAATACTACAACAATATTTTGATGAATCCCTCTATTCTCTATATAACTCTCAATTGGTTTGGGTTAAATTATTTCAGTATCTTTATCAGATGAATCAACATTCAAACAAATTTTAAGTTTCAATCAATTTATCAAATGCATAGATTAAATCTAAAACTAATTCAGCATCTTGATGGGAGGAGTTTAAATTCATTTTGGTATTTGATCAGATTTTATTTTTCCATCAAATCATATTTTATGCATCCATGTTGAGGTAGAATTTAATGATTAATAAGGCATACAACCATATAAATCAAGTATGAAAACATCAATCACGTTAGAAATCACACTGGACTATTTTATTTTGTTTAAAAATACATGATTGCATTGTTTTGACCATATTCTTCTTACAGGCATTTTACTTTGTTAGTTGTCAAGAAAAGCAGGTCACCTGCAGTTCTTAAATATTTCTCATTTGCATCCTGATTCTCCATAGTGTTACCTGAGGTTTTTCAACCATGTTGAGATGTCAAAGCATCTGTGAGCTTTGGTGAGAGCCAAAACCTCTCATAAATTAATTGATAAATATAAGAAAAAAGAATAATTCCAGTATTGTGGATGTGCTAGAACATAGAACAGTGTTTCGACATGTGACTACAGTTTATCAAAAATCAGTGTTGGAATTCAGGAGCATTTTAGAAAACATGTATGAAAGCTTTTCTTGCAAAAATGTTCAATAATACTCAACAAAGAAAGCCTTTGAATTTCAAATCAATCAGTCTAAAAATTTGCAAAACTTATTAGAATTTCAGAAAGAACTCCTCAGACTGACTTCTGCATACTTAAGTGTTATAGAAATATAGAAACAATGTGCTACAAGTTGTGTTGATATATAAGGGTAATGACTACAAGTGGTGAAGCCCATGACTTTGTTGAAATAAAGAAAACGTAATTTTCTCCTTAACTAAAACCAAGCTATCAAAATTGCAAGATAAGAGAGCCTATAGAGCTCCATGAGCATACTGCACCTGAAAAACTCCTAAAATATTCCCTATTCACAAAAAACCTTTGGATCATTTGCAAAAATATCTTTTTAGGCTTCTTGACATTGTCATGAAACCGCTGTTTAGTCAGTGCTTTTTCATTTCTACCATGTCTTTATGCCTATTTTCTCCTTAAAAAAATCATATCTTCATGCAAATAGGGAAAAATACAACACTTCAATAACTTTTAAACTTATTAAGGAGTTCTTGCAAAATACTAATCCAAATCTGCTGTAGAAATATAAGAATATGGGATTGGACATATCCTCTGTTTAGTGCTCTCCCTAAAGAATATATTTAACTTTTCCAAAACTATATTATCATTCATTATTTAGATCTATACACTCTTCTTACCAATTAAATAGGAAAGTTTTTATGACATTTTGTTAAACTCTTGGCCTCAAAGGCATGCTGTGGCAGTAAATTCCAAAGCCTGAAATTGCACTCTGTAAAAAAGTGTTTCTTTTCATCCTGACTTCCCATTTTTCAGTCTCACTAAGTGATTCCTTGTTCCTTTGTTGAAAAGAGAACTAGAGTTTCTCTCTTATCAACTCTTCACCAATTATCATTTTATATGCTTTTGTCATGAACCTTCTTAGTCCTTACCTTTCTGAGGCAAGTAATCCAAATCCATTAAGCCATCCTTTCAAAAAGGAACTTTCCAAGGCTGGTAATTATAGTTATTGCCAGTCACTGATGTTTTTTCCCTGGTTTTTTTTTTGATTTTTTTTTTTAGATAGAATGAAGGATACTCTATGATATCTTGGCTAAAAACAAATTTATAAAGAATGTTTTCTGTGGACAACTATAGGTATTTCTGGTGTCTACTTTTCCAAAATATTTTACTAAGCAGAGGTTTTCATTTAAATACTACAGCTTGAAAAAATACCATCATTTAGAGCCCATAAATTTTTGCATGTTCATACTTTTCCTTGAGTGTGAAGTACTTTCAGTTTATCAATAGCTCATGTCATGTGGCATTAAATTATATTTTCAGGCCACCCTGAAGTTCCTCACACTCTTTCTCAGAGTAAACTGTTATGGGTCATACTTGGTTCATTCAGCAAAATATTGTGAATTTGGTAGAACTTAGGTATTCCACTCTTTCCTTTAGCATATTTGGACAGTTTCTTTGAGTCCTGGTAAGATATGTTACAGGGGAATAGGTCAGAAAGCAGCTGGATGCAATTTTTCTCCAATTTATTGGAAGGTGTGAAGTGAAGCAGCTAAGATGTAGTGGAGAATTTGTTTAACAGACTTTATGTCACATAAAATATTTTAGTTACTAAAATGCAGTCTTATCTGGATTTTTTTTAAATAAATGATACAATGGCTTAAGGCAAAATTTCATCATCACTGGTTTATCCTACCCTGGACTTGCTTCTTCAAACTTCTCAGTTTTCCAGAAAAATCTTACTTAACAAGTGATGTCAGGAGAGATGTCTATGGGTTGATGTCTCTGCTGTTACAGGAATTGCTTAAAGAAGGAAAACAAGAGAGGCATTTACTTGTCAAACACATGAAATGTTAGTCTGTTAGCTTAATGGTGTTATTTCTACAGGTGTGGGTAACTGTGGTAAATCTGCCTCTTCCAAACTATGAATTTTTATTCTCTTTCAGGGACATGCCCCAGAGAGGGGCTCAGGAGCTGCCCTGCTGCCCTGTTCTGCCCTGGCTGCCAGACCCTGCCCTCCCATCCCTGGAATCCCCAGGCTCTGCAGCCCCTGGATGCCATTCTGCAAGCATAAACTCCAGAAACTCAGCACTGAGCCCAAACACCTCAATTTCATTACATTAGGGATGTTTGGGTTTGTTTTTTTAAATAGAGGCAACTGCTGGCCCAGTGTCACACTGTGTGCAGCAGCTCACAGCCTCAGGCAGCCGAAATGCTGACACTTTGACAGACAACCTGGGAAATGAATGTTGATCTTGGCAAGTGAGGGGGAGGCTGGCATCTCAGAAGCAAACCTTCCCCAAGTGGGAATAGCACCTGAAACCCCCAGTGCTGCCCTGTTGATGGCTATTGGTGGCTCTGACCCGCAGGATGGATCCTGCAGGGTCGTCAAATATTGCGAATTAGAGCAGCAGTGTTGTCTCTGCCTGCAGTCGATTTTCTAATACTTCACTACAGAGATACTTGCAGCACTGCTGATTTCAGTCAAAGATTTCCAATAGCAGCTGAACAGGATCACAGTTTAGAAAGTTTTTTTTTTTTATAGGCGGAACTGACAGGATAAAAAGGGGGGAAAAAAATATGACTTACATGAATCTTCTCTGCAAGCTTCCATTTGAATAAGAAAAATAAATATTTTCATTCCTCTGATATCACCAGAGGAAGGTGTAAGGAATTAAATTATAACTGAAAACTTAGCTCAGGAAAACTGTAGCTTTGAGTGGTAGTTAGCTGAGAGACTTTTAAATGTATTTTTCATTTCTATTACCACTAATTCTTTTGAAACAAAATCAATCCTTCTACAAGCTAGCTCCTCTCTGTGTTTTTCTTGGGCAAGGGGACTTTGCCTCATAGGAGAGAGAGGCCAGAACAGCTTTTTGTACTTTTTTTTAGGGCTTCAAGGCAGTGACGCTTGCCTGAGTTGTAAATCAGAGAAATCCAAGGGGACTTTCAATTTGCAGTGGCCTTCTAGGAGTTCAAAACTGCCCAGGATCTCCCACAGGGCCTGCAGTCAAGCCATTTCTTCATTTTTGGCATGCTCAGGAGATGCATATTGTCTTTGCATAGCCTGCACAATGAAATAGCTGTCCTTGGATCTCCATGCAGCTTTCAGGATTTTGGTTGTAGCATTTGTACTTGAAATAAGATACACTTGTATTAATAATTCTTTGTCAACTGAAATCTGGGAAGAATAGTTAACACTCTGTAGAGAAACTATATTGTGTTTCCTGTGTGTTTGTGAAAGTGAATCACTGTCTGACTGGTTCACAGGAGGATTACCTCGAGAAGGTGAAAATGCAGAAGTGGCATCTTCTGCATGCATATTCTCAGTTTTATTATAACTTATTTCAGATCAGCTGAAGTCCAGGTTACATGAACTCCAAGCAATTTCCTCCCTAAGCTTTCCTCCCTTAACTCTTTATTAGCTTCCTCTGAGGTGACATTTACTTGACAAGAGCTTGTTCAATGTCAGGGCCCTATTAGGGTTTATTGGTCCTGACCAGCCTCACCTGGGACTCCCCTAACCACCCTGCCCATGGTCCCAAGGGCTCTATTTAGGCTCTGCCTGGGCTCTTGGTTCCTTCTTTGGGTGATGCTGCAGTAATAGTTGTATTCAGCCTTGTTCTCTGCTCAGCCTGAGCTCCTTCAATTTTCTTGGAGCTGACTTTGTATCTCACCTTGCTTTCTGATCCCTGGATGTTTGGACCTGTTGATCTCACCAATCTTGCTCAGGTACTCTGGGTCTGTAGAAGAAGTGGTAGAGGGATCACCTTGACTCCTGGCTCATATTCCTCCTTCTGGAGCACCTTGACTTATTGCTCCACAACAAGGACATGGAAACAATTTATTTCCACTGCTATACGTTTTCAAGAAAAATATTTAGGGTACATGCCTAATTATTCCTCACACCATTACTCTAACCATCTCAGGAAGTTACCTCTTGCCACCAAACCTAGGTTTGTTACAGGAGTCCAGAGGGATGGAGGGAGATGAGTGTGTTGCCAGGCTTGCCTGGCAGGGCTGCTCTCCATCATCTCTTGGATTGCTTGCACGGCAGTGGTCTGGGAAGGAAAACATAGAAGAGTCATAAAACCAGTTTTATGTCATAAAAACATTTGTTTTAGTGATAGCTTTTTTGGGTTGCTGTTTGCTGTCATATTTCATTCCCAAAGAAGTCAATGTTCACTAAGATTTCTCACTGCAGCTCTGGAAGGAAGTTTAAATCAAGAGCCTATCAACTTTTTGTGTAGTGCTTGTCAGAGTGTGCATTTTGCAGAAGCAGAGTAAGAATTCTGTGTTGAAATGGTGATCTGTGGCATAACTGTCGGTCAGCTGCTGTATAATTCCACACTGATGAAAGAAATGCTGACTACTGCTAGTAAATGTATTTTCCTACAAAAAAGTAATAGAGAAGAAACTTCTGACTTTTAAGTATTTTCCTCTAAAAGTTTGAAATGGGCAATCCAGGAAAACACCAGATAGTAATTTTTAAAAAGAGGTTTTTTTCACAAATAAAAGTCTTCCTGAATAGGATGAAAATATTTCAGTGTGTCAGCAAGAGCTAAAACAGCTTGAATATTAAGTAATAAAAAAACCCTTCTCTTCTCTGTTGTAATATAATGGTATATGATAAAATAAGATTACAAAAGGGCTTTTGACCTTTTGTGATTCAGTCTGATATTCTTAAACTATTAGTTATGAAGGAAACAACATATGGGAGGAAAGAATTAAAGCTGCTAATAATTAAATCTATTTAGATGTTTACTACTATCTGTCCATAGAATTTGGAGACAGCAAAACATTACTGGGTAGTCTTTAATGTTTGTTTTCTAAGCAGACTTGACAGTGCATTGGTTTATGACCACCTATATTAGTTTGTAGACATGTTCTACAATTTTTGAATAATGTTTAAAATTAATATCTGGCAAATTACCCATCCACATAAATCATGAGTTTTTAAAGTCATTGAGAAGACTGTAAAAGGGAGCCAGAAGTAGTAAAGCTTGTTTTTGAAACTGTAGATTTTTTTTCTGAGGGCAATCAGAAGAAATGGTACAGGAAATTTTTGTTCACCGAGGTTCCAGCTAGCAGGTTCTCTGTACAGCTGGCTAGTCTGAAATAACTAAAGTGGTATTTCAATTATTAATGAGAAATTGCTCAACATCTCATTCTTTTTCCTGGTAAATCTGAACATCTTGTAGTCAAAATATCAGGTTTATCAGACATTTTGGAAATACCTCATTCTCCTTATATAAATCCTGGGCCATTGAGAAGGAAATCAGTTTTGTTTCTGACTGTCACAATATTGTCTCTTTTCAGGGTACTACTTTACAAAAATACTTTGTGAAACTATCACTCCTCTGGGTTTGTCTGTAAGTTGAGAATTGTTGGTGGCTATAATGGATTTCCATCCATTCGCATACATTGTCTCCAGAAAAGGATTGTCTTCCTGTGGCCTTTTACTTAGGTGGATAAAAATTATAGAATAAATCTTGTAGTACATGTTTTTTCCATGTAGTACAATTTAATGGGCTCAGGCACAAGAAATGTGGTTCCTATTTTTGTTTTTGTTCTGGTATGACTTAGTCCAAATCTCCTTAATTTCTGTTTTATATTTAGAAGAGTAAATAAGGATGTCAGCCTCTACACCACTGGGTAGAGGCTTTTTTGAATCCAAAAAATCCTGGGAAATTTTTTGTCGAGGACAGGAACAGGTGTTTTGAGTGTTTTTTATTGCTGGACCATCTGCAGTAAGAGTTGGCTGACCAAAACAAGTCATCTTAGTTGTCATTCAGAATGTTAAGCCTCAACTTGGGAGCTTCTAAAGTGGAATGGAGTTATAGTTTATCTCATGGGTATTAGGCACAGAAGTTTAAAGCTATAGTAAGTTGTTGAATTTCTGGTATAAATTGTTTTTCCTATATAGCATTCTTTAGAAACACCACTTTAAATGTGCTCAATGCTGAAACATCTTTCTATTTGATTATTTGACCCAGGTACCTTGCTACTGAAATGTGTCCACTGTTTTCAGTAACTGGACTAGACTGTCATGTGCATGAAAGTGAGTTCTCCAGCTCCTTCCTGAAAGGAATTTCTCCAAAGTCAATGTTCTTTGTATTGTTATTCACGTTTTTCTCTTTGAGTATCTATGCCTAATGAAATAAGAAATGTTTCCCCAGTGTGAGGCAGATGAGGAATTATTTTAAATGCATAGGAAGACTCTTTCTTTTACAGAAAGATCGCTAGAGGATTGGAGTTGAGAAGAAGCATATGGTGTTTGTTTCAGTACTCAGTGTTTCGAGCAAGTAGCTTGTCCCAGCAAAAGCAAATATCCAAGTATGTGGAATCATCCAGAAATAGAGGCCTTTAAAGAGGAGAAGAAAAATTTTCAGGCTAGTTCTGGAAAGGTATTTTTTGCAAGAGCAGTTGCCCTAGTGATTCATCTAAGCTAATAATAGCTGGGATTCCTTCCACCAGGGGGAGATGTGTGGCATGGTATGCTTATTCCGTATTCCTGCGATTTAATAAATTCATTATTGCATCTAAGTCCAAATATTGATCTGATAACTTTTTATGCGTTTATTTTTACTGTCAGTGAAACTTTGAGGGATTTGTAAGCATCATTTTTTTTTATTATTATTATTCCAGAAGCTTATGAAGATGTTTGTGTCTGTTAAGACAAAAGAGCCAAAATTGTCAGGGGCTATAGAGCTTGGTCAGTGTGGGTCCTTCTTGTGGTGTAACTCTTCCTTGGTAATAACTGGTACCAGTGACACAAAGCTCACCTGAAATTTCAAGGCAGAGTGCTTGATTTTTGTGATTCTTTAGCTTGGTGAAAGATCACACATTTCTTTATGACACACTGACTATCTGCCTTAGCAAGGTTTCATCCTGAGTCATAAAAGCTTGCCAAAATCTCAACTAATGTGAATAATTTACGTTGATAGTGTTACAAAATCCTAATTTAGCCATTTCATTTGTTCTGTCTGCAATGAATTCAGCAATGTATGTACCTTTCCAGTTAAAAATTAGTTAGAATTATGCTTGAACTTTTTTCAGAAAATTATAACACATTTTCCTGTGGAAATGTTTCACTGACTCATACATATATGTGTGTGTACATACATTCACACCAGTCTTGGAAATATGTATGTAGGTTGTTTTAACTGCAGGAACTGAGTGTGTCTGCTAAAAATTCCTGTGCTTGTCAACAAACACAGCAACATACTTAGAGTATTCATCAATGATGCTTCCAGTTATAAACTATTAAACAGAAAGTTAATAAATGTTGTATGGGAAAACATGTCATTAAGTGTCTGACTAGAATCTGCAGTGTGTCTCTATATGAATTGAAGTGCCTGAGATCTAATTATAAGCTCTTGAGCATAGAAAGAAAATGTCCATTAAAATCAGATGTTATTCTGCCTTTGGAAGGCCTCATAGAACACTTAATGTTGCTATTATGGAACAGGTTGCCCAGAGAAAGCTGTAGATGCCCCATCCCTGGTAATGCTCAAGGCTGGATTGGATGGGGCTCTGAACAGCCTGGTCTAGTGCAAGGTGTCCCTGCCCCGGGCAGAGAAGTTGGGATGACATGATTTTTAGGTCCTTTCCAATCCAAAGTACTCTGACTATATGATTAATTAAAAAATAATTCATTGTTGTCTGTAAATAGCAATATTAATAAACACCCCTTATGCAAAGTAAGGTAAAATATCTTCAGCTGCAATGTTCTCTTGTGGTTTATGTTTTTCTTGTCCAGACTTTGGATATAGTGACATAGCAGACAGAGGTGAACCTATGTATCAAGACAAGATGGTAACAGTTTATTACCGGGAGGTATGTTTCTGCTTTGTTCTTCATAATTCTTTCTTCTTTGCAGAGCACAGTGGTCAAGAGATAATTTTAGATATATTATTTAGCTGACCTGCTGGAGGTAAGGGGTTTTCAGTAAAGTTTAATTATCTTTAGTTTTATTTCCTTAAGCATACTGTTTTTTGGCCTGTGCATCCTGTGCAATATTATCAATGTGTTTTAACATTGCTGCTGATATTGGAAGTAAGAGATTTATTTTGGTTTTGAAATGTTTGTTCATTTCCCATCCTACCTTTAGAAATAGGATTAAACAACATGGTGTGTTTATATGTGAATGCTTTCTGTGCTATAGAAAAGGTTGACTCTGAAGTTACTATGAAAAATGGCTGTGCTGATATATGATTTTAGTTTTTATTAAAAGTTTGAGCTGCTTACTAGAGAATTAATAAAATTACGAAGTGAAAAGAAGAAATAACCTCTTTTTGTTTAAAATCTAACCAAGATGTGGAATATGTGGGCCCTAGCACTTTCTGTCTCTACTGTATTGAATCTCCTGCTGAAAACCACCTGCTGCTATCCTGTGAGTACAATAGGCTGTGGAAAGCAGTACAAAGACTTTGGGCTTGATATGTTTGCCTTGATGAGCTGCCTGAGTTAAGGATAAGCTGGAGGCTGTAGAAGGGACCTGTGTTGCTTACAGGTGAATATGGTGTGGTTTCCTCACGCTGGTATCCCTTCAGAATAATGGCAAAGAGATAGGGATGGCAACAGTGACAATAAAAACAAAGTCTGAGCAGCAGACAGAAGAACATGCTTTTATTAAAACACAACAATTGCACTAAAAATGGTTCTGTAGAAATCAGGTGTGGCATTCCATGGCCATATTTACCATGAGAAAGCTGATGAGAGAAAAATCTTTTTGCAAATAGAGGAACTTCTTCATTTTTTGGAGGGATGGTTTGGCGATTTCACTCTAATTAAGAGCCTTATAAATGAGCCCAGGTCCTGTAATGAAGGTAATTTTTCTTACGTGTGCTGAAGAATTGTCCAGGTAATATATCTGCAATGCACCTAACTCTGTGTCAGTGTATAAAGACTATGTATGTGTAGGAATGTGTGATTTTATTCATATCACTGTAGTACTACACTATATTTATACCAGTAATGTAGATCATCTAAATTTCTATCTTTCTTGTATTAAGACCACAGAAGACTGAATTTTTCTGTTTTAATTAGGCAAGTACCATCACCAAATAAGATAGAATATCTCATGATTTTTTTTTCTACAGTTATATTGTTCCTTTTCTTTCCCTGCCAAATTTTGTGAGATTTTGTTTGCACTGTTTCATCCTTAGTAATCTGAATAATAAATTGCACTCCTAATTTAAAGTCTTAACCCTATTTCATGAGTCTGCCAAGTATATCTATCCCTTTCCTGTTGACAGCTTATTTTAAGGAGCACTTGAGTAATTTACCTCTGTGAATAATTGCTAATCAAAATTTTCACATGTTTCAGAGGCTGATGAAAGTTTGGATTATTTTTCTTTGTGCTTTTTCTTACCTCCAACTAACAGCAGATACTGACAGATCTTTCAATTCACTGATATCAAATAAGTTTTAATAATTATTTCAAAGATTCATGCATACATATTGGCAGATATCTACTCACTGGTTCTTAGACTTCAGTATTTGAATCTGAGACACAAGTAGCATAGTAAAAGTCAGTTCAGAAACTTGTATTAGAATAACATAATATGAACATATGGTTTGGGATTTCACTGTCATAATCCCTGAAGTGGAACATTAAGCTGAAATCTTTTTTGCTCAGAAATTCCAAAACTCCAGTTTACTATTTACAGCTGTAACCCTAAATGGATGTTACTCACTTCACATACAATTATTTGATACAGCACCAATTGTTTTCACTGGAAAAAATACTCTCTTTTGCATGCAGATGAAAAATGTGGGTATGAAGTAGCACTCCATGAGCAGAAGCCTCAGTCACAACACAAAATATTTTGTGTTGTATCTTGCCCTTTTTTACACTTTTCCCACACACTTCTCTTTTTTAGAAAATTCTATAGTGAAGGTAAATGTTACCAATTAGTTTAAAAAAAAAGCTTGGCAATCTCTTTATGTGAGGACCTTGATGATAATCTGAGGTTAAGGTAAAAGTCAAACATTAATTCCTAGGGTTTACATTTAATGAGGCTAATAATAGATGCCTTTATAAAACTATTAAAAACTTTTTAATCTAAAGGTATTTTATTGCCCAAATTTTTGCTTGCAAAGTATTACAATAAAAAGAAAATTGAAGTACAATAATATCATATTTGGCAAATATGATGGGAAATAAATCCAGGAATACCAGATTTTATGCAAAACTCTCAGAGCTTGGCTTAGGACTCAAACATTATTCAAAATGGTGTCATGCCATAAATAACACTAAAATTCAAAAATTGTCATCTGAAGAGAAGATTCTTTGCATGTGTCCTGCCTTCCATTTGAGTCATTAATGTATAAAAGAAGGTCAGGAAGAGGAAGGGTAGCAGCAATATCTAAGTACAGCAATGCAAATTCATTTTTCAGGGTAGAAACAAGCCAGTAAGAGATGGACTGTTGAATTATCCCAAGCCAGCATTTCACAGAACACCACACACCTGGGGGACCAGACGAACGCTTTGGACAATAATTCATCTTGCAGCAGTTCTTGTCTGACAACGCACCATTAGGAAAAGCATAAATCATGTGCACTGGAAAAGGGAAGAAACAAAATGCCTGTGACCTTGATCTCTCAAATACATATGCTGGCATTTAAATTTATAATATTCTGTGAGCAGCTCCACCGAGATCATTGGGACCACGTCCTTAACTAAAATTTGGGATGGATGAGTTAGGCAGGCTTGTCTGTTGTTGCCACTCTTCTCACAGCTAATGAAACTAATCTTCTGAATGGGCCTTTGCAGGGTAAAGGTCTTGACCTCTCCATCCTTGAGGCAGGAACCCCTCTTTATGATCTACATCCAGCACCCAGCTGTGTACAGCAGAGCTGGAACAGCAGCT
Source organism: Corvus hawaiiensis (assembly GCF_020740725.1). Lineage (NCBI taxonomy): Eukaryota > Metazoa > Chordata > Aves > Passeriformes > Corvidae > Corvus > Corvus hawaiiensis. The sequence goes on along the minus strand of NC_063215.1, from coordinate 101,416,630 downwards.
CAGGCTTTAATGCTTATGCATTAGGATGAAGTCGAACGTGAATACGAAATGAAGAATGTTATTAAGATATGCATGAATGTAGAAGGACAATTTAATTTTCAAATAGCTTGCAGTATTTTAGAACTCTTTTTCTGTGCCAACATTTAAGTTAAAATTTCTGCAGAACTGCTTCAGTAAAGGAGAGGATACTTCTAGGAGACCAGTAAAGCCCAGGTTCAGTTTCCTCTCTGAGTTAAACTAGGTTTTAATTCCCCAGAACAGAGGAATTTGATTTTTTTTTTTTTTAATTCACATTTTAAGCTTTAATCCAATATTATGTCTATAGATTGGCTATACAGGCTCAAGCGCATCTTTTAAGGCAAGATATACCCGCAGATGTTAAAATCTGTCTTTTTCAAAATAAAATGTGAATGTTAGTGCTTGGTAAAATCTGATTTCAAAAGACAATTGGTGGATAAGTTTCAAGAGCACATTGCCAATGGCCATGATACCTTCTTGACAAGGCACCTTGTCAAAATGAACATAAAAATCACTTTTTAAAATCTTTATTTGCTTTAAAAAGCTCCCATAATATTGAAAAGCTCCTTACAATATTTAGCTCATTCGATTAACAAGATCTCAAAAAACGTCGTGTACCAAGTGAAGTGAATGACGTTTCTCTTTGGTATAGACAATGTTTGACTGCCCAGTATATCCATGAAAATGTTAAACAGTGACAAACCGTGTCTCAGTCCCTTTGAAGTCTGGGTGGAAGCTGTCCTGTCACTCCACTCAACCACACTGGAGGATTAGTCAGTTATTTGGTGGTTTGTAGTTTGTGTCTTCTACTGATGTTGCATCTTTCTATATTTTTTACATGAATAAATATTGGGTATTACTATATCAAATGCAGAAGGTCATATACATATATATATATACATATATATATATATATACACACACATATATATAAGCATATATATATATATAAGCTTTAAAAAAATAACTTCCCAAACATGGAATGGTGAATTATTTTGCTGAAAGTATTTCTTTTGAAAATGTCTCAGCCTCTACTGAGAATTGCAGCATCTTATTTTTTTGTTGTGAAAGTTGGCACAATATTAACATTCATTAAGTGGTATAGGTTTCAACAGTTTCTCAATATTTATTTTACAATCTTCATAACATCAGATATCTTCAGCTGTTGGAGTTATTCTCCATTTGGTTTGTTAGTGTTTATCCATATCATAAGCTTTATAGCCATCTTCAATTGAAAATATTTTCTGAGCTTGTGGAATGAGGGTATATCAGACATCCAAATACAGAAATTGTTTGCTTAACACTTGTTTCTCCTGTGTTATTTTTGGCAGTTTGATTATTCTCATTTTGGTGAAAGTTTACATCTTTGCCATGTTTTTGCTACACTCAAATCCCTGATTGGCCCAACACCAAGTGACAGACCTTTTTCCTTGATATTTTAAATTTAATTAATTTTTACATTTTATTGGCTCATAGTTTATAAAATTGTGTACATTTTTACCATTAGCTAAGAGTTTGCTAACTTTTCATTTCCAGTTGCTGTTCTCTGAGTTAGGGGTAAGGTCTGGACAAAGCTGCTATTATTTTTGACTGTGGAATCATGATTTTATAGTCATACAAGAAATTTCTTTGTAAGAAGTGACTACAAAGGTGAAAGCTCCTACCCAACACAATTTGGTTAAAAATAAAACAAAGAAAACTAAGCTATATTAATTATTAATTCATTACTAATTCAATATCAGCAGAGAAAAATATTCTTTTGAATCCTGGAGTGGTGATATGCAATTACATATATATGAATTGTGTTGCATAAATTGTATCCAGTGAATTTTGGCATTTCGCATTGAATAAAATATTAACAAGTCAAGTTTGTTATTTATAAATTAGCTGAATCAATGAGTAAAATATTTATTCAAAATTATTCTACCATCAGGCTTTCCTCATAAACAGTTGAATAAATTATACATGAATGTTTTATATCTTTCCAAAGCTACTTAGTAAAATTCTGCCTATATTACTAAGGAGTAAAGCAACATGAGCATAAATTCACATACTGCTATTTAAATTTGAAAAACTTTGGGTTTCTACAAATATGCTAATTTAAGGCAGGGAGTGCTCTCCATTCTCTGTAGTTGACACCAATGATATGAAGGTTTAGTAACCTTTTTCTATTCTCCATCAAGATAGAAATTTTAAAAACGTGAAAAAAACAGCAGCAGATCCTGCAAGATAACTAGATATGCATGAACTCCCATGGATGATATGGAAACAGTAATTTTCTGCCTTGATTTTAGCCAGAAATTCTAACTTTTGTTGCAGTCCTTGTCAAAACTGACATATGCTTGTGGAAATTCAAGTTTTTAACAAATTAGGTCTTATCTGTATTTATAGAAATAACTTAGGTTGTAGTGATTTATAACAGGAGTCAACTTTGTTAGTCAGCATTTTGGTAGTGTGCAAGCACGCAGAGAGAGTGAAAGCAGAATGATGCAGCAGGAAAGATCTTGAAGGAAGAGATCATTATAATGAAAAAACGACATGGTGGCAGAGGAGGTACCACTAAAAATCATCCACTGGTCACACAGGTAGAGGTGTCATCTTGTACGGCTTCTGGAGCTGAGTTGCCTTTTGCAAGTTATTGGTAGAAGGTTTTATTTGTTTGTTTTGCATTTCTGCCTTGTTTTTTGTTAGAGTGACTGGGACATTTACAGAAATAGAAAACAAAGAAGCCAAACACAGCCCTCAAGAAAACCCCCCAAAACCAAACCCTCACCCCAAAAGCAACAGTCATATTGCAAGGATGAGGAATATGCTTAAAGTGTTGCTGTGTCCTGCTACCTACTAGTCTAGCAAATATAACTATAGCTCTCTATAGCAAAATGGCACATTTCCATATTATCACTATGCAAACATTTCTTCGTTAGTGTGACTACACAAGACAATTTAAACAATTCTTAGATCAAAATGTTGGCAACTTATTCATTCAGAAAGGAATGTCCTAAAGACAAAGGTCCAGATATTTACAGATCAAAGTGTACTGACTCATATAAACCTCTCTTAAGCCATGCCATGGATGTTTAATACTAAACTTCTCCTACCCACAGGCACTTCCCAAATGTCAGCCAATCATCAGCATCCATGTGATGAAATATCTCTGCCCACACTCTGAATGATAAAGACAACCACAATCTGGTTTGGATTAGTGACCCTTGAGATATCTTGTGTGTTTAGAAGGGATCTACTCCACAGAAATAAAGCTTGGAAGGCACTACAGAAATTCTCCAGGACACTGTTGATATGCAGGGGAAATATTTGGCATTTCCCAGGAAAGGCAGGTCTACTAAGGTGTTCAAGCAGAAAAAAATGGGACCCCTGTTAAAAGGTATTCCACAAACCGACATTTTCTTTTCCTTCTTCAATCTAAAATTCAGGAATCCTCAGAAATTTTGACCATGCATCTGAAAAGAATTTCATTTAACACACCTTTTATGGTGGAGTCTGTGAGTTGAACGCTAGATAGACTCCACTGTCCAATATCTGGGTGGATCCAATATTTCAGCTTTGCTGGGAAACTGAAAGGCCAGTTATTTGCAAAGTCCCTGAAGGGACTCAAATAGACAAAGTTTAATCTTTTGGAAGATGTCTACTTTGCTGCAAGCAAACACACTTTTTTCTCTTGAAACTGTATTTTAAGTCATGAAACACAAGCCCAGTGGTCTCTACAGAATTTCAATAAAGCTCTGGAGTTTCTTATGGGATGTGTGACTCTGTGGGTGAGAAGTGACTCTGTTGCCACTGTAAATCTGATGTTTAGCCAGGATATGGGGAAGGTGCATGGTTCTCAGTATGAGTCTTAATACGAAGATTCCTAAATGTATTTTATAATAGAGGCAAAGAGGAAGATAAGCATGGAAAATGGATTCAAAGAACAGAACATACAGTAGATACTTGTGGCATTCAGTGGACAGAAAATGTCAACGCTGCAGGCCATACCTCCCATGGGTCTTCTCTGCAGCCCATTAACTTGACAGGAAACTCCAATACACTCTGCATCTGGTTCTGGATCAGCAGATTGCACCTAGCAGTCATTTAATGTGCTCACTTTTATTAAAGTTTGGTAAAAACTAAACCTTCATGTATTCCTGTTTTTTTCTTAAGCACACTACTCTTAAACAGCTTTGGTTTTAATGTTGCTTCAGGCTTTTTTAGTCCTAAAGCTCTTGAAAAAAACATCAGCTATTGCTTACTACTATAGACTAGCAATATCACCCTTTATATAAATATACTTGGCATAAAACTTTCACATTTTCATTCTCAGGTAAGGGGCTTTTTTTTTTTTTTTTTTTTTTTTTTTCCTACAGTCTTCTTTTACATCTTCTAGCTATAGCAGAGTTTAAATTTTTTTCCTGTCTTACTGACAGGACCATTAGTGCCTTGAAGGCACAGTTTTCTGCTGGAATTATGCAGAGCTGCACTGTCATTGGGAAGCTCCTAAAAAGCGTCTGCTCTCACTTCCAGGTAGATACAGTTACTGATATGTAGTATGTAGACTTCATTACCTGCTTGTGGTGCTAATTTCTTCAAAATGCAGGTTTTGGAAGGGTAAGAATTAGAACCCTGACTCATCCCTAAGTGGAATATAAAATAATTGCTGTGTTATGGAAGTACAGGTACAGTGATCTCTATGACCCTGGATAAACCTGAAATAACATAGGATATTCGACCTCATTTATTGTTTGCTAAATTCCCTGGCAGTTCCTGGTGTCTGTTTACAGTGAAAATGTTATTAGCGCACGCACACTGTTCCAGGAATGAGGTCAAACAACAGAATTCAGCAGAGGAAGCATATTTTTCGAATATCAATGTGAACTGGGATCTGGCTACTTTAGAAATATACTGTGGCATATACTTGTAGTAATTAGAAAGAGGAATTTTTAAACCTTAAGTATCAGTGGAAAGATTATGACTTGGTGGTGAAAAAATCTGTCCACAAAACACTTTGATCTGACAAAATGTTATTGTTAATCCAGCAATACAGTGCTGTTGCTGCCAGTATCAGGCTGTTAATTTTGAACTGATTTTTCAAGGCTTCAGGACTGATGC